>NC_057731.1:35754131-36008156 GCF_004010195.1 Chiloscyllium plagiosum
AGGTCGCCACTGATGATGTTACCTAGCCGGGTAACAAAACGTTGGATATCAAATCTACAGCTCAGTGAGCAAACCTACACCCTATAGTGGATTTTGTTGCAAATTCAGTTGAAGGCAAAGGTTTACATCTAGGACCTGTAAGTTAACAAAGTACAACTTTTAATTCCTAAATCATAGCAATCTGGAGCTTGACCCTAAATTCTCGGAAATTGCTCAGTATGAAAGGGATGTTATTACATTAAACCTTTTATTAACTGGTACCAAGGGACCAGTAGTGTGCCTGTTGTTCAAGTATTCTGGTTGATTAAGAAGTCCATGTAATCAATGTAAAAACATATACTAAGTAATAGAAATGTAATGCAGGAATTATAGACATCACTGTTATATTTTATTTATTGCATAAATCACACAAAACATAATGCAACTTTGCCTTAAGTAAAATTTACTGGCAGAGAGCCTTCTCACTCACACCCTCAACTGACTACTCGGACATCGTGAAGATCGTGATAATACAGTAAAATTCTGGTATTTGAGGTGCACAGTTTATTCTAGTTGATTTAGAGTGCCAGTTCTTAAGGTGCCAGCTAAAGCAAAGTTTGCTGTAATATTGTTTCAAATTCTGATTCTCAAAGTCTGCTAAGAGCTGCAGTTTGTTGTAAGTATTTTAAAAATGCAGGTTTAATTCTGGAAACACTCTAGGATTGACTCTGATGGAATTCGGCTGCTGACCCTGTAGAAGGTCATAGAATAATCTGTTTTCAGAAGTGTGAAGGATATAGATTAGCAAGAATGCTTCAGTGTATGTACGTACTCTGCTTGAATTTAATTTCCTCTGATGTTTGTAATGTGCTGTATTAAACTGATATCGAATTCTAACTTGTGATTCCCTTATTTTATCTTGCAATTGTTTTGAACATTAAACCTGGTCTTGACTTTGTTCTGCAGAAATATACAATTTTAAGCAATGTCATCCTAATATTAATATCATGAAACTTGAATGGAAGTTTGATTTAAACAGTCATATAAAAGTCCCTTCTTAGAACTAAGATCATGTATCTGTACTATATTGGGCTTGACATTGTTTTTAAACTTACATAAGAGAAAAAGCTTTTAGTTTTTTTTAAAGTTAATTTGATTCCAAGTTTATACTTGATCTGTGTTTGAATCATTTCAAACTGGCCACTCCAAGCCAGAAACCCTCCTCTGTCCAGTTAGCTAGCCAGTCCTTTCTTAACTATTTCATAAATTTTCAGGTGATTTATGCACAATTCAGAAGTGGCAAGGTTATACTTTTAATTTAAATTCATATTTATATTATTATAGTTGTAAATACAATGCAGAAGCTGGATGCAGTTCAAATAAACCATAATATTTTAAGTTTGATTTGATGTTCAAATTCACATGGGCAAATGTAAGTTTTCAGCTGATGTGATGCCAACTGCAGAGTACCTCTTGAGGTGGGGCAATAAAAGGAAACGTGGAACAAATCTTGCCTGGCAAAATGCATTCAAATGCTCTTTTTAAAATAATTTAATGTATATGCTTATGGTATTTGTATCAGTATCAATAATCATAATCAGAGTTACTTCATACTGTTTTACAGCTCAAAGATTCTCTCTAAACATAAGCTAATTATGAATAAACAGTATATATAATTGTACAGTCGGACGTCTTCCAAAAATAAGTAAATGCAATATGAAAATGCATGCTTGTCATTAATATTTACCATTAAAATACCAATGGAAATGTACTTTAAAGAATGATCATGTTAACATTTTACTTGATCATTATTATGTTTCTCTTGCACCTGACCAGCAAGTTTTCACATTTAATCAGTGTATGTGAGAAGTCGGCATTCTAGGCCATCAGATTTCATGACATTTAACATGATTTTCATGATAAATATAGAAATAATTTTGCACTGTCATATTTATTTTGTTAACTGCTGATATCTTTTTGAATACAAACAAATATCTTCTAATTTCCTAAGTTATAGATGGAGCATAGTTGTGTTGCATTGGAAAATATCATAAGAATAAAAGAATTCACTTTGTAACATTTAAATGTTTTACACATTTTCCAATGTGTTGTTTAATCCCATTCTCTTGCATTCAATTTCATGTTGCAAATGTTTTTAGTCACTTTAGTTCTCAGGTTTAAACAGAAGAAAGCCACTCAACAATTAACAATTGTGCAGTTGGCTCAGGCACTCTTGATTTTTGCTGAAGCAAATGTTGAGTTTTCTTCAAATGTGGCTCCATTACCTCAGTTTAAAAATTGCTAAACTGGAAAGGTGTTTACATTGTTAAACTTATTGGGTAGAAGTTACCTTCAGCTATAATTGCAGAGAATTTTTAAAAAAATTGAAATTAATTTATTTTTTCACAGGTTACTATCTGTAAAAATAACAAATTACTAAACAGCTGGACAGAAACATCAGCATGTAAAGGGTGTGCTTCCGTAAAGCTTTGAAGGTGGCAGGACATGTTGAAAATACTGTTTTGAAAAATAAAAGGGATATGTGATCCTTGGCTAAGGTTGGGAATTCTATGAAGAGTAATTCACTTGTTTATTCCCAAAGGCTGTATGTCATCAACAAGGCACAAGCTAGGAGTGTGATGGAGTATTCTCCACCTGCCTGGATGCAACTCCAACACTTGAAAGCTTGACACCATCTAGGACAAGGCATAGGGAAGAAGGCAAGTTGTGAGAATGACACAGAGTCTGCAGAGGGAGATAGACAGATTTCTTAAGCGGACAGTAACTTGGCAGATGGAATATAATGCAGGGAAATTGGCAGTTATGCATTTTGGCAGCAAGAATAGAGGAGCTGAATGTTATTTAAGCAGAGAAAGACTGCACAAAGGTACAGCACAGAGGGATTTGGACATTCTCATCAATGAATCACAAAAATAGAGCATTCAAATTCAGCAGGTAATGAGGAAGGCAAAGGCATGTTGGCCTTTAATTCGAAAAGAATGGAGAATAAAATTAGTGAGTTTTTGCTAAACCTGTTGGCTCAGACCATAGCTGGAATACTGTGAACAGTTTTGTGGTCATTATCTAAAGAAAGATATACTGGTATTGGAGGTAGTCTAGAAAAGCTTCACTAGGCTGATACCAGGTATGGAGGCACGGTACAGAGGGAAGGTTGAGTAGGTCAGGCCTGTAGTCAACTTTAGAAGAATGAGAGGCTACCTTATTGACAAATACAAGATTTTCAGGAGACTTTAAAGGGTTGATGTGCAAAGGTTGTTTCTCCTTGTGGGAGACTGTGGAACCAGATGTCAGAATCGCAGAATAACAGGTCCCATATTTAAGACAGAGATCAGAAGAAATCTCTTCTCTGAGGGTATAGAATCTGCAGAATTCTTTACTATAAAGGGCTGTTGAGGCTGAATCGTTAATTATATTCAAGGCTGAGGTTGACATTTTTAATAAGCAAGGGATCCAAGGGTTATGGGGAAAAGGGATGAAAGAGAAGTTGAAGATTATCAGATCAGCTATGATCTCATTGAATGGCAGAGTAGACCTGATGGGGTGAATGACCTACTTCTGTTCCTACGTCTTATGGACTAACCCACATGATTGGCCCCATCCACCACCTTCAGCATTCACTTCACAGCAACACACAATGGCAGCAGTGTGTCCAATTCAGAAGATGCATCATCATTTCAAAGTTCCCCTCCAAGTCATAGACCATCCTGATTTGTAATCATGTTTGTTTCTTCATTTGCTGATTTGAAATGTTTAAATCCCTTTCTTTGACAGCACTGTGGATATGCCTTCAACAAACTGTTGTAATTCAAAAATACATTGCTGGCCTAGCTGTAGCAGCAACATCAACATCCCATAAAAGTTTTTTTTTTAAGAACGAGGGATAAAGGTAGGAAAATGATCAAATATTGGCTCTGCCCAGGCTCAAGTATTGTCAGTGTTTCGAGGTAGAACATGTTTGGCACGATGTCAACATCTCAGACATGTGCAAGCAAATTAATTTGAATGGGAATAAATATTTGCCAACTGCAAAATATGCAAATAGTTAATGGTAATCCCAATTCAGAATTAATTTCTGATAAAATATTATTTTTTGAATATTTAATAGTCAAGATAAATAAGTTGAACCAGACTAAAATGTAAGATTTTCTTTGCTAATAAGGGAAGTTTTTGGTTTGGCAGAAAAGCCATTTGATCCGTTTCTGAAGAGCTTTGCTTGCTCTTGGCAGCAAAGCCTCAGTTATGGAACATCTTAATGGATGGAATTTATACTAATAAAACATAACGTCTTCGACTACATTATATATGCCTCTGAGCTGAACAGTAAGAGTTACTGACATCGTTGTAATATTTGGTAAAAGGAGGATTTTGGAGAAAAATCAAAAGTAAAGTGTTGATTTAAAGAGAACTATTACAGGCTAGCAAAAGATTCCTCTTACAGGGTCATAGAGTCATATAACATGGATACACATACCTCAGTCCAACTCATCCATGCCAAACATGTTTTCCAAACTAAACTAGTCCCACATGTCTATATTTGGCCCATATCCCTCTAAACCTTTCCAATTCATGTACCTGTCTAAATATATTTAAAAGTTGTGACTACCTTTCATTCAATATCTTTGGATTTTTTTGTTTTTTAGATAGTCTTCAATTTCTTGATAGCTTTCTAATTTTATTAGTTCATGAGTTTTACCAATCATTTATATAATGACTACACAATTTTGGAAGTTCTTGGTTCAGAAATAAAGATTATTTTGACACATTTTACTTAGACCAGTGTTCACTTAGACAAAAAGTACACAGGAAAGAAGAGGATTATCATCCCATTTCAAAAATTAATGTATTCCCAACTGTTTTAACTTCAATAAACATATGCACAGAATTATATGTATGTATGTGCATAGAACAATGATTTTTTGTAATGTATTTTATGAAGAACTGTTTTCTTGTAAGACAAATTGTTAATATCATAGATGTGATGATGCCACTCCTTTAATAAGGTGTGATGTCCTTGGTTTTTTTTTCAGAAGGTTCATAAATGCAGAGTTGCCAAGAGCTCTGGCTTGGATGGCTTTTGAAGCCAATTTAGAGTCTTAGAGTCATAGAGATGTACAGCATGGAAACAGACCCTTCCGTCCAACTCGTCCATGTCGACCAGATATCCCAACCCAATCTATTACCACCTGCCAAGACCTGGCGCATTTCCCTCCAAACCCTTCCGATTCATATACCCATCCAGATACTTTTTAAATGTTGTAATTGTACTAGCCTCCACCACTTCCTCTGGCAGCTCATTCCATACACGTACTACCCTCTGTTTGAAAAAGTTGCCCCTTACGTCTCTTTTGTATCTTTCCCCTCTCTCCCTAAATCTATGCCCTCTAGTTCTGGACTCCCCCACCCCAGGGAAAAGACTTTGTCTATTTATGCTATCCATGTCCCTCATGGTGGGGGGGGGGGTGCGGCCAGTTCTCCCAGCTCCGTTTTTTCTGGTTTGGTTTGGTTTCAGCAAGCAATTTTCTTTGAGGCTGCTGCTCTAAGAAATAGCTCCATGGAAGAAGGTGTTGCATGCCGAATATCTCTGCCATTTTCTCTCACCTGTGTTTGATTTTACCTTTTTTTGGCCAAGGGATGGTTATGGGAATTGTTGTAGGAATTTAGAACAGCATTATTCAGTTGGGATAACCTGTTGGGTTTTCGGATAGGTTAAGTTATTCCATTTTCTGTTATCTTTTGTTTGTGTTTCATTCGGTAAGCTTGCAAATAAATTCTGTTTTTAAATTAAACAGTTGGGCCAGCTGCATCACCCCTGGAATATCCACTCACACCTGCTTAAAACAACTCGCAAATTGAGGGTCCAGGCTACTTATTTTGAATTGTTTTGAGGGGCTCTGGCCTGGTCCATAACAGATTGGAGCCCTTTGCAGAATTTATTCTATAGTTTCAATTGGGATTAGGGTTGCTGGACTCAAAGGCAGCAAGTGGTAGGTGTTCATGTCTTTTGTTCTGGTGTTGATTTTGGTTGGTTGAAACAGTGCTTGGGATAGCAATGTCTCTTTCTGTCAGTAAGAATTTTCTGGGGGTGGAAGAAGTGACTTTGGCAAAAGTTGAATGAGTCATTCCTGAAGAAGGGCTTATGCCCGAAATGTTGATTCTCCTGCTCCTTGGATGCAGCCTGACCTGCTGCGCTTTTCCAGCAACACATTTTTCAGCAAGGTTGAAGGTAAGCTTAGTGAGGAAGAGAGTGAGGTTGACCGAACCCATGGTAGCCAAAGGCCTGGTGAGAAACTTTAAATATATTTAAGCTTTGCCTAAATTTGATGAGAAGGATGTGGAAGTCTTTTTCATCTCATTTGAAAAGGTGGCAAAACAAATGCGATGGCCAGTGACCATGTTTTGATCCAAACAAAACCTGTAGGTAGAGCCAATGAGGTAATTGCTTCACTATGGGACATATTAGGAGGTGAGGAAAGCCTCTTAAGTGAATATGAGCTTATTTCAGGAATCTAAGGAGTGATTCTGATCAAATCTACATTGAGTTTTAAAGGATCAAACAAAGTAATTTTGATAGGTAGATCAGGGCATTAAAATAGAGCAAATCTATGACGCTCTCTTAGAGAGACCGTTATTTTGGAAGAGTTCTTACTGAATGAGTGAGAAGTCATGTGGAAAAGCAGAGAGTTAAAATGGCAAGATTAGCAGCTAAAATGGTTAATGATTCATTTGGGCAATAAATCAAAGTTTGGGTTCCAAAATCAATTTCAATCCGTGAGGGATAGAAATTGGGAAAAAGAGAAATCCTCGATTGGAAAGCGAAAGGTCGATCTCAGTGAAGATCATAAGGATAACTTAGCATACGGTTAAAAAGGATATCCTTGAAGGGGAATGAGAAGTTAGAAAGCTCTGATGTTAGCAAGTTTTGAGAAGTTTTGTAGCTCAGGTTGAGGTTCTGGATATAAGTTTGCTCGCTGAGCTGGAAGGTTCGGTTTCAGATATTTTGTCACCATACTAGGTAACATCATCATTGAGCCTCTGGATGAACTATTGGTGGCATGGCCCGCTTTCTACTTATGTGTTTAGGTTTCCTTGGGTCGGTGATGTCATTTTGTGTGGTGATGACATTTCCTGTTCTTTTTCTCAGGGGGTGGTAAATTGGATCCAAGTCAATGTGTTTGATGGTAAAGTTCTGGTTGGAATGCCGTGTTTCTGGGAATTCTTGTGCGTGTCTCTGTTTGGCTTGTCCTAGGATGGATGTGTTGTCCCAGTCGACAAATCTACTGCGTACCATCCAGAGTCACAGGGAGCAATAAAAAGGTGGCGTCAGACGTTAAAGACCTTGTTGAGGACTTATAATCAAGGCTATCCAGATGCTTCAGATAAAGGAATTCCATTTGCACATATTGCAATCAGAGGTGCATGAAATTAATCAATCAAATTCAGTCCATTTTAATTAATTTTTCAGCATAAAGCGAGAGGACCGCTAAAATTGATTAAGAAGAAATTGGTAAGTCGTAATTCAGAGACCACATATTTGGACAAATTTTAGGGAGCAATTACATAGATTGGGGGAGTTGACTAGACAGCATTTAAAATTTTCACAGCATACAATGAAACATGAAGCAGACAAGAAATCAAAAACTTGCTATTTTGCTGTCGGAGATAAGGTGTTAGTGTTACTTCCAGTGATCGGTGAACCTTTAACAGCAAGGTTTAGTGAACCTTATCAAGTCAAAAGGAATTGAGTGAGGTGTACTATTTGATAAGGACTCCAGACAGAAAGAAATCTCAGAGTGTGTCATGTGAATATGCTCAAAAGGTATTTTGACAGAGAAGGAAAGCCAAAGGAGACTGTATTTATGGTTACAAAACAGAGGTAAGAACCAAGTTCAGCGGATTCTGAATTGGGCATGTTTCAAATTAAATTGGACAATGAGCAAGTTGTCAAAAATTGGGATATATTATTGAGTTACCTTCCAGAGGAAAATCAAAATGACCTGAAAGAGTTGTGATTATTGCATGAGGAGATATGTAGAAATAAATTGGGAAGTACTAACCTAATTATACATAATGTAGATATAGGTGATGCTGTTCCAATTAAGCAACATCCTTCTTGGTAGCACCCTCTAAAGTTGGCACAGGTTCAAAAGGAGATTGAATGCATGCTTCAAGGCGATATAATTGAAGTGAGTTACGGTGACTGTAGCTCACCCATAGTAATGATGCCAAAACCAGATGGTACCCAATAGTTATGTGCGGACTATCGCAAAGTCAACGTAGTTACAAAAACTGATGCATATCCAATTCCGCGTTTGGAAGGCTGTGTTGAAAAGGTGGGACACGCAACTTATATTTCTAAGTTGGATTTGCTCAGAGGATACTGACAGGAACCTTTGTCCAAAAGAGCGAAGACAATTTTGGCTTTCATAATGCCGAATGGACTGTATCAGTTTAAAGTCATGCCATTTGGTTATGAAAAATGCACCAGCTACGTTTCAGAGACTAACCAATAAAGTCATTTTCAGAGAAAATAGAAAGACCTATCAGGTACTTCTCCAGGAAATTGAACATTCATTAGCAGAAATATTCGACAGTTGAGAAGGAGAGTTTGAGCTTGGTGTTGGCATTGCAACATTTCAATGTTTATGTTACCAGTAATGTATCTCAGGCATCCTATACACTGATCATAACCCAATGAATTACAGACTGTTTAGATGAAGCTTGTTGTTATAGCCATTCAATTTGAAAGTTGTGCATGTGGCCGGATGAGAAAATGTGATTGCCGATGCATTGTCGAGACTTGAATGAGAAACTGAGGCATTTGATGGCAGGAGAAAACAGACTGAAACAAAATGTAGTAGTGCATCTTTGCATGATTATCGTGTAGTTTATATTGATGACCTGATGATTTGTAGTCACATATGGAAGGAATATTTGCAACATTTATCAGAATTGTTTGATCGACTTAAGGAGGTAGACTTGGTGATAAAGCTGGCTAAAAGTGAATTTGCCAAAGCCCAAGTCACCTTCCTGGGCCATGTTATTGGACATGGACAAATGGCCGCATGCGATGCAAAGACACAAGCAACTGGGGAGTTTCCCAAACCATTGACAAAAAGAACGGTACTACGATTCCTGGGATTGAGTGGATTTTATCGAAAATTTGTACCAAGTTTTAAGTGTGGCTGCTCCACTCACTTCTTTGCTAAAGAAAGGCAAGAAGTTTCAATGGACAGTGAACTGTCAGAAGGCATTTGACAGGCTGAAAACTGTGTTAACCACTGTCACAGTATTATCCATGCCTAATTACACAAAGCCATTCAAAGTGGCTATCGATGTGAGTAATGTAGGTGTCGGTACTGTGCTGCTACAAGAAATAGAAAGAGCTATCAAGTACTTCTCCAGGAAATTGAACATTCATCAGTAGAAATATTCGACAGTTGAGAAGGAGAATTTGAGCTTGGTGTTGGCATTACAACATTTCAATGTTTTTGTTACCAGTAATGTATCTGAGATTATCATATACACTGATCATAACCCATTTAAGTTTGTGGAGAAATCTAAGGATTTACAGACTGTTTAGATGAAGATTTTTGTTACAGCCATTCAATTTGAAAATTATGCGTGTGACAGGATGAGAAAATGTGATTGCCGATGCATTGTCAAGACTTAAATGAAAAACTGAGGTGCTTGGTGGCAGGAGTAAGACAGACTGAAACAAACTGTAGTGCTTGATTATTGTCAATGTAATGTGTATGGTGTTTTAGTATACTACCAATTTAAATTTCAGGGGTTTGAAATGAAGCCATCTTTGGATATTGATAGTCCTTTCTTTTTAGGGGGGGAGGGGGGAGGTGTGACGATGCTGCTCCTTTCATGTGGTTATGTTGTCCTTGGTTTTTTTTCCAGAAGGATCTGCTCCTTTCATGTGGTTATGTTGTCCTTGGTTTTTTTTTTCCAGAAGGATCTTAAACGCAGTGTTGCTGAGAGGTCTGGCTTGGATGGGTTTTAGGGCCAATTTGATTATAGCTAACTGATACTGCCTCAGGCAAAAGGCTTTCACGTTTTAAAAAAACTTGTACATGAAGGGGGAGTGGCCAGTTCTCCCAGCTCAGTTTTCTTTGGTTTGGTTTGGTTTTAGCAAGCAAAAAGCTGCTGCTCCAAGAAACTACTCTATGGAAGGTGTTGCATGCTGAATCTCTGTGCCATTCCTCTGTCTCCTGTAAAACCCTGTGTTTGATCTTTACCTTCCTTTTTGCTAATAGATGTTTATGGGGATTGTTGTAGGAATTTGGAACAGCATCATTAAGAAGGGATAATCTGTTGGGTTTTCGGATAGATTAGGTTATTCTACATTCTGTTCTCTTTTGTTTGTGTTTCATTCAGTAATCTTGCAAATAAATTCTGTTTTGTTTAAAACTAAGTGGTTGGGCCAACTGCATCACTCCTGGAATATCCACTCTACACTTGTTTAGAACAACCAGCAACGTTAGGGTCCAGGCTGCTTGCTTGAATTGTATTGAAGGGATCTGGCCTGGTCTATAACCTAGATCACAAGTCCGTCTTCAGATTGCTACTTCAAGGTGTACTCTTTAGCTTTGAAAACAATACTTCAATACATTTCAAGATAAATTGTAATGGCTTCTTACATTTAATATTATGAACTGTAATAAACAATCCACGAGATATGATAAACAGTTTAGAAAAGGTCACAGGCATTCTGGTAAGTGTGTTAAGGTAATTAAGGTACAATGAGAAATGGTAGAAGATGTAGTTTAGTGGTCACGATCATTTGAATGGTGGAGGAGGCCCAGCGAAACAAATAGCCTTGACCAGCTCCTATTTTCTATGTATGTTTTGGGCACTACTTTATAATTATAGGTATATTTATCTGAAACAACTTGTGTTGCAAATTTTTAATTATAGTTTAAAAATTAAACATGGTGAAATGTGATCAACTAGCTGTTTACTTGGTAAGTAGATCAAAGCCAGTCATGTATTTTTTTTAACAGACTGATTCATTAGGTATTTAACTGTTGCCACTTGGCCCTGTCTGCAGAGATAATAAGACAAATCTAGTGTGACCTGTGCACTCATTTAATTTTTAAGCGGATGTTGCGTCTGTCTCTTGATGTGAGACACACTGATTTCATGGTTGAATTAAACTACAGAAACAAGTGATTTCATTAAATTTAATTCTATAAGCTTTAGAGTTTTAATATTTCCACAGTTCAATTGATTTAAACTCAAAATTTTCAAAAACTGTTTATTTGTTATGATTTGTAGATCTGAACAAAACTGGATGTTATTTCATTTGTAATCCTCTTTTACTTGCTGAACTTACAAACATGCAAGAGAGTTAGCATCATGGAATACTTTGATGAATAGTTTGACAATTAAACTTTTCTTTTTATCTTGTTATTTTAATAATTTGCCCAGATTTTAGAATTATAATTAATATATTTAAACTTTTGCAGCCTATTAGTACAGGAATTCTTACATTATTGAAAAGTGAAATACTAAACTTATTTTACGAATTGTTATCTTGAAGATCGGCCAAATGCAACACTTGATGCTTTCAATATGTATTTTGTATATTTCATATTTGTAATTGCTAAAATTTTGTGTTTGAACTATTCCCTTGAGGCAACCAATAATCTACTCAAAGCACATTCTAACTGCATGGCTGTGTGATTGTTATCTGCAAGAGGAAAACATTATTTTGGATTTAGAACAGTACAGTACGGGAACAGGCCTTTCGGCCCACCAGATCTGTGCTGACCATGATGCCATTCTGCTATAAATGGTCCATAACTTTCTATTCTCTGTCTGTTCATGTGTCTGTCTAAATGCCTCTTAAGCATTGCTATCATATCTGCTTCTACCGCCTCCTCCTGTCTAGATTCACCCACATGAGGTGTAGGAAGGGTAGACAGGAAGAAACTTTCCCTCTTGACAGAGGGATCAATGATTGGGAGCATAGATTTAAGGTAAAGGGGCAAAGGTTTAGAGGAGATGTGAGGAGAAACTTTATCACCCAGAGGGTGATGAAAATCTGGAACTCACTATCTGTAATGACGGTAAGACAGAAATCCTCATACATTTAAGAATGGGCAAATCTGTAATGATATTAAATTTTCTGGGCACACTCCCAGTCACAGCTAAAAATATTAGACTTCGGGCACAGAAAGATCCAGTCCTTTCAAAATGGTGATGATGGGGAAAAAGCAAAGGGCCATCAAAACTAGAATCAAAACTATTTTAACCTTGAGAGACCAGCTCATGGTCGAGGATGTATTGTTATAGGGAGCTGTCTATTTCTATGTCGTATGACACTGAGGAAACGTCCACCCAGTCAAATCCCCTTTGCTCCCAACTATCTTCTATTAAGTAAAATTTGGTGTATATATTGTTTCCAACACCATTCAGCATGTTAGACAGATAGTGGTGCTAGTCATGTCATTCATAATCATCAATTATAATAACTAGATGCAATAAGCTAATTCTGCAAACTTAAGTTCAAATATCCATTTTAAACCAGCAAATTTCAAGAGAATTTGGGTAGAGTTTTAAGAACTGAAATATTCTAAACCATATGAAAGTGTTTCATATTAAGGCACATCAATTAAAAAGAAAGCTGTTTAAGTCAAATTCTAAATTGATATAGGAATAATTGCCTCCGTAGAAATATTATTAAAACTCCGATCTCGTGGGTACCATTATTGAGGCAAAGACTGCAAAATTATTCAAGATGAATTTTTAAAACTGAGAAAACTTCACTCCTCCAGAAAAATTATTTAGAGACCAAATAGTCTCCCTTTACTAGTATCTATTTTTTGTAATCTCTGTGAACATGTCTTTACTGCAACCTTTATTTTACAGTAAGTACCATAAGTGGTATTTCCAGTTAATATTCAAGTTAAAAGATGATGCCAACCTCCAGATCTATCAATCAGTGTTATGCTGTCATCAGCATAAATGAATTGATAGCTAAAATCAACATGCAGAGGGTTGAAAGGTGTGCATTTGTGAATTTCTTCCAACAAACAGCTTTTAAATATAGGAAATTTAAATAAGAATTGCTTTGTGTTGAAAGTATTCCCTCCAGCAAACATATGCTTCCTGTTAAAACATAAATTTATTTTTTTTCTTGCTATGGATTGGAGAATGAGTGTTATAATAGGAGTTGTTTTTTTTCCATTACATGGTGAAACATGAACAAAGCCGTAAGCAAGATATACCAAATGCAGTTTTATCATTGCTTTTCAATTTCATTGTCTGAGGTGTTGAAAGGGAAAAAGATACCAGGCTGACTTTTCCACGTGTCTGCAGCAGTTTTGAAGGTGATATTTATAAAATCCAATGTGTGGATCTCCTGCCATTTATACACCCATCCTCAACCTGTGTGAAGCTTAATGGAAAGCCACTTCAGGGCCTTTCCCACCCTGTTGTTATCTTACCTGTAACAGCATTTGTTGTGTGAGCTGATATTAAGTGGGATAGAAAACTACCTATGCGGGACTGTTATGCCAGTTGGAGACAGTTCTCCCACAAGATCACACTTTTTCTTCCAAGTTTCATTTAGCCTCTCAAATCCAGCCTTAAACCTTTCAGTGGAAACTCTCAGCCTATCTCTTAGAATCCAACAATGTACCCGCCACTGGTATCAGACTCGCCGGTCTGTAATTGTTAGGCTTTTTCTTACAGCCTTTCTTAAATAAAGGCACAACATTAAACAACCTATAGTCCTCCAGCACCTCACCTTTGGCTGTAGATGTTACAAATATCTCTCCTAAGGGCCCCACAATTTCTTGCCTAACTTTCCACAATGTCTGGGATACACTTGATCAGGTCCTGGAGATTAGCCACCTTTATGAGTTCTTAGAATCGGCCCAACAAGTCCACACTGACCCTCCAAAGAGCATCCCACCCAAACCCATTCCCCAAACTCTGCATTCACCCCTGATCAATGCACCTAACCTACACATCCCTGAACACTATGGGCAATTTAGCATGGCCAATTCACCTAATCTGCATATCTTTGGATTGTGGGAGGAAATTGGAGCACCCGGAGGAAACCCATGCAGACACCGGGAGAATGTGCAAACTCCACACACAAGTCACCCAAAACCAGAATCGAACCTGGGTCCCTTGTGCTGTGAGGTAGCAGTGCTAACCACTGAGCCACCATGCCACCATGTTTTTTTTTTAAGGCCTCCAGTATGTCCTGTTCTGTGATGTGGATTCTTTTCAAGACATCAATATTTATTTCCCCAAGTTCTCTAGCCTCCATTTCTTTCTCCACAGTAAAAACTGACGCAAAATATTCATTTAGTATCTGTCCCATCTCCTGTGCTTCCACACATAGATGACCTTGTTGATCTTTTGCTCTTAATGTACTTCTAGAATCTTTTTGGATTCTCCTTAACCTTATCTACAAAGCAAACTCATATCCTCTTTTTTACCCTCCTCGTTTCCCTCTTAAGAATGCCCCTATACCCTTCTACTCTTCAAAAGATTCACTTGATCGCAGTTGTCTATACCTAATATATGACTCCTTCTTCTTCTTCTTGACTGGAGCCTCAATATCTTTATTCATCTTTTGTTCCCTACTCTAACAGGGACATAATGTCTCTGAACTCTTGTTATCTCACTTTTGAAAGCCTCCCACTTGCCAGTCATCCCTTTGTCTGTAAATAGTCTACTCCAATCAACTTTGAAAGTCCCTGTCTCATACCTTTAAAATTTGCCTTACTCCTATTTAGAACTTTAACTTTTATGCAAGGCTAATCCTTGTCCATTACTGTTTTAAAACAAATAAAGATTATGATCACTGGTTCCAAAGTGCTCCCCCACTAACACTTCAGTAACTTACCTGTCTTATTTCCCAAGAGAAGATCATGTTTTGCTCCTTCTCAAGCACATGCATCTACATATTGATAAAGAAAATTTTCTTGAACTCATTTAACAAATTCCTCACTATCCAAGCCCTTAACATTATGGCAATCTCTGTCTATGTTTGGAAAGTTACAATCCCCTACTATTACAATCCTGTTATTCTTATGTATATCTGTGATGTCTCTACATATTTGCTCTTCAGTTTCCCGCTGACTATAGGGGGCCTATAGTACATTTCTGAGTTCCACCCATATAGCTTTACTGGAATATCTCAGAAATATCCTCTGAAATATAGCAGTGATATTTTCCTTTGTCAAAAATACCACTCCCTCTCCTCTCTTGCCTTCCTTACTTTCCCTCCTTTTTTTTTAATCATTTCTAAATTTAAAACATTGCAATGTCAGTCCTATCTGTCCCTCAGCCATGTTTCAGTAATAGCAATGATGTCCCAGTCCCAAGTTCCCATATTTTATACCTTATGTTTGCTCATACGTGCTGTCTACAAACTTAACTTGTTTTTGTAATTCTTGTGTTTTTTTTTATTATAAGCTCCGTTATCCATTTAACAAAAAACTTCATATCATGACAGAAGTCATCTGCCCTTCAAAGGAGTTTGTTTATTCTGTAAATTGTTTTATTCCAGCACAGAGTTAACACTTCTGGTACTGCCAAAATCTGCTTTGTTTGATCAAGCATTAAGTTCAAAAGGCTACAGTGAGTTCAAATTTCCCTCCTTTTTCAATTATACACCACTGCTTACCCTCACCAGTAAAAATAAGATCTGTTGGAAATGAGAGCATCTTTCCATATCTGGGACCCACCCACCATTTTTAAAATCTGCAGTGTCTTCTGGATTCATTTCAAACCAGTCTAAACTATAGCTGGTGTGGGATCCTCTCAGGATCTACCCTGCTCTGTCCTTTGAGATTTGTATATGTTTAAAAGAGATTGTCTCTCATTCTTCTAATTACGTGATCTCTCTTACAGCAGACAGTACCAAAGGTAGTCTTCTGTTTATTGCAATGGCAGGAACTCATCAAATATGGGTCATTTTTCTAGAAGATGGAAAACTTCATAGTGGAATGTAAGTAATTGTTGACAATTTTTTATAACAATATTCTCCATATATAGAGAAATATTTGATGGACATTTGAGTGTACTTCTGAAGGCTTTCTTAAACTGTATTAATTTACACAATATATATGGCTTCAAAATGGCTCACTGACATAGAGTTATATATTCATCACCTGTATAGTTCTTTATCAGACTGGGATTGCATGCCCCTTTGAGAACATTTTTAATTTGCTGCAAACCAGATAATGATAAAGTGATTGATACTTCAAATCCTCTAAGCGTGTTTTAGATAGTACTGTTTAATTTCAGTTTACTGTATTTTCAATTCATATCCAAGAACAAATAATATATTCATCAATTAAACACCCTGTTCCCTTGCAACATTCTCCAATTGTAGTACTAAAGTGCATCTGTATTTCATAATTGGAAAAGAATGAAAGCCATGTAATTCAGATTGAATTTTTAAGAACCGTGTTATTTACAAAAGTACAAAGAAAATTACAGCACAGGAACAGGCACTTTGGCCCTCCAAGCTTGTGCCAATCCAGATCCTCTATCTAAACCTGTTGCCTATTTGCCAAGGATCTGTATCCCTCTGCTCCCTGCCCATTCATGTAGTTGTCTAGATACATCTTAAATGCCACCTCTGCTGGCAACACATTCCAGGCATCCACCACCCTCTGCGTAAAGAATTTTCCACATATATTTCCTTTAAACTTTTCCATCTCACCTTGAACTTGTGACCCCTAGTAATTGAGTCCCCCACTCTGGGGGGAAAAAAAGCTTCTTGCTATCCACCCTGTCTATACATCTCATCAGGTTCCCCCTCAACCTCTGTCTTTCTAATGAAAATAATCCTAATCTACTCAATCTGTTTTGATAGCTAGCACCCTCCATACCAGGCTACATCCTTGGTGAACCTCCTCTGTACCCTCTCCAAAGCATCAAGATCCTTCTGGTAATGTCGCAACCAGAACTGTATGCAGTATTCCAAATGTGGCCGAACCAAAGTCCTATATAACTGTAACATGACCTGCCAACTCTTGTACTCAATACCCCATCCAATGAAGGAAAGCATGCCATTTGCTTTCTTGACCACTCTATCGACCTGTGTTGCCATCTTCAGGGTGCAATGTCATATTCATCGTCTTCAGTAAGGCATTTGATAAGGCTCTCCATGGTAGGCTGATGGAGAAAGTGAAGTCGCATGGGGTCCAGAGTGTACAAGCTAGATGGATATAAAATTGGCTGGACAACAGGAGACAGAATGTAGTAGTGGAAGGGAGTTTCTCAAAATGGAGAACTGTGACCAGTGAACACTCAGATCTCCTTGTACATTAATGTTCCCCAGAGCTTTTCCATTTACCGCATATTTCAGTCTAGAATTGGATCTTCCAAAATGCATCACCTCGCATTTGCCTGGATTGAACTTTATCTGCCATTTCTCCATCCAACTCGCCAATCTATCTATATATATTACAGTCTCCTTCAGTATCTGCGATTCCACCAATCTTCGTGTCATCGACAAACTTGCTAATCAGATCACCGATACTTTCCTTTAGATTATTTATGTATATCATAAACAAAAGTGGTCGTAGCGCGGATCCCTATGGAACACCACTGGTCACAGTTCTCCATTTTGAGAAACTCCCTTCCACTACTACATTCTGTCTCCTGTTGTCCAGCCAATTTTATATCCATCTAGCTTGTACACTCTGGACCCCATGCGACTTCACTTTCTCCATCAGCCTACCATGGAGAGCCTTATCAAATGCCTTACTGAAGACGATGAATATGACATCTACAACCCTTCCCTTATCAATCAACTTTGTCACTTCCTCAAAGAATTTTGTTAAGTTGATAAGACATGACCTTCCCTGCACCAAACCATGCTACCTATCACTGATAAGTCCATTTTCTTCCAAATGTATATAGATCCTCTCCCTCAGTATCTTCTTCAGCAGTTTCCTTACCAGTGACGTCAGGCTAACCAGTCTATAATTACCTGGATTATCTTTGCTACCCGTATTAGACAAGTGGACAATATTAGTAATTCTCCAGTCCTCCAGGACCCCACCCATGATCAAGGTTGCTCCAAAGATATCTATTAAGGCCCCAGCTATTTCCTCTCTCGCTTCCCTCAGTAACCTGGGATAGATCCCATCCAGACCTGGGGACTTGTTCACCTTTAACTCCTTTTAGAATACCCAACACGTCCTTTCTCCTTATGCCGACTTGACCTAGAGTAATCAAATGTCTATCCCCAACCTCAACATCATGTCCCTCTCCTCGGTGAATACCGATGCAAAATACTCATTAAGAATCCCACCTGTTTTCTCTGACTCCATGCATAACTTTCCTCTTTTGTCCTTGAATGGGCAAACCCTTTCTCTCATTACCCTCTTGCTCCTTATATATGAATAAAAGGCTTTGGGATTTTCCTTAATCCTGTTTGCTAAAGATATTTCATGACCCCTATTAGACCTCTTAATTCCTCGTTTTAAATTGGGCCTGCTTTTGCGCTATTCTTCCGAAGGTTCATCTGTTTTCAGTTGCCTAGCCTAAGTATGCTTGCTTTTACAACTTCACAATTTCACCTGTCATCCATGGGTTCCCTAATCTTGCCATCTCTATCCCCCATTTTCACAGGGACATGTCTGTCTTGCACTTTAATCAACCTCTCTTTAAAGGCCTCCCACATATCAAATGTGGATTTACCCTCAAACAGCTGCTCCCAATCCACATTCCCCAGCCCCTGCTGAATTTTGATATAGTTGGCCTTCCCCCAATTTAGCACTCTTCCTTTAGGACCACAGTCATCTTTGTCCATGAGTATTCTAAAACTTACGGAATTGTGATCACTATTTCCAAAGTAATCCCTTACTGAAACTTCAACCACCTAGCCGGGCTCATTCCCCAACACCTGTATGGCCCCTTCCCGAGTTGGACTATTTACATACTGCTTTATAAAAACCTTCCTGGCTGCTTCTTACAAATTCTGCTCCATCTAAACCTCTAACACTAACTGAATCCCAGTCAATGTTGGGAAAATTAAAATCTCCCTGTTGCTCCTACATCTTTCCATAATCTGTCTTATATATTTGTACCTCCATCTCACACTTGCTTTTGGGAGGCCTGTTGTACAGCCGCAACATTGTTACCACACCATTCCTATTTCTGAGCTTTGCCCATATTGCCTCACTGCTAAGAGTACTTCATAGTGCCGTCCTTCAGCACAACTGTGATATCCTCTCTGACCAGTAATACAACTCCTCCACCCCTTTTACCTCCCTCTGTATCCCGCCTGAAGCATCTATACCCTTCCCTTAACCAAGTCTCAGTAATAGCAATAACATCATACCCCCAAGGTACTAATTCAAGCCCTAAGTTCATCTGCCTTATCTACTACACTTCTCATATTAAAACAAATGCACCTCAGATCACTTACCCTTTACTTTCATCCTCTGATCCCTGCCTCGTCTTCCCCTTAGTCATGCTGACTTCATTATCTAGTTCCTTACAGGCTTTAGTTACTACCTTCTTACTGTCCACTAACATCCTCATTTAGTTCCCATCCCCCTGCTACATTAGTTTAAATCCTTCCCAATACCTTATCGATAAGAAAAGGATTCTGCTCAAAAAAACGTACAGTCTGTCGTCTTGGATCAGTGATCTGTTTGACTAACTGTGAAATTTATATATCATAAGTAAGAATTTGAAAAAAAAGAGGGTGAAATTTTCCCATTTGTAGGTAATGTTTTGTTAAGTGAGATTCACAGTGCCATGGTTTGGATTGATTTTTCTGTTGCAATCTTCCACTTCTCATCTCATTAACTCAGATGTGTTGGGTACCTTTCGTGGGAAAATTGCATAGCTGGAGGGGCGGGGGGGGAGATTCTCACCACTGTTAGGAATTTCTGGTTTTCATACCTCTGGTGCCATTTTCAAATCCCAGCTACACATCAGTTCAGCAGCTGCAAGATAGAAAGGAGCTCTCACACTTTGGTGTTCATCTAACATTCAACATATAGCCCATTAGAAAGGAAAGTTGCTGCCTGCCCGGCCGAAAGGGATCCTGACATGCAGATGGCTGGACTGATAAAGAGGAGTTTCTGGATTAGTGGTGCTGGAAGAGCACAGCAGTTCAGGCAGCATCCAAGGAGCTTCGAAATCGACCTTTCGGCTTTTGCCCGAAACATCGATTTCGAAGCTCCTTGGATGCTGCCTGAACTGCTGTGCTCTTCCAGCACCACTAATCCAGACTCTGGTTTCCAGCATCTGCAGTCATTGTTTTTACCTTGATAAAGAGGAGCACAGTACTTTTTCCTACTGATATATCCGCCCCTTTTGTTTTGCTAAATGCACTCCCACCATCACAAGTAGCCTCTCTATCTCTGTCTGCAATAAAAAGCAATTTAAGCCACAGAGGATGGCAACCTGTAACTTAGCTCTAAAGATTGTTTGCACAATGAAAGTAATGCGGGCCACTGAGATTAGCAGCCTGTAGGTCAGTACTGAAGCTAGTGAATGTGCCTTAAAGTGATGTGAAGTGTGCAAAGGCTGGCCCAGGTTAGCAATAAACTGAAAAAGTACTAACTAAACAAACTAAGTGCACTAAGATGCTTCCCATGCACATGCATGAGATGCATCAATGTCCCTGCACAGAAAACAACCTGAAAGAAGCATGTAAGTCATTGGATGTTTCTGAGCTCCAAAGTGAAGTGTTAATGGTTGAAGTGATGTCTGATATAGACAGGCTGGAGGCTGGAAGAACACAGCAAGCCAGACAGCATCAGGAGGTGGAAAAGTCAACCTTTCTAATGTAACCCTTCTTCAGGACTGGGGTGCACGTAGGGGGAGCTGCAGATAAAGGGTGTGGTGGGGACAGGGTCATGAAGTGAGGATAGGTGAAGACAGGTAGAGGGTACGACTTGGTTAATGGGAGGAATTAATCTTGTTGGTAGGGCAGGGAGGAGTGGTTGAGTTGGGGAGGATCTGGGAAGGGAGGTTATTTGAAATCTGAGAACTCAATGTTGAGTCCTCCAGGCTGTAGGTTGCCCAGGCGGAAGACAAAGGTGTTGGAACATAGAACATAGAACAGTACAGCACAGAACAGGCCCTTCAGCCCACGATGTTGTGCCGACCATTGATCCTCATGTAAGGTAAACCTAATGTATGAACCCTCAAGTTTCTGTGAACATATGCATGGCCAGCAGTCTCTTAAATATCCCCAATGACCTCGCTTCCACAACTGCTGCTGGCAACGCATTCCATGCTCCCACAACTCTCTGCGCAAAGAACCCACTTCTGACATCCCCTCTATACATTCCGACAAACAGCTTAAAACTATGATCCCTCATTTTAACAATTTCTGCCCTGGGAAAAAGTCTCTGGCTATCAACTCTATCTATGCCTCTCATTACCTTGTACACCTCAGTTAGGTTCCCTCTCTTCCTTCTTTTTTCCAATGAAACATGTCCGAGCTCAGTCAACCTCTCTTCGTAAGATAAGCCCTCCATTGCAGGCAGCATCCTGGTAAACCTCCTCTGAACCCTCTCCAAAGCATCCACATCTTTCCTATAATAGGGCGACCAGAACTGTTCCTCCAATTTGCAGTGTGGTTCATTGTGGCAATGGAATAGGCCAAGGATGGTCATATCGGAAAGGGAGTGGTTAGGGGAATTGAAACGGGCGGTGACTGTGGGGTCTGGTCGGCCCCTGTGGGCTCAGCTACGATGCTCAGCCAAACAGCATAATGACGTGGTGAGGCTGGTAGTTTGCAGAGTTGCATGGACAAAGGGTGATGAGGGTGGGTGGCCTTGGAGCATGCAGAGACTTTGTTCTGTTCTCTGAAAGAAAAATTAGAGACACCTGTGATGGGCACTGGGCTAGCTGCAACTGCCCAGTATTTGTTCTTCTTTGCTTGTCGGGAATTTGCACTGGCTAGTATCTTAATGAAGGAGAGGGGAATACTCATGGTGTATTAGTGGGGAGTGTTGGGGCTTGAATGAGATGAAAAAATAATAATAACATACTCAAAATCACTCAGTGGTAAGATTCAGAAATCGCCATTTAAGCCCCAACAGAAAAATCAGGAAAAATGATTCTCAATGTCATCTGTCAGATTTCTCACTCTTTCTGCATTACCTTCCTTGCCATTATTCACACCACACTGGGGAGAGGAAATTCCAGCCAAATGTTTCATTGCTCAATAAATGTTGCCTGAAATAAAATTTGGAATTATTTTGTGACTGACATCATGGATGCATTTGAAAAATAACTACTACTTTGTAGTTACATTAAACCTAGAACATGACCAAAGACCATTCTCATTTAGATCATTTCAGCTATTATAACAGGAATGGGTTAATTGGTGTAGCAGTGTATTTATATCTGCTCAGTGTCAGTAAATGTAAACAAAGCTTCACAAGCATGTCCTAGTGGAAACAATCCATACAATTTAAATCTCTAGGCCATGAGTTGTTGTCGGAACAAATCCAAAGTCATCTACAGTTAACAAGACTTGCCCTTACACATTTAAGTGAATTTTTTACATAGCATATTTTTGAAAGTTGATGATGGCACAGGAAAGGAAGCCAGGCATGTGAAACCGGTGTGAACAGAGCATAACATTGCTATCACTTTAATCAATCAAATTAAAGTATTGTGACATGAATAGTGCAAGGACTTAGAAGTGAGTGAATTCAAAACCAACTCAAGCAAAGAAAGATTGTTTTATGACCAAAAGGAAAAGTTTTATGTTCGTGAAATCTTCAACAATAGTTCATACATGAAGAAATGAAACATACTTGTAATAATTAATTTTCAGTGCTAAAGATCTTAATTGATGTAATTAGCACTAGCCTAAGCAGTGTTTTTTAAACAAAAGGCAACTGGACTGGAATGAATAAGATATAAATTTCAGTGGTAGATTAGGTTCATCAAACATGCAAATACAACTAATTCACAATGATGAAGCAGGTAGCATGATGCAAGTTTCTTGAAGGTAATTGCACACATCTTGGACAACATCTGGTTATCCATGTATAATAATACATCCATCCTCTGCTTGAATTTGTTGTACATTAACACATAAATAGCACTGAGCAGCATCAGTTTCATAACCAATGGCCTAGTGGTATTATCACTGGACTATTAATCAGAAACTCAGGTAATGTCCTGGAGACACAGGTTTGAATCTTGCCATGGCAGCTGGTTAAATTTGAATTCAATAAATATCTGGAGTTAAAGAGTCTAATGATGACCATGAATCCATTGTCGATTGTTAGAAAAACCCATCTGATTCACTAATGTCCTTTAGGGAAGGAAACTGCCATCTTTGCCTGGTGTGGCCTCATGTGACTCCAGACCCATAGCAATGTGGTTGACTCTTAACTGCCCTCTGGGCAATGAGGGACAGGCAATAAATGCTGGCCTAACCAGCAACACCCTCATCCCATGATTTTTTAAAAATTGCCAGTAGATTTTAACCCAATGTCTCCTTGACATGGAATAGTAGAAGGAGGAAGAGTTTTAGGCTGACTGAAATGATATATTCCACTAGTATGCCAGCCGTAAAACCTACAATTTATTCCTTACGTCAATGAATTTTAATAAGGGAATACAAGAAATTATAGATTTAATTATCCATGAGTTAGGAAAATAATGTGTAGAGTATTTCGATACAGATTTCCATTGAAGTTTAAAAATGAAAGAAAATCTTATGAGCTTGTGCATCCTTTTTCTTTTGCGGAATAATTAAGGCATTAGTATATTTGTTGACTACTGAAACTGGCCATGGGTAATGATGATTAATATGTTAAGAATATAATCAATCTGCTTGGCCTCTGATTCAAAACATTTGAATGTGATCTGGTACAAAAACAGATTTTATGATTGTGTTCAAGTCAGGATTTTGTGCAACACTGGGGATCTCAGATGCGACTTTTCTCCACTGCCATGAACCACTACGGTTTCTAAACCAAAAATAATATCTGAAAGTAGCCACATTGTTCTCTGGCTGCTGCCAAATCTGCTTAGGCACATTGCAGGCAGTGGCACAGCCTGAAAAATACTGGGTAATATAGCTTCCAAAGTGGTGGTGTTTTTGCAAAAAGAACAAGTTGATATGTTGTTCTATCTGAACAGGATCCAGTTATTTTGAAGAGATTATGCAGTTTATAATTTGGATTGGACCATATTCAAAAATTTACAATAACGTGAAGTTTGTAACCAGTTGAAATATTGCAGTAGTACTTTCATATCTTGGTACACTTACAAAATTTTTGAAGAGAAAATGTTTCTGAAATTGTTTCATTCATTTTTTAAGACAAAGTATAGCTAAAAGTACAACTTCAAAATTTATGTTAGTGTTACAAACGTGTGTATGTATATGTTTCTCCTAGTGAGTATAAAAAGGGAACATGCATTCGTTTTGCTGGGAGTGGGAATGAGGAAAATCGAAACAATTCCTATCCTCACAAAGCAGGATTTGCTCAACCATCAGGTCTATCTGTAGCTCTTCCAGAATGGAATTGCCTTTTCATTTCTGACAGTGAGAGTAGCACAATCCGCTCTGTATCCCTGAAGAATGGTGCTGTAAAAAATCTTGTGGGAGGAGAAAGGGATCCTCTGGTAAGTAAGATCTTTCATGTTTTAAATGAGCTTTGGTTGAGTAAATTTGTCATCTTCAATGGTACAAACTATTAGTTACTAAACCCAGTTATAGGAATTAAATACATAGCAGCAGCATCTCAGAACATATGCAGTTGATTGAAGAAGATAACATTTTAGAAAGTTCAGTAGCACCACTTATGTTTGAATACTATTTTAATATGTGACCAGCAAGTTGTAAAAATTCTTTCAGTTGTTAGAAATAAATGGCTGATGAGGCCCAGCCGAGTTGCTATGCACATTTCATTTTTCAGGTAGTTGCTACTATCCAAATTTACTTAAATGGAAGAAAAAAAAATGGTAGTAAATACAGTGGGACTTTTAAAAATGGGTTTTATGTAATTTTTTTCCTGTGTTAGCTGCAAGAATGTTATAATGAAGTACAGGCCATTCTGTTTTAAAGCACATTTCGTTAGCACGAATTAGCTGTAATACAATTGACAAATTGTGGACATTGTTTGGATAATGCAAGTGTTCGACTGACCGGATATAGCCATTTTCTATTCGTGATCTTCTACAGTGTGATTTTCTATAGCGATTTTCCATAGTGCGATTTTCTATAGCGCGACGTCGCAGAGGATCACATCCGTCACCTTATAGCAGAATGACCTGTAGATTATAGAATCTCAGAGTGTTCAAATATGTACAAACTCATTTGTTTCTGTTTTATCAAACTATATTATGCTATACAGCATGAGTTTAAAGTATTCAGATTAAGAGTAAATGGAGCTTGATTTGGTATGTAAAATTATGTAACACTTCCCAATATTTATTTGAATTCTGAACAGTTGTCACAGATGTGTGCCATAAATAAAAGCTTTTCTGGTTAGAAAACAAAAAGCTCAAACATATTAAGTTATGTTACACTCCATGAATGTAGTCCAGATTTGAAATATGCATTTTGATATTGATGTGCACATATGCTATATGCATGTGTCTATTTATTGAAGCTTGCATCTTGCTTGTCCATGTCCATTATGTGATAGTTTGGATGTGGCACTTGACATGCTAATTTCGTGCAACCTGTTTATAAATGAGCAACAAATCACATTTGCACAACAGCAGGGAGCAGAGCTCATAAAATACCAGTAACTACTAATGATTTACAAATCAAGCATGAGTAGTGAAAACTTCAACTAATTAGTAAGAGTTATTTAGCCAACTAAATTGCTGAAAATTATTGGCAAGTTGGTTTGAATTACCATATTAAATTTTGTCCAAAATTCAATTTTACTGCTAAACATAAACTCATAAAATTTAAATTATTATTTTAAAAGTATTTATTCTTATCCAACCAAAATTTTCAGCATGAAATGACTTGCCACAACTGTTGAATACTTGGCTAGAGATTAAACCGTTGCTCGGACTTTGCACTGATCAAACCAGATGCTCAACCTGAGCTCTCAATGTTATCCAGTCGGCTAATGCTTAGACTACACCACATGAAACAAGGAAGAGTCCACACTCTACATTTTGTAAAGTCTGTATCTTTTTTATTGTTTGTATTTTTGATTGAGGACTGAAATGAAGAAAGCACTGTTTTACTAACCAAGACAATGGAAGAGATTGCTGCACTTTTCAAAACAAGCTACCAACGCTTATTGTCAGTGTTATCTACATTGCTGCTTGTTCAAGCAGTGGAGTTGAGGTCACTCCAAAAAGCTAGAGCCAAGGGGTGTATATGAAAGGAGATTTGGTCAGCAACAAGTAAATGATTGGTCTGTGGAGTGATGACGGTTATCAATAACAAAGGCCTTCTGCCTTCCCTGCTATGCCTTGCCTTGCTTTTTGCACTATATCCCCTCAGCTAGAGCTTCAAGGCTCCTAGTATTTCTGTCTTGCTTTTTTAGCACAGACATGCAGCCAGGCAAATTCTCTTGTTTGTCAACAGTCATCAGTTAAGGAAGTGGATATTTTTCTGTACATCATCATGCTGTCTCAATCTCACACCTGCACTATGTGCGTGAAGCATTAGTGACAAATGCACTGCTTTTCCTTCAGCCAAATGATCATGTCTCAACATAATCCTCAGTCATAACAAGGGAGGCATCCTTCAGTCTAGGGTCATGGGATCATACAATCCCTACAGCGTGGAAGCAAATTATTCGCCCTCAAATCCACAATACTCTGCGAAGAGAATCCTGCCCATCCCCAACCCCCTGCCCTGTAACTCTGTATTTCCCATGGCTAATTCTTTTAACCTACACATCTCTGGATACTGTGGAAAATCTTGCATGGCCAATCCACTTAACCTGCACATCTTTGGACTGTAGGAGGAAATGGAGCACCTGGAGGAAACCTGGGGAGAATGTCTTCATGGAGTTTGCACAGTTACTTGAGGCTGGAATTGAACCCAAGTGTTTGGGTCTGTGAGGCAGCAGTGCCACTTTTGCACATGGGTCTCAGCACAGTATGTCAAGTGCAGCCTCTGATATTATTCCAAGGTTAGTTTGCCATTTGGGACAGTCAGGGTCAACAACCTCTCCTCGTGTGGATGAAGAGCACCCCACCACCCATCTTGGCTCTTTTTCTCCCTATATTGGGCCTCTCTCTTCTCATGCAGGGTATTCCTTTAGATTGTGACAACTGTAGACCAGGCTGGCAGCATCTGTTTTGACAATCCAGAGGGAAGAGGGCAGTCTCCTTCACATCAACTCCTTGTCCTGGTCCCTGTCAGTAAAGTGAAGTGCCAGTTTTCCTCTGTCAGGTGTGTTTGAGGCAATTCACACTGATCATGAAGAGCAGTGCTTCACTGGGTGCAAGGCTGGGCTTTAAAGAGTGTGGAGATCCGAGGAGTGGCAAGTATTTCCAACGATGAATGGGAAAATACAACAAGTGGACCACCATAGAGGTATGGTGCATTGGTAGTGAGATGAGTTTTAGAAAATAGTATTAAGAAACTTGATAACCTTTGTGGAGAGAAACAGTTCATGATACAAACGAAAATTGACACTAAACTGATTTCTGGTAAAATTCAATCCATTATCTCACGAAAGTAACACAAAATGCAAATGGCTATAGGCAAAACATTTTGCACATTTAAAACTCTTAAGATCACCGCAATTGTAAAAGTAAGGAGGAACTTTCACCAGCTTGATATGTTATCGAGTCGCAGTCACATAGCATGGAAACAGATCCTTTGGTCCAACTCGTCTGCACCAACCAGTTATTCCAACCTGACCTAGTCCCATTTGCTAGCAATTGGCCCATATTCCTCTAAATCCATCTGATTCCTATAACAATCCAGATGCCTTTTAAATGTTGTCATTGTCCTTGCCTCCACCACTTCCTCTGGCAGCTCATTCCATATACGCACCACGCTTTGCATGAAAATGTTACCCCTCTGGTCCTTATGCCTTCTAGTTTTGGATTCCCTCAGCCTAGGAAAAAGGCCTTGGCTTTTCACCCTATCTATGTCCCTCATGATTTTATAAACCTCTGTGAGGTTACCCCTCAGCTTCTGACTCTCCAGGGGGAAAAAGCCTCAGCCTAATCAGCCTGTCCATATAACTCAAACACTCCAGTCCCAGCAACATCCTTATGCATTTTTTCTGCACCCTGTCAAGTTTTAAAACATTCTTCCAATAGAAGGTTGATTAGAATTGATTACTGTATTTTAAAAGTGGCCTCACTGATGTCCTATACAGCCACAACATGACATCCCAACTTGGATACACAATGCTCTGACCAATAAAAGTAAACGTGCCAAATGCAGCCTTCATCACCCGATCTACCTGTGACCCCAATTTCGATGAACTATGCACCTACACCCCTAGATCTCTTTGTTTGACAACATTCCCAGGGACCTGCCATTATTTGTACATGTCGTATCGTGGTTTGTCTTAGCAAAATGCAACACTACATTTATCTAAATTAAACTCTATCTGCCACACCTCAGCCCATAGGCCTATCTGATCATGGGCCTTTTGTACTCTGAGATAATCTTCTTCACTGTCCACTACACCATCTATTTTTGTGTCACATGCAAGCTTACTTATTATACGTCCTACATTCTCATCCAAATAAGTGATGAAAAGCAGTGAACGTACCACCAATCCTTGTGGCACACTGCTGGTCACAGGCTCTAGTCCGAAAAGTACCTCTCTACCACCACCCTCTGTCTCTTACCTTCAAGCCAATTTTGTATCCAATTTGCTTGTTCTCCCTGAATCCCATGTGATCTAACCTTACAAACCAGTCTACCATGCGGAATCTTGTCGAACACTTGGCTGAAGTCCATATAGATAATGTCTCCCACTCTGCCTTCATCAATCTTCTTTGTTACCTCATTTTAAAAAACTCAGTCGAGTCAGCAAGGCATGATTCCTCACTCACAAAGCCATGTTGACCCTCCCTAATCAGTGCTTGCCTTTTCAAATTCATGTAAATTTTGTCCCTCAGAACTCCCTCCAACAACTTACCCATCACCGACGCATGGCTCACCAGTCAATAGTTCCTGGACTTTTCTTTACAGCCTTTCTTAAATAATGGTACTACATTACCAATCTCCAGTCTTTTGGCACCTCACCCGTGGCTGTCAGTGATACAAGTATCTCAGCAAGGGGCCCAGCAATCTTTTTCCTAGCTTCCCACAAAGTTTTGGGAAACACCTGATCAAGTCCCGGGCATTTATCTAACCTTATGCATTTTTAAGACCTCCAGCACTTCCTCTTCTGTTATATGAACTCCTTTCAAATTTTATGTTTATTTGTGATTTGGCTATTGCTGTAGTAATTACTTTGGAAATGGAAATTAAATAATGAAAGATGTATACAATTTTAATATAGTATTTGTGAAGAAACATTCAACGTCAAATACCATTGATCATTCAAATATCACATAAAATGGGCATTAATAAATTAAAAATAAAATGTTGCATCATTTTTTTAATTAGTGCAATGTGTTGTGGTTCTGTTCGCCGAGCTGGAAGTTTTTGTTGCAAATGTTTCGTCCCCTGGCGAGGCGACATCATCAGTGCTTGGGAGCTTCCTGAGAAGCGCTTCTTTGATGTTTCCTCCGGTGTTTATAGTGGTCTGTCCCTGCCGCTTCCAGTTGTCAGTTTCAGCTGTCCGCTGTAGTGGTTGGTATATTGGGTCCAGGTCGATGTGTTTGTTGATGGAGTTTGTGGATGAATGCTATGCCTCTAGGAATTCCCTGGCTGTTCTGTCTGGCTTGCCCTATGATAGTAGTGTTGTCCTTGTCGAATTCATGTTGCTTGTTGTCTGCGTGTGTGGCTACTAAGGATAGCTGGTCGTGTTGTTTCGTGGCTAGTTGATGTTCATGTATGCGGATTGTTAGCTGCCTTCCTGTCTTCAACCGGAAGCGGCAGGGACAGACCACTATAAACACCGGAGGAAACATCAAAGAAGCGCTTCTCAGGAAGCTCCCAAGCACTGATGATGTCGCCTAGCCAGGGGACAAAACGTTTGCAACAAAAACTTCCAGCTCGGCAAACAGAACCACAACAACGAGCACCCGAGCTACAAATCTTCGCACAAACTTTAATGCAATGTGTGTGTCATTCCCAAGGCCACAATCATTGCCCATCCTAATTGCCCTTGAGATGGTGGTGAGCTGTCTCCTTGACAACTAAATAACTTGCTGCTAGGCCATTTCAGGGAACTATAGACCAATGAGTCTTGCGTCACTAGTGGGTACTTTGTTGGAGGGGATTCTGAGGGACCGGATTTATATGCATTTGGAAAGGCAAACACAAATTAAGGATAGTCAACCACAATGCAGTGGAATCATAATGGACCAGACCCATCACATGGACTGTAGATTTCCTTCTCAAATAGATATTTGTGTACCAAATGAATATTTACAGTGATGTGGTAGTTACATGGTCTGCATCATTCATACTAGCTTTCTACTTGAAATGTATTTCATCAACTGTAGTTGAATTGTCCAGCTGCAAATGAAGGGATTTGAACTTACTTTTGAATCTTAAGTCCAGTCCTTGGATTTTAATTTGCTCTTTCAATGTAAAACAAATCAAAACTCTGCTTACATAAGAAAATTGCATCATATTATGAGGTCATGCTTCATGCTTTTATATTTGATGTTCTCCAGTGGTGTGTATCTGACATACTTTCACGTAAACATGATCAGCAATGAAACTTCTGTAAGATTATGAGAGTACTTGGCAATAGGCAAGCAATAAACATGCAGTCTAGCAGTAATATGTAACATACACACATGGCAGTTAGTAATTAGCATTGATGAATACATACTGAGCCAGCTTAATTAAACTATGCTGTCATTTTCCTTATACCATCTTTTATACCACTTGTGGGAAATGAGTAACAGTGTGACTGTGGCTGTTTTCTTGTATCTTTCCATGCATAAGTTACTGGTATCAGTGGTAACCAAAAACATTAGGATTTTAGCATGTTGGAAAATAAAGTTTGCAGAATGTTAACCTGAGTGCTAAACTGTTAGGACTGAAGCAATCATTCTCTTGAAGATTTAGTTAGTAGACCATTTTGCAAAACAGCTTTACATGTTCCACATCCTCCAGGAAACAGTTGTGTCGGGCCCAAAATCCTTTTAAGAAACCTAGTTATGCACTTCATTAGTAATTATCCTTTATTCTACTTCAGTTAATGTCTTGTTTGAACATGTTCCTGTTTTTTATCAGTGGCAGCAGTCTCAACTGTCTGTACACATTGAACAAGCAAAGACATCTGCATGTATAGCTTTGTTTAGACAATTAGTTAATCAAAACCTCTTATCAGAAACTTGTATATGTGGGCACCTGAGCCTTGCTTGCAAAGAGAAAGTGCTAGCACGTTAAAAAAAAAAGTATTCTTGTAGTATTTAAGACACAGGGTAATATTTTGTGTGGAGAAGCATTTCAGATGCTGCTGATTGATTTCTAAATTTTGACATTTTGTGTAATTATTTCAAATTCATTATTTCAATATGCTAATTTTCTTTAATAACCCAGGCTTTTAGAGACTGGATTTCTTCATAGATTAAGACAAATCCCGGCCATCGAACACAAGTAAGCTTAAATATCCACCTGTTTCTGACTGCTAAATGATCAGATTTGCTCCCACCAGAACACTTCAGCATCACTAAATTCAAATGTGTTGCTTCAGTGAAAGATGCATATTGTTGTTGCCTATGGCTGAATATGACAAAGTAGTTATTAGGGATTTTGTTTTTAACTGACACAGACATTCAAAGGAAATTTTAGCTGATGTAACATTTCATATAGTTCAAATCATGGCCTTCACAGCCAGACAACAAAATGCCTCTGAGTCTTCGTAAACTGGGACTAGAATGCAAGCAGTAAGATTCTGATAAGGCAGCTCAAATGAAAACCATCTGATTTGAAACTTCCGATTTTTATATGAAATAGAAAGGAAAAGCTTGACCTACCTAGATGAGGCTTTTAAAATAATTATAATTACATATTAGAGTAGACACATATTCATATAAGAATGAGTTTAAATTTATTAGATATTGGGGAATTAAATTTATGAAGGCAGTTAGCCATGAATGCAGACATTAGTTTCAATGAATACCTTGAAAATGTTTTCATTCTTAGCAAGGTTAGAACAACAAAAAAGTATAAACAAGATAACTTCATATGAGTACCAAGAAATAATATGGCAAAAGGGGCAGAAATAATTTTGAAATAGGTCACTATAACCTTGAGAGAATAAATAATTTTTACTTTGCAAGTCGGATAAGAGGGAAGCTGTTAACAAAATTGTTAGCTTTGTCACAGAATCATACTAGGTTTAACTATGTATAGCTTTATATTAGAGTTGATACTACAAATATTATAACAATGTTAGAAATAAACATCCTTTTTAATCTTCTGGACTAAGATCAGCAAGGGATGTAAATTGCATATCTGAAAAGTCAACAGTAATAAGCAAGTATATGATACAGCTGGCAAAAGTCTGGGAAGCGACATAACAATCGGTGTTGGAATGTGGTCAATAATCATAGTAGCCCAAGGATAGGTGATAGGGTGTCTGGCAAACATCATGAGATGATGGGAGGACCATGAAGTTGTCCATCATTGATCGTGTATTCATAGGATTGGATGTGTAGGTCAGAGGGGATGTGGCAAACACTGATGTTAATATTGCATGTAACCATTTTAATGCGGTATGTCTAAATATCCTGTACTTCATTGGAAAGGTAGAGTGTCACTAACCTCCAACCTGAGTTAGGCCCCATATGAAAGCCAGATCTCGAATGGTCTCAGGCCCCTCCCACGTGGTATAGGGGCTCCAAATATAGATTGGTTTGTGCGAAACTCAGTCCTCTTTAAAACCCCTCTCCAACAATTGGAGTTGTGAGCAGGGTATTGCAGTGTTCTGCTATCAACTGTGTGGTCTCTAATTGTGTGAGTATGTTTGATATTGCAACTTTTTTAGTGGACAAACCAGCTAGTTGATCCCAGCTATAAATTATGGTACTAAAAGAACTAAGGAAGAAAAGGGAATCTTGCTGTATATGGTGGTCATTCGATCGGCCCTAGTTCACCCTGGGGACAGTAAAGAACCCCATGTTAAACAAGGAGAGGACAAGCCCTAGTTCATCTTGGGGACAGTAAAGAGCCCCACACTTGAACAGGGAAAGAAAACAATGTCAAATGGGGTCTGGAGGGATCCGAAGTCATGACTATAGTCGACCAAACATACAAAACAATTGACCAAATGTTCAAAACTAATTGGAACCCCATAAATCCAAGTGGTTTGTAAAGAAAGTGATTTTAAAAAAAGGAAACAAAGAAAACAAGGCAGTTTGAGCTCATGTAAAATTAATAAAACATCTGAATCATTTTAGAGAGAAACAAATGAGTCCAAAGTGATGCCATCTGAGGCAGTATTGGCAGCCCCTGAACCAAGTGGAATAATTAAAGGAGCGATACGGAGGTAAACTCCCTTATTGTGACTGTGTGTTAAAGCTGCTGGTTCTGGAATATGAAAAAGTGGATGTAAAACTAGTTGTGTATCTAATGCTCACTACAAGCAAAGTAGAAAGTTAAAAACTGAGATTGGAAGAAAGTAAGAAAGTGTTCATAGTTGTAGGACAGAGCGAGACCAGTTTTGGTGTTATGGTCCCTGTTGACTCATGCTGGTCTGATTCGTGTCCTTTTTCATTTATTAGCTGTTAAATGTTGTCTTGTGTAATTTGTGTTTTCACTCCCTAGAGCTTGAAATCTGGGGATACTTTGACGATGACGATGTAAAAGTGTAGTGTGTATGTGTGTTCTTATCAGTTTGAAACATGTATAGTTACAGTGAGGACCCTTATAAGGAACTATCAGTGGTTGCATAAAAGAGAGGCCTTTTATAAATTGATTTCAAATTTGTTTCTCAGAGGCTTGTTTTTAAAAATGGATCTTTTTGGAATCTTTTGAATAAAGCCAGTTGAAGGAGGAAAAATCAAGTGAGATAACTTATTTCCCCTTTCCTTAAAATACTGGTCAGGAAATGAAATTCCAAACATGATAATTCAAAGATTTGCTCATCTTAAATGTTGATTCGTGTGAATTATACTCTAACAATTGGGAAAACTGGAATTTCTGTAGAGAAGGAAGAGGGGCTGATGACATAACTACATACAAGAGGTTTCACTCTACCTCTTTAGATCAGCAGTAAGCTATCTGCACAAAGAATTTATATATTCCATATGTATAATTTTTATCGACAGAGGTACTTGGACTAATTAACCCATTCTTCTCAAAGTGGGATGGAAAGCTACTATTCTGTTTTTCAGATAACTGCAGATACAGAAAGTTTTTCCAATGGGCTTTGAATTTCTAAGTTTTGCTGCAGACTTACAACGTCGTAAAACAGTGATGGATGAGTCATCCTTAACCCATCAAGCCACTTGTGAACAACACACTTCAATGTCAGAGAACTACTATGAAAATATCAACTATATTGAGTATCAGACATTTCAAACCACTAAGCCTGGGCACATTTATGCATATCATAATAAGAAATTATATTAAGATTTACATGTCTAGCATTCTGAAGGGAATAATTACCTGAAATTTAAAAAGATTCTGGAAAATAATAAATACATGCACACCCGTCTAGGTAGTTTCAATGCACAGAAAACAAAATTGTTAGCGTCTTTGGAGGAGTAAATTAAATATTGAATTTGGACAAATTTACATAGATATGTTAAATATCCAGAGAGAGCTATCAAGTAACGTTTCATAAAAGAAGTCATTTATGAGAAAAAAATGAACAGTGGATGTTATTATCTGGAATCAAACAAAAATGTTTGACTTCTGTTTTAAGATATTATAAGAATATGTTTCCTTGGACTGCAAATCTCTCCAGGATTCCAGAATGTGATAGGATGGTGACTAGTTAAATTGCAAAATTGGATGAAAACAAGTGTTGAAAGAGTAGGGTAGTGGCAGAAGAAGCCAAACAAAATTATTATGAGTTATTACTGCAATTGGGGTTAATATACATTCTATTGAAAGGAAAGTTTTAGATGACAGAGCACTAAACTGATAGCTTTCTCTTAGTTAAAAACTGAAAGAACTGTGAATGCTGTAAATTAGAAACAAAAATTGCTGGAAAAGCTCAGCAGGTCTGGCAGCATCTGTGAAAAGAAATCAGAGTTAAAGTTTCAGGTTTGGTGACCCAAAACAGCAGCCTTCTCTTGGTGATGTTTGTGTCCTTGTCTTTCCTTTTAAGAGAATTGAATTTGATGATTGAGCCACCACCTGAGGCATTGGAGAGATAAGTAAAACTCACAGATCTTTTGATGAGAATGTGAGGCATAAAAATGAGTTACAGCATATAAATGTGCAAAGATATTCTGAGACTTGTCCAAAGTAGACTGGTAAAAAGGAGGGAAAATAAATGCACTGAAGAATGGGTTTCAATCATGTTCACCTACTTGAAAAGCAGTATGGCATGAAATGGTTATTGTAGCCAATAAAGTGAGAAAACGTCTTAATCTACAAGACAGTGGACGCCTACTCCCTAGAGAAACTGAACATAAAACAATTGGCATAGAGTAAAGAGTGGAATTGCGAGGAGAATTTAGATTTAAACAATCAAGGGCTTTAAGATTAGAACACTTAGTAAAAAGTATCCTTAGGGCAGATTCAGAAGAAAGAGAACTGGAGAGTTTTAAGTCCTTGTATGATGCTATTTTATTGTTATTGATCTGTGAATGGAGAACTGGAAGAAAGCAAACTAAATTAAGGAGCATAAATCTGAAAGAAAGTGCAAATGTAAACAATTTGAGCAGATCACCACAAACACCAAGGGGAGAGGAACAGAATGTCTGAGAGAAGTCGATGATGGAGAGTAATTGGCAGGATTGCTGAGAAACTATTGGAAGGAGATGGAGTTATTTATAGATGGATCTAGAAATTATTATAAGGGACCGCTCTGCATTGTGTGGGATGTGGTAGACATTGAGGGAGACTTGAAAGTAGGAGTACAGATCCCTCAAATTTACTCAGCCCTAGTAGCAGAATTAAAAGACCTGATGAAAGCATTGAAATTAGCCAGGGATGAGAGAGTTAACATATACACAACATGTAACCCTCTCATGAAGCCTATGATAGCCTGTACTCTGCGAGGGTGTATCACTTCATCCAGGGACCACATGCAACATGAAGAGAAGGTTAAAGATTTAGTGGAAACTGCAAAGCTCCCCAAACAAACTATAGTAATTAAAATTATGGAAAGCATTGTACCCAATATGAAGAAGAGCCTGTGATAAACCCAACATTGTGACTGAAAAAATTGGATACTCATATTGAAACTGGTGGTGAAAAAAATCAAAACATGTTTAACAGAAATCTGTGAACTGACAGCAGCAAAGACTGTCACCTTGTAAACCTTAAAAATATTATTGGCAGCATTCCTCCCCCCACCCCCACCGAGTTTCATCTCTGTGTACTGAGACAAAGCCAAGGTGTAATGTCACCTATGAGCCAGAAATTGTGGACAAAGGGGTACAGTTAGAGAAGAGATCAACTAGTTCCTTTTCCCCAAGTGAAGTTAAAGAAACCCACTGTGAAAATTGGATTGTTATCACAGAGAATTACCATAATAGTTAAAAAGAAGAACATTCTTTACATTTGACTGAAATCAGTACTAAAACAAGGAGTAGTCCAAAAGTATCATAAATTCAAGACTTTCAAATCTTATTTTATTGAATACTTTAAAAAGTCTTTTTTAAGCTGCCTGTAGAAAAGATGTTGTGGAAAAAGTGGTTTAGCTTGTTCTCAAAACAGATATATCTTTTTGGAAGACATCCAATTTGAACTCTGAATTTGGAATGAGAAATGTTTTGTCTGTGTACCTACTTAGAAAATGTTTTCTTTAAGACAATAGAAATTTAAAATGCAGTTTGAGATTATTAAAAGATTTTCTGACAGTTTTTAGAAAGTGAATTCATGAAAGTATGACATATGCCACCTTGGGACTTGGGCTCAGCCCCTTCTGAGACCAGCAGAGTTAATTCCCACTGGCAGTTTTAAATCTTCTCATACACCCCTTCTGTATGGTAAGATGTATTTCTGTGGATATTATTAACCCACTGCGCTTCTTCCAGTCTCAGTGGATTTTATGTTTGAATAGATTTCAAAAACATAACAAGGTAGCTGGAAATCTTGTGGAGGTAAAGTCTTTTCTGAAATTGGGATTGATAAAATTACTTGATACATGTTCAAATACGCAATGGGAAATTCAATTGAGTGTTAAACATCAAACAAATTTAAATTTTAAACAAGAGCCCAATGGAAACAGACTAGGTGGTGTTAATGTGTATCAGGAAAAGTTGTGATAGATTATTTTGGAAGAAATTAATTGAAGCCTGTTAGCCTAACAACACTGCAAGGGCTGTACATAAAAGAAACTTGAATCAGTTGTTGTTGAGTTTGAATTTAGAATAATTTTGAAAAGAGGAAAGTCAAGTATAACCTGACAAGTCGCATTTGAGAAAATTGTATGTATTTTTTCTAAGAAAGACCAAACAAGTGAAATTTGGTAATGCTTGAAATCACACAGTAATAATAATTATTGCCTGACCTGCTGTGGATTTCCAGTGCCACATTTCTTGACAATAATGATTGTTTGTCTCATTTAAAACTGTTATGAAAACATGCTTCTTTTGCTTAATACTCTGTACAGTAAGGTTTGTCCAGGGTTCCTGAATCATCATAATGGTAATTAATGGGGTATTTTTTAGAATAAAAGAATAGTAACAGGAAAAAAATAGTAACACTGCATCAAATGGATTTTGGAATGACTCACCTTGGGTGTAGTTAAATGGAATGTATCCAATGAAATCAAAGTGTAGATAGAATTAGATAACTAACAATATTCTCTTAGAGATCTGCATGGAAACTTCTTTATGCAGAGGGTGGTGGGTGCCTGGAATGCATTGCCAGCGGAGGTGGTAGAGGCGGCACGATAGCGTCATTTAAAAATGTATCTAGACAGATACATGAATGGGCAGGGAGCAGACGAATACAAATCCTTAGAAAATAGACGATAGAAGAGTTGGATCAGCGCAGGCTTGGAGGGCCAAAGGGCCTGTTCTTGTGATGTAATTTTCTTTGTTCTTTACATGTAAGTCCTGAGAGTTTTTTTTAAAGGAAACTAAATTGGCTGATTTGTCCACTGTTTGGAATAACATACCAGGTAAAAAGGATACACAGGCACGCACTAGAGACTTTTGATCTTTCACAAAGATCACCTGGAAGTTAAAAATACATTACATGATCTTGTGAAACCATTGTAAAAACGCATGATGGTTGTTACATCCGAAGTAATTAACATGCAGGAATGCATGACAAAACTGCACTGAAGCAAGGGCTTCAGACATGTACACCTACTTAACAAAATGATTAATGTGGCCTGGAAGAGCGCACAAACATAGTTTAAATAATATGACATTCTCACATAAGCTGACTTTTGGGTGTTGGTGAGAAGAAGGCAAAAATTACAATTTTAGATGGAAAAATACTGAAGAAATATCCACAAGATGGGTAAAAATGAAAGAACAGCTGGAGAATCTTTCAAGTCCATCCACAATCTTTCTCCAGTTAAGCATGAGCCGATCTTAAACTTTATCATATGTATAATCAGCTTGCAATAATAGAACAAAATGAACATGCTAATATAAATAGAGTGTGGGGTGCTGAAAAAGCACAGCAGGTCAGGCAGCATCTGAGGAGCAGGAGAATCAATGTATCAGGCAAAAGCCCTTCATCAGGAATGAGGCTTGTGAGCCACGGGGGTACAGAGTTAAATGGGAGGGGATGGAGCTGGTGGAAAGGTAGCTGAAAGTGCGATAGGTAGATGGAGGTGGGGGTAATGTTGACAGGTCAGAGAGGAGGGTGGAGCGGATAGGTGGGAAGGAAGATGGACAGGTCATGAGGACGGTGCCGTGTTGAGAGATTGGATCTGGGATAAGGTTGGGGAGGGGAAATGAGGAAACTGGTGAAAGCCACATTGCTGCCATGTGGTTGGAGGGTCTCAGGGCTTATATAAGGACCTATTACAGGTTGGACATTGTGATAGGGTCAAAATGATATCTTCAAAACATTCCACTAAGGGTGAATCATTAAAGGTTAATTGGACATGACAATGAGCAATTGGTTAAAAAAATTGGAAAAGTAGACAGAAGAAAGTTGGGAAAACAGGCATTATGACTTAGGTCAATGATCATAAGATTTAGGCCATCTTGGTACTAAGGATAAGAGGGAAGCTGTTTGCAAAATGGTTAGCTTAGTCACAGTATTAAGTTTAACTATGTATAATTTTATTGGTTACTTTATGTCAGAGCTGAAATTACAAATATTATAACAATTGGTAAAAATTAACATCCTTTCTAATCTTTTGTACTAAGATCAGCAAGGGATATGAATTTCATAACCAATTTGAAAAGTCAGTAGTAATAAGCAAGTACGTAATGCAGCTGGCAAATATCTAGGAATGGATATAATAATCCGTGTTGGAATGTGGTCAATAATCCTAGGAACCCAAGGACAGGTGATGTTCGTGTATTCACAGAATTGGATGTGTAGGTCAGAGGGGATGTGGCAAACACTGATGTCAATATTTTATGTAACCATTGTAACGCAATGTGTATAAATATCCTGTACTTTACTGGGAAAGTTAGAGTTTCACTAACCTCCCAATCTGAGTTATAATAAAGAAGGCAACTGGGCCCCAAATGAAAGCCAGATTTAGAACGATCTCTGGCCTCTCCCACACGTGTGGTAAAGGAGCTCCAAATAAAGATCGATTTGTGCTATTGAACACGGGAGTCAGACTCCTCTTTAAAATCCGTCTCCAAAATGCAAAATTCATGCAAAACGTTGTACCCAAATTCTTGATCTGATGGCTGTATTTCTACATTTCAAATGCGCTTCTGCATCTGAATTGCTTGCTCAGTGATCTCTGTTGACCCAGTATGTTGATGTCATGGGGTTATTTGAAACACAAAGCAGTCTGTAATGTACAACAGCAACTTCTGTCTCACCTCTCAACCTGATGACAGGTTTCTACCTTCAAACATGGTATTCATGGAACATTTCAAACTCGAAACGAGTTTAGACAGATGTTGACATAGTTGTAAAGGAGATAAGCAAGGAAAGATTCCTTTTTATGCTGCTCTGGCAGAACCCATCAGGATACACAAGTTATGACAAGTAGATTATGTATTATGATTAGATTAGATCAACCATCAAGACTTGATTCTTCACATAGCTGTGGCCTTTTCAATAATTTAGGTTGTCAAGCTATCCTCCTTGGCAAGTCTTTTTCTAACTAAATTTCTATAGAATCATCTGCAAATAAGTATCCATTCTCTTCTTTTTTGGAAAAAGCAAGGAGGTATTTTGTGCCTTCCATTCTATGCTGTGGATAATTTCACACATTTAAGGTAGAGCAATCAAGGACAAGTAAAATCTAGCCTTCTTGCATTAAGCATCACACCTATTAGATGTTCCAGCATAGCTGAACAACCATACAATGGAAATATAATCTTGATGGCTCAATTTGCTTTCATAACCATTACGAGTCTAAAATTAACCAAACAAATAATTGTCAAGGCAATTGCGGAAGTCTGAAAGCTAACAGCAAAATTGAAGAACTTCACCACAGGATGTTGAACTACAGTGACCGTTTATTGGATTGAAATATTGCATTGATCTTTATATAAGTGCTAGATTAAGTTTTCAAAATTAATTTGCACAGTCAAATTGCAGCTAATTTGCTTATAGTCTTTTATTAGTGAAAAATCTAGTTAACGACACAGATTCATGAAAGGCGCTAACCCTCAGATTAGTCTTTTTCTTCACCAATTTAACTATAGCTTGAAATTTGAATTTGACTACGTCAGAATGTTTTGAATTGATGACCATAAGATTCTTGTGCTTAAAAATATCACTCTGCCACACCTTATTTAAGAATGCATGTATGTAAGGCAGTTCCCAGGCTGTCTCTTTTATTACTGTTGCAGACTGTTTTGAATTACACTTTTCTCAAGGAATCATTTAGCCAACTAGCTTATTTAGTTTACAGTAGCTATGGGTATGACCCCTGAACAAAGTAGGAAATGGCATGATTGGAAAAATTAGATTTGCAGCGTCAAGAAAAAAAAGTCCAATTTTCAATCCCAGATTTCAGCAACACGATGAGAATCTCATTAGTGAGTAGCAAGAAGCCAATTGCATGAAGTATTTGCAAAGATTGTGTCTGTGGCAGTCTAGTGCATGTGCTTCATAGTGTTGGCAAACACAGGCAAGTTTTTATTCAACTGGCTGCTTCTCAGGATCCACTGAGGACCAGTGTGGGACCTCTTAGTTTTCAACCTGCAATGCATCAAGACTGTTACCTATGCAGTTTGTGCCAGATCACACTGCTTCATCACATTTCCATAAGGTCAGTGCTGCAGCCTGAGCATTTGGCTTCGCTAACGTAGATGCAGGGTGCTATAATTTCAACACGTGTTGCATTGAGAGCAATGTAACGTAATAGATTTTAGTAATAGAGAAGCCTTCCATTCAGCAACTGTACGAGGAGTTTTCACATTCTCCATATGTGTCTGCGTGGGTTTTCTCCGGGTGCTCCGGTTTCCTCCCACAGTCCAAAGATGTGCAGGTGAGGTGAATTGGCCATGCCACATTGCCCATAGTTTCAGGGATGTGTAGGTTAGGTACATTAGTCAGGGGAAATGTAAAGTAATAGGGTAAGGGAATGGGCCTGGGTGGGTTATTCTTTAGAGGGTCGGTATGGACTTGTTGGGCCAAATGGCCTGTTTCCACACTGTCGGGATTCTATGATTGGTTCATTACATCTTAGTGTGCACCAGGTATCCTGGAAGCTGCCACGATGCCTCTCCTGAGGAACTCTCCTGTTCCTAACAAGAGTGGTTACTGGGAGACAAGGGCTGCCCTCGACAACCATGTCAGATAATGCCATTACCCGATCCCTGACTGAGGTCAAGTGTTGATACAATGCAGATTATGGGCCGCCAGAAAGTGAGGTTCTGATTCTTCAATTTGTCTAGGGGATCTTGCAGTTTATTCCCTAGCATGTTGAATAATCCAAACAAGCTATGCTCTGCATAACTGGACCAGGCAAACCGAGAATGAGACAGATGCTGAAAAGCTGGGAGAGCAGCAAAAGTCTTCTAGGGGAAAATTGAGTTGGAAGAACATCACCTTCACCACAATAGATTGCTTCACTGTTGGATGCAACGAGACAGACAGGACTTAATTGACATCTAGTGCTAGTAGATGTGAGGTGGGTGCATTTGTTGACTGTAAATTTGTTGTTACCCAAAAGCCTTGGAGTCCTTCTTTCTTCCCAGAAGCAAATGCTGCTTTTTGGGCTTTTTTATCCTTCACTTGCACTGTTGTTTAAAAAGATTTAATGTTTTCATTTGTTTGAAGGCATTCCAGCCTGTGATTCTCCCACAGTGAACATAGAAAAGATGTTATGCTGCCCTGGATATTAGTAAAAGAGTCGCACTGCTTTTGTCAGGGTTCTACGTATGGTATGGTACGAAGAATGTGCAGCATGTAATACTTGTGTCATGTAGCTGCAGTTCCAATTACAGTAAGTCAGACAATTGAGCTTGTATTTGCAGTGAAATGTCACTTAAGTACCCTCAGAAAATTTTCTTTTTCATTTCCCCCTCTCTTTGCAGAGTGTGAAGGGCTATCTCTGGTTGGTAGATTGAGTTGTTCAGCAGCTGGACTGCAAATATGGTGCTGGTGCGAGAAATCACAGGAAGTCCCAGCACTGGCAATATTTCTGCTGGTGAGCATACAATAGTGGAGTGCAGCACCGTAGAAGCATGGTGTATGCATAATAGGTGAGCTGTGTAGAAAACTTACTAGGGCCTATAGAGGGACATAGAGTCATAGAGATGTACAGCATGGAAACAGACCCTTCAGTCCAACCTGTCCATGCCGACCAGACATCCCAACCCAATCTAGTCCCACCTGCCAGCACCCAGCCCATACCCTGCCAAACCCTTCCTATTCATATACCCATCCAAATGCCTCTTAAATGTTGCAATTGTACCAGCCTCCTCCACTTCCTCTGGCAGCTCATTCCATACCTGTACCAAACTCTGTGTGAAAAAATTGCCCCTTAGGTACCTTTTATATTTTTCCCCTCTCACCCTAAACCTATGCCCTCTAGTTCTGGACTCCCCAACCCCATCCTCCATGAAATTTCCCAAAATTGACACTTAAATAATTTTTAATAAAATTCAACCCTGTAAGCCTAGATATAAGTGGAGTTCACTGAAAATTAGCCTCTGCACTTTAACCCACTATTACAGGTTAGTGTTTGAAAGGTAAAAACTGAAGCCAGGTAAATTGGTAAATATTGTAGCTCATCATAATTGTTTTTAAGACTGGCCCTTTACTTATCAAGTCTACGCCATTATGAATTCCAGTTGATTCTTCTAGTCTTTGCCTGCTTGAATATTCAAGGATCTGTCAAATTTCATCATCAGGGTTTAGGGACTCCATTGTAGAGAGTTGTACATATAACCATCTCTAGAAAATAATTTCTTCTATCTTTTCCTAATTTATCCATTATACAGTAGATCTCATTTTAAAATTAATTCAAAAATTATTCTCTTGAATACTTTAACTGAAGAAATAAATTATTATACTGTGGATAAGAACTTATTTAAATGGCTTATGTACGGTTGCTTGCTATGAGTTCTGTCAGAATCTTAGGTTTTGTTTTATTTTATATCTTAGAACTTAATATGGTGAATAATTATTTAAATGTAAATATTCAATAGCTTTGACAATCATTTCAATTTCACATAGTCATGTTACACCTTATAATTTCTAAATGTTTTTATTTTAATTTTAGTGCTAATCAGTTAGAATTAAACTTATCGACAGAACAACTGAAGTCTAGTTAACTTTGTCTACTGTTAGTTTTAAATATGTTTTGAGATTAAATTAAATGTCCTGTTAGTGAGCAATCTTCACTCATTTTTATGGATGCGTTTATCTATGGACACCTAAGAATATAAAATTGTCAAACTGCCTGTTTTAACTTAGTACAAGTTTGTTCAAAATCAGTGCTGAAAGTGGCCTGATATGATTACAATTGCAGTCTCATTTCTTCTCAAGGTCTAGAATGTTGATTACAGTGAACAAAAGGTGGTTTGATGATACTCTCTTATGCTGTCATGCTAAAGTAGTGTGAAAAGTTTACCTTGCAGTGTACTGTTAATGTTTTACACTTGGTACTGATTCAGTCATATGTCTAGACCTGGAGAGTCATTGCTCAGGTCTATTTCAGGTATAGGATGGAAAACTATGTTGAATATATCACAAAGATATCAGATCTAAGGTAATGTGTTCTTAGTAGATAATTTTGTAAATACTTTGAAAGGAACTTGCCTCTGAAGCTTAAAACTAAATTTGATAATTGAAGACAGTTTAGTGTAAAGCAATGTAGAAAGAAAAAAAGTTTTAAGAAGTACCTTAAAGCTCACTCTTGCAATTTGCTCAGCCTCCGAGCAGAGTTTTTGTCTGTCCCCATCTCAATAAAAAGACTACAAATTGTAATGGTAAGGTAGAGGTTAAAAGGATTGGAGGAGCTTATACAGAACAACCTCGATTATCCAAACGTGACAAGCGGGGAGTATTTTGTTCGTATAACTGAGAGTTTGGATAGCGTTTTTATGGGACCTTGAGATCTTGTTCGGATAATTGATATTTGGATAACTGAGTTTGTTCTGTCAATGTTAAAATATAATTCAAAATTGGTCAAAACTTTATTTTAATAATTTCATAAAAGCAGCTTCCACAAGCAGCTGGATAATCTCCAAAATTGAATTTCTACTTGCCACTCATGAACCGTCAGTAAGTACCATAAAACTGGAATTATAAGGAATGTGTGAATAAAGATGAAAGGGTGTTTAGTTGGCTCCTGCAATGACCATCAGAGTTCCTTGGAGTGGGAAGGAGAACAGATTTACTTATGCACACCACATGGCCTTTAATTTAAACTTCCATTTTTGATGTCATTTACTGACTACAATGCATTCATCCTGGGGAAAATCGGAGGAGGTCTGTATTTGTCCTGTTGCAGAGAGCCCAGTTTTTGTTAGGGACCCAAGACCTGGGTTAAGGCCCTCATTAGGATGTGCACAGGCCTCAAAGTAACACTTGGACCTGCCAGAAGAATTACTTTTCGGGTGTCGTCTTTTGTCCCTGCAATTGCATTATGTTGCATCTCTTTTAAACTGGTGGAAGTCCAGATCTTTCCACCAATTTTAAGCCATTAACTGCCATGTAAAATATTTTTTTTAATATAATTTTGCAGAATCTATTTGCTTTTGGAGACCTGGATGGTATTGGAATAAATGCAAAGTTACAGCACCCTCTTGGAGTGGCTTGGAATGAAAAGAGGAGTCTGCTGTATGTAGCAGACTCTTATAATCACAAGGTAACTGATTTTTTTTGTCTTAAAACTAAAATAACAATTACTTTGTTTCAATATTTGTTTTCAAATTCAAGAGATAAGTTCAGCTGTGATTAAGCTATTTAGATTGAAACAGAGCAATTAATTAGTGCCTTATAAAAGGCTATATGAAATCATTTCTTTATCTATAAAATTAAAATAATTCTAAATGTAATCTATTTCTTAGTTTAATTTATGCTCTCACTGATAATCTGAATTTGCATTTTTAATTCAATAGGGAAAACAATATTAATGCCAAGTAAAAAGGGAAATGTAAATACCTAATTCATGAGATTAAGAAATAGGGCAAATCAAATAGGTTTAATATCTTGAAAACAAATTATCACAGACTATGGATTTATTACTGACTGTGTATGATTTAACTGCCTACATTAAACATGTCTCCTATTAAAGAACTGTAGAAATATTTTTATTGTCATCTGTTATGTTCACAAATATCTCAAATATTTATAATTGGTATTTTAAATGTAGCACACCAACTTTCATGGATATATTTTGGAAGGGCACTTTTTTAGAATGTTGGGTCCTTAGCATTCCCATACTTGGTGTGATTATTTTAAGCTATGAAATATCTTATTTAGAGAATTAAAGCTGTCTTTAAGATTCTGATTGTACATCTGTTTTCATTTACTATGGGACTGAAATATTTACTTGTTTCTCAGATCAAAGTAATAGACCCGAAAACAAAACAATGTACTACACTAGCAGGAACCGGCAAACCAGACAATGTAATTGGTGCTAAATTCAACCAAGTTACATTCAATGAACCAGGAGGTGTATGTGTTGGTGAACATGGGGATGTGCTATATGTGGTGGACACAAACAATCACAAGGTCAAAGTGCTTGATTTGGAAATGCAGACAGTCTCTGTGGTAAGTTACATTTTCTTTCACCAATTACAGTAAATAATGTAACATAAGTTTGTAATTAAACAATTTTGCAGTGTTAGACTAAGGTTGGAGGGATGCACCAATCTCTCTTTAGTCCCACTCCCTCACATTCTTTTTTATTTAACCAGAGTAGTAATATGGCTAATTATACAGATATCTAGATTTGTACAAAAAGCAAGTCAGCCAGGTTTGTTTAGTCAACAAAGACTAGCAAGTCTAGTACAAATAAAACCTACTCAAACAAACATGGAAATATTATTGAGATAACAAGATTTAAATTGTGCTATGCCAAATCGAATTTATATTCTGACATCCCAAGATTAATATGAGACCAATATGAATAACATTATAAATTATGATTGAACACCCCACAGAAAATATCAAACAGCAAAAGCAATAAATAAATCATGGAATCCCTACAGAGTGGAAGCAGGCTATTCAGCCAATCAAGTTAACACCGACCCTCCAAAGAACATTCCACCAACACCCACCCCTCTACCCTATCCCTGTCATCTTGCATTTCCTATGGCTAACCCACCTAGCCCTTCACATCCGTGGACATTATGGACAATTTTAGCATGGCCAATCCACATAACCTATGCATATTTGGACTGTGGGAGGAAACAGGAGCACCCGGAGGAAACCCACGCAGACACTGGGAGAACATGCAAACTCCACACAGACAGTTGCCCAAGGGTGGAATCAAACTTGGGTCCTTGGCACTTTGAGGCAGCAGTGCTAACCTCCCTGACTCACCATGCTACCCCTTGTATCCTATGGATTTTTTAGCAATCTTCCTGCTCTATATATTAGTGGCACTGTGGGTAATCAAATATCATTGGAACATCACAAGGGATGAGGAATCTTCCCTTTTGATGATATAGCCATGAAGCATCCTCAGAATTATTCCATCACAGATTGCCTTAATGATTTTTCTATTTCTGGTGGTTTACATTCCTTTCCTGGAAGCACACTTCCTTGGATTCGGTTTTTTTGTGCTTTAATCTTGCTATGTTATACCAAGCAGTTATTACTTGTGAACGTTCAAACCCCAATATCTGCTGTATTGAACGATTAATAGCATACCGCCTCAGTGCTCGCAGCATTTTTCTGAAGCCCAGATTCCTGATTCCATAGCTGCCTACTAATTCCTATAGCTTCTTGCTGAATTCAAACAGCACAGAACTATCCAACTGCTGGTGACTTCTTACGGAGTCCCCTACTATATAGATTCATTGTTGTTCAGTTGCCTTTTTCGAAGCCCAGCTAAATAGTTTTTTTTCTGCATCAGGTTTGCTTCTATATCTATCTTTTTTGACTAATTATGATGACAGAATTTATCTCCAGTGACCTTTGAACTGTGTTAAGTGAGCTATTGAAAACCTTCAATCAAGCCCTACCCTTGTTTCTAGGCAAAATTGAATGTAACTGATATTTTGGAACAGTCAGTGTAGTAATCAGCAGTGGGACTTGACACTAACAACCTCCTTGAGTTGTCCCCAGAATGTTTGTGTTACTGAGTACTGGTTCTGACAGCGTAGAAATGGAACTGGTCACAATAGGGACCACCTTTGGATTGCTGAAGTGCATTTTGTGAAAGTGGGCAGACTAAAAGTACGATGACGATTAGCTTCGTCAGTTGGCAGGAGAAAAGTGATCCCAATAAAATATACAATTACCCTGATCCAGTAATCAAAGCAAGGATCAGAACCCTCAACTGTGCAGAAGCCATATCTAAGAAATCAAAAGAAAACTAAACGATTGGGGAAAAAAAACTCCACCTAAACTGCAGGCTGTTATTTCAAATAATCTTAATCCTTTAATCTTAAAATAAAGGAGTTTAGCTAATTCTAATGAGAGGGAGAAAGAGAATATCCCAAAATATGATCTAATAAGTAGATGTCTTCCTGGTACATGGAAATTTTCCTTTGTACTTGGTAGAAAACGTCAACTTTTTCTCGAAGTGAAAATACATGTCGTTATTTGATCAGACATTACACAATCTGTGATTCATCTGTCTGTGGGTTAATAGTTTGATCTCTTTCAGTGTCTCTCATTTTAAATGTATCTATCAAATTCTGGACATACGCTTTGCATTCAAACTTTTTTAATTCATGTAGATTAGGTGTTCTTTATATTAATGATAAGCACAGAATTCAAAATGTCATCGGCAATGTAAACCTATTTAAAAACTTAAATCACTTTCAAAATTGTGCATGAAAGTACCCTACTCCTTTTGGTAGTATCTCTTGCATTTTGTTACTGACCCCTAATCACATTTAGTGTCCTCTGTTTTAAATTTTGCAACACTGCTTTCTTCTTGCTTCTGCAGTCAGCATTGGCACACATCTAATCCCATCTTTGATGCTCCTACCAGTCGTTTCAAATCAGACTGACTGCCTACTTTAGTCTTCCACCCAGCCCAAAATCTATTTCCCAACTTGATAATTTTTCTTCATCTTGGATTTGAGCATCAGTGCATCATGACCTTAAATCTCCCTGCTGTTGACTTGAATTAAAGAGTAAATGTCCAAAATCTCTCTTTGATGGATTCAAAAAGGAACAGCTCCAGCTTTCTGGCTGGCAGCAGGTGAAAATTGACCACTATTACTTATCCTTAAAATTATTTCCATTACTTATTTCTGACTGCATGGCCCTTCTTTCACTTCAGGCCATCAATTACTTCAACACTAGATCAAAATATTCACTCAACAACGCATTTTTTCCTCCCAGAATTTCACTCCGTTTTGCTGCTTTGTTTTTCACTCAATCTGAGTTCAAAGCCTCAATGTATTTATCATTCATCAGCCAACAATATCCAGTCCCAACTTAACACTCACTCTAAAATGAGCTATAGGTGATTTTAGCCTCTTGTGCTCAGAGACCGAGAAATATGATTAACATAGTCTCGCATTAAATCCAGCACTTTCTTACTGAAAATTTTAAACAAAATAATTTCAATGAAATCATATAATTATCCTTCAGGTCATGCATATGAAATTGTTATACTTTGCTTAGGAGAGATCTTTGACTGATACCTTCCTGCTTGCTTCACCAGGATTCTTCCTGACACTACATTTCTTCTGTCTTCTTTCTGGAGAATTCCTATGTGGGCCTTTTTTCCAGAGTTTACAGAGGTTTGACATATCCTAATTTCTGAGTCCAGGCATGTATAAATCCCTGAAACTGGAATTAACATTTCATGAGTCCCTAGTTAAGAAGTCACCATTTCTTACTTCCCAAATCCACAATGAGTTCTTGTTCTGTTCCCATTTGCTTGTTTTTAAAAATTTCAGTCAATGTCAAAGCCTGTCAATACTGTAACCAGCAACAAATGTGTGATAAAATAACGAAATGTTAAATTACTCTTGACAATCAAATTACAGACCTTAATGTAAAATAGTGTGATACTTGTGGATTTTTTGTTTCATTTTTATACAGTTGGCAATCACTGCTGCAGTTGCTGTGGATGCTTCCAAATCTACAAAACCGATGAAAATTTCTAGGTTACCAAAATCTGCGCATTCATTGCAAATGGTTCCATTAGTTGTGTCATGTGGTCAGACTGTGCAGTTCTGCCTGAAGATTGATCTACCAGAAGGAGCAGAACTCACAGAAGGAGCACCCAGTTACTGGGCACTCTTTGCAGAAGGTAACGTATATTTTAAATGAATACATTAAACAGGAGAAGGCTCAGAAGAGATCTACCAGGATGTTGCCTGGAATGGAAGGTTTGAGTTATAAGGAGAGGCTGGATAGACTAGGACATTTTTAACTGAAGCATAGGATGATCTCATAGAGATTTATAAAATTATTGAGGGCCATAGATAACGTGAATGGCAGGTGTCTTTTCTTTAGAGTTGGAGATTTCAAAACAAGAAGGCATATTTTTAAGGTGAAAGATGAAATGAACTTCCAGGGAAGTGGTGGATGCAGGTAAAGTTACAACATGTAAAAGACATTTGGATAAGTACATTAATAAGAAATGTTTGGGGGGATATGGGTCAAACATAGGCGGGTGGGACTAGTTTAGTTTGGGATTATGGTGGGAATGGACAAGTTGAGCCAAAAGGTCTGATTCTGTATTGTTTGACTATTACAAATGCTATAATATTTTAGATTAGATTAGATTACTTACGGTGTGGAAACAAGCCCTTCGGCCCAACAAGTCCACACCGGCCCGCCGAAGCGTGACCCACCCAAACCCATTCTCCTACCTTTACCCCTTCACCTAACACTACGGGCAATTTAGCATGGCCAATTCACCTGACCAACATTTCTTTTGGATTGTGGGAGGAAACCGGAGCACCCGGAGGAAACCCACGCAGACACGAGGGGAATGTGCAAACTCCACTCAGAGAGTCGCCTGAGGAGGGAACTGAACCCGGGTCTCTTGGCGCTGTGAGGCAGCAGTGCTAACCATTGTGCCACCGTGCCGCCCACAAAGTAACTGTACAATTTATTTTCTAAACAAGTAAATAAGGTTAGCACTGCTGCTTCACAGCGTCAGGGACCCAGATTCAATTCCCACCTCTGGCAACTGTCTGTGTGGATTTTGCACATTTTCCCCATATCTGTGTGGGTTTCCTCCGGGTGCTCCGGTTTCCTCCCACAATCCAAAAGAAGTGCTGGTCAGGTGAATTGGCCATGCTAAAATGCCCATTGAGTTAGATGCATTAGTCAGAGGTAAATATAGGATAGAGGAATGGGTTACTCTTTGGAGGGTCGGTGTGGACTTGTTGGACCAAAGGGTCTATTTCCATACTGTAGGTAATCTAATCTAATCTAAATGTGTGCCCCATTGATCAGTTTTTAGGATTAAATATTGCACTTGTTAATTTTTGTTTTGAGACATAATAAATTATGTCGGGGCAAATCTTTTGTTCTAAAATTTCAGGAAGATTTGCTAGCCCTTTGTGGAATAACTATTCATTTGACTGTGAAAAAATTGCATTATTTTCTGTTTTGACTGAAATAGTTTGCATATACATCAGTGTTGAAGTTGAGTTCAGACCTAAAAAGAAGTACAATCGGCACTGGAAAACCATTGTGTCCAATCACAGAACTAAGTAATCAAAGTAGATCAAAGTATAAAATCAGTGAAGGAAAGGACATTGAATTCGCCCATAGCTTGACAATCTTGCCCCATTTTATGCTTCAAAATCTCAGCATTAGCAGCAACAAGGGAACTTCAAATTCCAGGGTGTCAGTTTATCTGCTTCCATCATGCAAAGTCTTCCTGAATATGCAGAAATACTTTGTACCTTAATATTACAAAAGACAAAGTTGAGTTAGTCTTCAAAAATTAAAGTATTATTCCTTTTGAAGAGTCATAGAAGATTAGAATAGGATATCACTTCAGGTATTTTGTATCTACAGAAATAAAAAGTAATTAGCAAGAAGTTAAGAAACTGATACAAAAAAAAACTTGTATAATGGTAACAGCCATGATATACATTCTGTGGTAACTCTGGAAATTGTGTGCCAGAACTTAGGTCAAATGTATAGATATTTAAAAATATTCCATTTGTTTGTGTTGCTAAAGTAGAAAATCACTTGGCTTAGACATTGAAACATTATTTGGACATTAATAAGACATAATTCTAACAGACATTTTAGTTATAATTTGCATGCTAATGTGGTTGACCATTGTTTTGGAGTCATGGAATGGGTACAAAATATATGATGTCGATCTTGCAATTCTATCGAGGCTAAATATCAAAGAACCTGATATCCCAGAATCAGTGAAGGAGTAAAAGAGGTGATGGAGGAGTTGAATCAAGTGTCATCAGCATACAGTTGGAAGCTGGTTGTTTGTCTGTATAAAGTCATTGTGAAGCAGATATATTTGGGTATAAGGAGGAACGAAGGAAAGATCCCTGGAGGAACTTAGAAAAAATGATGCAGAGCAGAAAGAGAATCATTATTGGAAATGCTCTGGCAACAATCAACTGGATAAAAGTGAGTTGGACAACAGAGGAAGGGATTGGCAAAGGATAGTATAATTAACCACACCAAAGAATGCAGATCAGCCAAGAAATCAAGACTGAGAATCATGAAAATCTACAAAAAAATTGTAATATAGTGTTTTGTCACACAGAGAAAATCTGAAAAAGCTCAGGACATTTTGCCCAGTTTCTTTCTCAAAGAACTCTAGTGTTGAAGTAAATATAGGAAGAATTGATGAGTGATTCTGAAATTTAAAACTCTTTGTGGAGAGTTTTATTCATCCATAGGATGTTGGTGTCATTGATACAGCCAAAGTTTATTGCTTATCTCTAAACAGCTGCGTGGCTTGTTAGGCAAGTACATCACATTGTTGTGGTTGTCGTGTTACATACAGACCATATAGATAAGGATGGCAGACTTCTTTCCCTAAAGGATATTAGTGAACCACCTGGACTTCTACAAAAATTCTGAAATGCCATGGTCATTATCATCCATTCTAGCATTTTTTTTTCACATTTATTCGATTAAAACAAACTTAAATTCCCCAGCTGTTGTTATGAGATTAGAGTTCATTTCTCTGGCTCATTTGTCTAATAATGATACTTCCTACAGTCAGGTTTTGCTCACGTATTTGCTCCTTTTCTTTCAGTTCAACTGGAATTAGGGTTTGTTCCATAAATTTCCATATTCCTTTTTTCTCTTACTTTATTTGCAGGTGAAATTATGATCTTTGAAGGTTTCCCTTCAGTTCAGGCATTATTCTACAAATGAATGAGCTAGTTATTCATTTCTTTCCTCCTCTCCTTGTACATTTATTATTCTCTGGCTAATCATTGGAACATAGGATCAGGAGTAGGCCATTCAGCCCTTTGAACCTGCCATATCATTCAATACAATTATGAATGTTCAAACACCTCAATGCCTTTTACCCACCCCATCCCCGGTCAGTTATGCAGGTCATTGGTGAGAAGCACCTGTACAGTGCTGGTCACCATGTTTAAAAAAGGATTTTAATGCATTGGAAGCCATTCAGAGAAAGTCTCCTGGACTAATACCTGGAATGAGCAGATTGTCCTATGAGGAAAGGCAAGCCAGACTAGGCCTGTATGTTTTGGAGTTAAGAAGAGTCATGGTGAAAACACATTAATTGAAAACACACAGTATCCTGACGCAACTTGACCAGGTGAATCTGAAAGCATGTTTCCTCTTGTGGAAGAATCTAGAACTAGGGGTCATAGTTTAAAAATAAGGGGGTGCCCATTTAAAACAGAGAAAGGGAAACTTTTTTTTCTGAGTTTAAGAGTTTTGTAATTCTCTTCCTTAAAAAGTAGTGATTGCAGAATCTTTAAATATTTTAAGGCAAAGGTAGGTAAATTGCTGATTACCAAGTGGATGACAGATTGTCAAGGATATGCAGGAATGCAAAGTTGAGATTAAAATCAGGTGAGCCATGCTCTTATTGAATGGCAGAGCAGACTTGAGGGTAGAGTGGCCTACTCTTGTTCCTATCTCTCCCAAAATACCATCAATAATCAAAAATATACCAATCTCTATCTTAAACATATTCAAATACTGACCCTCCACAACTCTGCATGATTTGGAGATGTCAGTGTTGGACTGGAGTGTACAAAGTTAAAAATCATACAACCCCAGGTTATAGTCCAACAGGTTTAATTGGAAGCACTAGCTTTCGGAGCGCTGCTCCTTCATCAGGTGGTTGTGGATTATAAGATCGTAAGGCACAGAATTTATAGCAAAAGTTTACAGTGTGATGTAACTGAAACTATATATTGAAAAAGACCTGGATTGTTTGTCAAGTCTCTCATCTTTTAGAATTAATATGTTGGTTTCAGTTCTTTCATATGTAAATCGCAGAATTTTTTTAAAGTTACATTCTCAAGTGAACTTTAATAATTTTTGTCATGTCGGCCCAGATAATGCCCTGTGTGAAACTGTCTGTGCCATAATGTTCAGACTGATTCTAATCTAAAAAACAGATTTATGGAATCTCACATGGATTCATGCAGCTTTTGAGCAAAATAGAATTAATTCTGCAAGTACAAATTCACCCATCAAACATGTGTGTGTGTATGGGGTGGTTATGAGTGTTTGAGAATGTTTGTGAGAGTGAGTGTGAATGTAAAGGGGTATAAAGTCTGTGAGAGGGTTCATGTGTGCGTTGGAGTGTATGTGTGAGCATACGAAAGAGGATTTGTGTGTATGTAGTGCAGTGGGGTCACCTGTTGTGTGACATGAACCCAAGGTCCCAGTTGAGGCCATCCCCATGGGTACTGAACTTGGCTATCAGCATCTGCTCGGTCACTTTGCATTGTTGCCTGTACTGAAGTCCACATTGAAGGACAGTCACCCGAAAGTCTGAGGTCGAATGTCCTGGACCACTGAAGTGTTCTCCGACGAAGAGAAGGACATTTTATTTTGCTCAAAAACTGTATGAATCCATGTAAGATTCTGTAAATCCGTTTTTTTAGATTAGAATCAGTCTGACCATTGTGGTACAGACAATCTCACACAGGGCACCTCACACCTTAAATGCACTATCTGGGCCAACATGACACCAATTGTTAAAGTTCACTTGAGAATGTAACTTTAAAAACATTCTGCAATTTACAATATAAAAGAATTGAAACCAACATGTTCATTCTAAAAGATGACAGACTTAACAAACAATCCAGGTCTTTTTCAATATATAATTTCAGTTACATCACACTGTAAACCTTTTTGCTATAAATTCTGTGCCTTATGACCTTATTCTCCACAACCACCTGATGAAGGAGTAGCACTCCAAAAGCTAGTGCTTCCAAATAAACCTCTTCAACTATAACCTGGTGTTGTGATTTTTAACTTTGTACAGCTCTGCATGTTACTGAATTCCAAAGTTTCATAGTCCTCTGACTAAAACAATTTCTCCTCATCCTAACCTAATTTTAAGCACTTTACAAGTTTCAGAATATTGAAATCAATATATTTAGTGTTCATTAAAATGGAATATAGGCAATACATTTATTACCTACATAGCTTTTATATTGATGTAGAATACAGATGGTGGTGTTGGAGGGTTGTCTTTCAGACTGGAGGCTTGTGACCTGTGGTGTGCCACAAGCATCAGTGATGAGTGGACAACTTTTTGTCATTTATATATATGATTTGGATGTGAAAATAGGAGGTATAGTTAGTAAGTCTGCAGATGACACCAAAATTGGAGATGTAGTGGACGGCGAAGAAGGTTACCTCAGTGTACAACGGGATCTTGATCAGATGGGCCAATGTGCTGAGGAGTGGCAGATGGAGTTTAATTCAGATAAATGTGATGTGCTGCATTTTGGAAAAGCAAATCAGAGCAGGACTGTTAAACTTAATGATAAGGTCCTAGGTAGTGTTGCTGAACAAAGAGACTTGGAGTGCAGGTTCATAGTTCCTTGAAAGTAGAGTTGCAGGTAGATAGGATAGTGAAGAAGGTGTTTGGTAAGATTTCCTTTATTGGTCAGTACATTAAGTATAAGAGTTGGGAGGTCATGTTGTGGCTGCACAGGACATTGGTTAGGCCACTTTTGGAATATTGCAGGCAATTCTGTTCTTCCTATTGGAACTATGTTGTGAAACTTGAAAGGGTTCAGAAAAGAATTACAAGGATGTTGCAGGGTTGGAGGATTTGAGTTATAGGGAGAGACTGAATAGGCTGGGGCTGTTTTCTCTGGAGTGTCTAAGGTTGAGGGTGACCTTATAGAGGTTTATAAAATCATGAGGGGCATGGATAGAGTAAATAGACAAGGTATTTTCCTTGGGGTGGAGGAGTCCAGAACTAGAGAGCATAGGTTTAGGGTGACAGGGAAATATATAAAAGGAACCTAAGGGGTAACTTTTTCACGCAGAGGGTGGTGCATATATGGAGTGAGCTGTCAGATGAAGTGATGGAGGCTGGTACAATTACAGCATTTAAAAGGCATCTGGATGAGTATGTAAATAGGAAGGGTTAAGAGGAATATGGTCCAAATGCTGACAAATGGGACTCGATTAGGAAAGTATATCTGGGTGGCATGGACAAGTTGGACTAAAGGGTCTGTTTCCGTGCTGTACATCTCCATGACTCAAAGAAAAAGATCAAAATGTGAGAAAAATACTTTAAAAAAAGCAAAATAAAATTAATACATTACAATCCAGTTTAAGACAGAAAAAGTTCCTCTGATCATTCAGTTTAGTCATCTCACAATACAGTCCTGCTGTTGTCTTCTCACAAAGTCCTGTTTATTTAAAATCATTCCTATGTCCTAGCTTCACAAGTTGTTGAACCTCTTATGTTTTCTTTAAAATATACATTAACATTTTCCTTTCACCTTGATGGTACCCTACAATACTAAACTCTGTTTAGAAAGAGGAAGGAATATATTCTTAGCGGCAGATAGAAATTAATTCATTAAATAATTGAAGTATAAAAGCAACAAAAGGAGCTGTGGGAATGAAAGATATTGGGAATATGTTTAGTTCAAGACTTCCTGTTATAGTTCTAGATTATTTAGTGATTTTTAGAGGCTAACACAATTACTGATTGTGATGTAATTCCTTTGTATGTTTTGGCCAGTGATTTATAATGTTGATGAAATAGCATAATTTTAAATTTAGACTTCAATTTTTGTTTTTTTTTTCCAATTTGCAGGGCATGACTGGCTATTTGCTGGACAGAAGATCAGTGGAACAATTGTTGATCTTGCAAATCACCCTGGAGTGTTCTTTGTCATTCCTGCTCAAGTAAAGACAAATGCACTTTTGTTATCTATAGATGTGTGCCTCTATTTTTGTAAAAAGAATGACAATAGTTGCCAAATGAAGGGAATTTCATTTCTACAACCATTACAATTCTCCAACATCTGTCAAGGTACTATTTCAAAAGTGAATCTCAGTTTCAGCTTTTAAAAAATATTTTAAAGAATGATCTCGGAGATAGTAAAATCAAACAAATGTATATCTTTTAGTTCTAGACCATAAAGATCTTATTAAACATTATTTTTGATGGCATAGCAGGTTAATAAATTCTTGATTTATTTATAGTTACCAAAGTTTGAATCCAGCCCAACCTGATAAGTTGAAAATCTTGGTGTGACTTTATACAACCTAATTCCAGGCCCCATTCATTTTTGACCTATTATAGCAAAACTCTTGGCATTAATGGCATTGAAATTGGAAACTTCGCATGCGCCATAAAGAAGGCTGGGTTCAGAAATGGACATACTGTAACATCCCAAATAAAGAGATTAATCTCCTGCAGTTATAGTTGGGATACATTTTTAACAAATTAAAGAAGCTTTACTCTACAGCTAGCTGTACTGTACCTAAGCAAGAGAGCTTAAAGTTGTCAACACTGTAATTTGAAATTATACAATTCCTCAACACAGGCCCCACTTGCTTTGCTAAACATAATGTTCACAAAAAGTTAACTAAGATTAAAAGAAAATCCATACAAGACAATTCTTCTTCTAAAATAGAAACAAATAGTTTCCTGATGAAAAGATTTTTTTAATATAATGAAGTATACAGGTAAAACTAAGGAAAACACATTTAACCAGAATTCAGGCAGTTCTGTCCAAATTCTCAAGAAATGAAAGAATACTTTGCAATCCTCAGTTGAGCTTTTAAGTATAGCCAACAACCAATAGAAACTGGTTAGAACAATAAGAATTCTTGGTGCTGTCTCACAATTGTAATCAGTGCAGTCTTACTTATAAAATGCAAACAGCTGTTGCTAAGAATTGGAGTGATATAGTACCATATAAAATCTTGAGTGCGCTGACATCATTTTCTTAAAAAGCTTATAAATACCAAAATGTTTGTTTTTTTAAGTTTATTATTGTTTAAGCTTCAACCAATGAATAAATGAATTGGATGAAAATGAAAGAAATATTGTATGTATTTAAATCAGATTATGAATAATGGCATACTAAAAAAAAACTGTTAACATTGATAAATGAAAGCAGAAAGCACTTTGAATTCTGATAAAATGAAGTGCATGATTTGTAAGCCTAAACAGTATATAGTTTAGTCTGATTATGATCCGCCAAACCTTCTTTTGACAATATATAATTAATTTTATATTCTTATGATATTTGAGTTTTGCAAATTAAAAACAGTGAATACAGTGCTTTCTGTTAATTTTTATATTGCTTGTGTTTGAAGCACATTTTGTCTCACAGTCTTGTATTTTGCATACATTTTGTTGCATTGTCTGAAAGAAAAGTGTCTTTGTATTTAAGTTGAAACAAGTAAACCTAAATGTTCAGAATTCTTTCCACAGAACAAATTTATTACATTAATGCTGGGTATATTGAAGCAATAAAGCTGATCACTTTTTAATGTAAAAGTGAAGTTCAGTTGTCAAGTCTGCAAATACTCATGAAGTAAATTTACTTGGTCTCAAACCAAATTAAGTTTTGTACATATGACAGTGCTAAAATCTTTGGGACGTGTAGACTTATAAAATGATGAACTAGTAATTACTATTAAGTGTTCTCTGACCTGGTAAGTCACTCAGTTCAGGGGCAATTAGAAATAGGCAAGAAATGCTGGCATCCAAATGAAGACAACTTCAACTGGTAAGGCTGTATTTCTGGAAATTTAATTCAACATAACTTGATGCATGGGGGGGTGGGGGAAGAGATATTTTGAGTAAAATTCACTGAAAGAAGTAAGATATACTGAGTGAAGAGTTTGGTGAATGGAGGGAAGGAGAATTTTGTTTTTTCTACTACTTTTTTCAGGCCCTAGCATTTGACTTTCAATTTTAGTCAACAAGAGAAAAACATAGATTAACAACTAGTATTATTAGAATCTGGAAGTTTTATTGTAAATTTTAGTGACAGTGCCAAAACCTTTTAAGTGATATAGGCTGTATTATAAAATAATGAATTAACATATCACTGTCCTGCCATTTCTAATATGATGCAGTTGCAAAATGTGAGACCTTCTGGGTGTCATTGTGATCAAAGTGAATATATCTTAGGATTAAATACAAGAGAGGAGTGGTTATGTTTACAGGGCATTAATACTAGTTACTGTACTTATAGAAGGATGTTGACCCATTGGAAATAGTTCAGACAAGGTTTACTTGCTAATATTTCAAATAAGAGGATTGCCTTATGAAAAAAGGCTAATCACACTAGGCCTTTACCCAGTGAGGTTTAGAAGAGTCAGAGGTGACTTGATTGAAACATAAGATCCTAAGGAAACCTGACTGGGTGGATGTCAAAAGGATGCTTCCTCTTGTGGAAGTATCTAGAACTAGGGGCCATAGTTTAAAAATAAAAAGTTGCCCATTTAAGACAGATGAGGAAACATGTTTTCTCTCAGTGGGTTGAGAGTCTTTGAAATCCCTTCCTCAAAAGGCAGTGGATGCAGAACTTTTCAGTAGTTTTAAGGCAAAGGTAGATAGATAAATTCTTGATTACCTACGGCATAACAGACTTTGGGGGAATGCAGCATTATGGTTCAAATCAGATCAGCCATGATCTTATTGAATGGGAAAACATATTCAAAGGCCAAGTCGCATGCTCTTGTTCCTTGTTCATATGTTCAGATCTATGATAAGTAATATTTGGTTTGATAGCTGTTTGGCAAATTTTGCAGAGATTTTGGCTAAAGCTGGATATGTAAAACAATGGTTCTTAAGAAAAGTAGATATTTCTGAACAGTTCTAAAACTATGTTACCTCAGCATAAGGAATTCAGTTCAAAGTTCCAGTCCAGAAGTATTTGGTTAAAACTCTCGAGGGATTATTTGAGGCTGAACAAATCTATGCTCAGTTAAATAAAGTCTGCAGGAAGAGGCTATCAGAGTCTCAAGACCAGATATTGAAATATCGGTTAAGTCAAAGCTTATTTGTGATAGAGCAGGGAATTCCCTCTCTGGCGTGAGTACTATATAAAGGAGTACTGTGGGATTAATGGGTTTGTATTTTACTGTATTTCAGAATATTTAAACTCATGTTATATGTAAGTAATTTGTTTTATTCTACTTTGTCTTCAGTTACTTTGCATAATAAACTTCTGTTTTGCTCCTGAAACCAAATTGAAGCATTGTGTGCTTATGTTTGGGTGGGAGACTACCTGATTAAAGCCCCCCCCAAAAAAAATCTATCAAGCCAGATTTCAGTCTGGGTTCTGACTTGTCCATCACAAGTGTTGAGATTGTAACAGTGAAAAAGGTCAGTCTTTTCGGTGAGTCCAGGACTAAGGGATGATTTTACAATTAGACACTGTCCTAATAGGACAGAGATGAGGGGTATTTTCTTTCTCCAAAGAGAGTTGTGTGACTTAGGAACTCCCTGCCTCAGTTGGCTGTGCGGGCAAGATTGTTTATTATTTTTAAATTAGATAGATCTTTGTTAGGCAAGGGAATCAAAGGTTAATGGGGAGAGATGGGGAATGTGAAATTCAGAGCACAAACACATCAGCCATGATCTTATGAATAGCCTACTTCAGCTTCCAATTTGTAAGTTTGATACTCATGTCCCATTAAAGAATAAAAGAAAACTTGACTTTTTTTATTGAACTAGTATGTCGGAAACTGAAAGTACATCATTGGCAATGACTTTTTGCAAGAACACTCCACTCAAAGACCTGAAGTGTAGTTATGTTGTTTGCCCATTATGCACCATATTGATGGTTGATATATTAAATAATTGCATAAAGCAGAGAAAAAAAATAAAACATGAACCATGCCAAAGTGATTTTTTTTGTAGTAAATATTAACTGAAACGGGTGTTGAATATGTGAATAGCCTACCAGTTTCCTACACGTATACTTATTCCTGGTTGGGTTCATCTTCTTTAATCAGAATTCCATACCCTTGAAATACATCTATTCTTGATTCAAATGCAAAATAGAGATTCCCAAATATAGAAAATTATTTAGCGAGATTGCCTCTCTTGTTGTCACAACCAAGATTCTCTCATTCAGTATACCCAGTTACTTGGCATTTTCAAGACCATTAGTTGCACAAGCGATATGCTTTTAACATGTACAACATTTTAAATGTATAATATTGTATATTCCTTATTTGGACTTTGCAATGCTGTGATGCACACTAACATGTATCTGCACTCTTATACCACTAGATGGAGATTTTTAAGCTCCAGACACGAGAGATCTCCGCATCTATTCTTATTGCATCATTAGTAAATTATGAGCTGGACTGGATATCTCAGATATTGGAGTATTGTGCTTAATAATGCTGACAACACAAGTTCAATCCCTGGACTAGGTGAGGTAGTTTTTGGGGATGTCCCCTACATGTGATATCCTAGCACATTCAGCCATGTTTAGCGGCCCTCAGAAAACCAAGGCTGCAATATGAGGAAAAAGTAAGTAATTTGTAAGGAAATTTTGCTTTGTCTTTATTTTCTGCAAGTATAGGCTAAGATCAATCCACAGGTACAAAATATAATATACATTGGCCTAAATAGTCTAAGGTTGTCTGCACTCTACACAATTAATTGTTGATAATTTCATTGAATGATTTTTTTTAGAAAAGGTAACTTTATCTGCTACTGCTAATTTAAAGAGAAAAACATCTGAATTAATTTTGTAAATAACAATTTTTGCTACTTTGTATTGTAGCATTAACATAAGTGACCAACAAGCCTTCGGCATCCAATCTGTAATTATTACAAAGGATTGTCAACTTTTCAGCTGTTCTAATCATTTTAAAAGTCAGTCTTTTATATGTACATGTTAATTCTCAACTTTGCTGCTCCTCCAATGCTGTCTGATCTGCTGTGTTTTTCCAGCTACACATTTTATTGACTCTGACTTCCAGCATCTGCAGTCCTTACTATCTCCAAACAATAGGGTAAGTTGGCCATGGCTCACCAATGACCTTCTGGGTGAATGGTTCAAGATCAATCTTCTCAACCCACCAGCAATGGCCTTAAGCGGTCAATTAATGGACACTTAAGTCCTTCAACTTGCCACTTAAATGCTTTCCTAGTAGATAAGAAAGGCAATTAGTTTTCTGACTGGGAAACCGGGGCAACCTGCCTGTTGAAGAGGGGACTGGATTAATTTCTCCGATCTAGGAAAAGTCTGAGGTGTTGATGGGACAGGAAAGAGAATACCCTGTGAAAGCTCCATCCCTGCTTATAACTCTAATTCACCTGAACTCCACTCCCTCCAACCCGCAAAGAGTTGAAGAAAAATCAACGTCTCACCATTTGGTTCCCCAAGACTGGTGGCCTTTTGACCTAGAAGCTGCCAACCTCTGGTGAGTGAAGACACCAACTGTTGTGGCCTGCCCATAGACCAAAAAAGCTGCCCACACTTGGCTATGAGCTCTTAATGAGTTGATTGCTAAATGATTGGGATTGGTGGATTAGTTGCCACCTAACATGGTTGTCCTCGGCCTTTAAACAAAGATCATGCTGTTACAATATTACTTGATTGATTTCTTCTCACAAACTGTGATTTAGTTATTACAGTATTACATGTTGGCCTCCGTTAATTGCGGAGTATCAGATTGATTGATACAAAATTACTTTGAAAGTGAACAATTGTCTCAAAACAGCAGAAATTATTATTAGTGTATGCTTCTAACAGACACGGTATCCAAATGGGAAAACAGACATCTGACATGCATATTTTCTGACTTTTCAACAAGTTTTGCCAGGAGTCAAATTTGCCCACTGGTTGTACAAACATAAATTTGTTTCTGATATATATTTATATCCATATCAATGGAGAAAACGTGACAAAGGAATCCTGCTTTGGACATACTGGCAAAAGGGGGAGTAGTTACATCAGAACAGGTTCTGCTTAAACCAGACAGGGAACAGTGAACCAGATTTTCTGAGGAATGCCATTCCACCCCTTTTCACAAAAGAAAAGAGCTCCACATTTCTATCGGTAACCGCAAGGTGATACCAATCAGAGCCCCTTCCGAAATATAGAGACGGATTTCCATTCTGCGAGTTCTCTCTCTGTGCAAGACTGTCGGAAGAAAGCAAACATGCCCCCTTTTCACAGCAATCAGCTGCTAAATTCTGAAATTTAAAAGATCCAGAATCACAGCCACTTTGACAGTTGCTTTCAAACAGTACGTTCGTAAGGTAATAGGAAGTTAATGGGCACCTTGCCAAATGGGTAGGGGGCTTGGAGTGCTAGGTTGGTAGTGTGCCAGGGTGGGATGCCAGGTGTAGAGGTAAATGATCCAATGTTTAGAGCAGGTTGAAGTGGGTGAGAGAATTTTGCATGGGAAAAAGGGTTTGGGAGAGGAATGGAGCAGATTGAGTTTGGACCTGGAGAAGTGGGGTTCATGTCTGGCAGCAAGGGAAGGGATCTGGTCTGGAGCAGGATAAGGGTGGGATTGGGCAAAGTAGCAGAGAAAGGGAGCAGGTAAGAGGGAGTGTGACATTGGGGGAAGGAGGTTGTTAAAACTCAGGGATTGCAAATGGTGTGAGCTAGGTTGTTAGGAGTATGAGAGTTAAATTCTCCAATTTAAACAGAGTCTTTCAGAGGATTCCAAGCAGAGATGATTTACACAGCAGAATCTTCAGTTTCCTGGGCAGTTTCTTTGGAGTCTTTTACAATGGGGATTCCACAGGATCCCAAAGCACAACTCTCTGGTTGGAAAGTCCAGGCCACACTCAAATCTAATAACTCACGCTATGAATAAAACTTTTAACTAATAGGAGGAAGAAAGTTTTGGTGAATGGAAACATATCTTTAAACAGCAAGTAAAGCTGTGTGATGATTGGATAAAGTGTGCGACAAGGAGGAACATGGTCTAATGATGAGAATGCAATGAATTAATGCAAATGTCAGAGAAATAAGTTAAAACTAAAGACAATGTAGATAAATGTGAGGAGCTGCATTTTGGAAAAGCAAATCTGGGCAAGATTTAATGGCAAGATCCTGGGGAGTATTGCTGAACAAAGAGACCTTGGAGTGCAGGTTCATACTTCCTTGAAAGTAGAATCTCAGGTAGATAGGATAGTGAAGAAGGCATTTAGTATGCTTTCCTTTATTGGCCAGAGTATAACAATTTGGAGGTCATGTTGCAGCTGTACAGGACGTTGGTTAGGCCACTTTTGAAATACTGTGGGCAATTCTGGTCTCCCTCCTTTAGGAAGGATGTTGTGAAACTTGAAAGGGTTCAGAAAAGATTTACATGAATGTTGCCAGGATTGGAGGGTTTGAGCTATAGGGAGATTCTAAATAGGCTGGGGCTTCCCTGGAGCATTGGAGGCTGAGGGGTGACCTTATAGACATTTATAAAATCATGAGAGGCATGGATAAGGTAATTAGACAAGGTCTTTCCCCTAAGGAGCAACTTTTTCAAGCAAAGGGATGGTGCGTGTATGGAATAAGTTGCCAGAGGAAATGGTGGAGACTGGTACAATTGCAACATTTAACAGGCATCTGGATGGATATATGAATAGGAAGGGTTTAGAGGGGTATGGGCCAAATGCTGGCAAATGGGACTAGAGTAATTTAGGATATCTGGTCGACATGACGAGTTAAACTGAAGGGTCTGTTTCTGTGCTGTACATCTCCATGACTCTATGACACTTGATCCAATTCACAAAGTATTTGTAACTTAATAGACAAAATAATTGCACAAATACAAGTAAATAATCTGAAACCATTACAGAGAAATGCTGCATGATGTCTAAGGTTGGGAGTTAAACATTCCAAGATATTCAACATTTCATGAAGTCAGACAAAATGGAAAAGGATTGAGATAGCAACTCTGACAATAAAACATTTCGTAGAAAGATGGTTAATGAGGAAGCATACTGGCTCAGAAGTGCAGCAAGTGGAATCAAATAAATGCAGATAAGAAATCAGGGAAACAAAGAGAAGGAAGGTGTAAGATATAGTAACCCACCCAGCCTCCCCCACCCCAATGCACTCCCCCAGTCTCCTCCCCATGTAAGTCAAATGGTAAAGCATACTTGGGAATGTCAGGGATGCCTTGCTCTGACTAAGAATGGATAAACCAGTTTGGCAGGGGGATGGGAATTGGAGCTACGGATCAGAGGATGGGGAAGCTGGTGATCAGGCAGATATAGTGTGCGGAGAGTCTGTGAGAGAGGATAGACAGTTGGGAGGGCAAAGTTGCAGTCATTGTGATGGTTGAAGTGTGTCTATTTTAACACAAGAAGTGTCAGGAATAAGGGTGATGAACTTAGAGCATGGATTAGTACTTGGAGCTACAATGTTGTTGCCAATACGGAGACTTGGATATCACAGGGGTGAGAATGGTTCTTGGATGTTCCGTGGTTTAGATGTTTCCAAAGGAATGGAGAGGGAGGTAAAAAAGGGAAGGGAGTGGCATTGCTGATCAGGGATGGTATCACAGCTGCAGAAAGGGAGTTCATTGAGGAATGTTTGTCTACTGAGTCAGAATGGGTGGAATCCAGAAACAGGAAAGGAGCAGTCACTTTATTGGGAGTTTTTTATAGACCAGCCCACGCGCCCCCTCCTCTCCCCAATAGCAACAGAGACACAGAGGAGCAGATTGGGAGGCAGATTTTGAAAAGATGCAGAAATAACAGGGTTGTCATGGGTGACTTCAACTTCCCTAATATTGATTGGAATCTCCTTAGTGCAAATAGTTTGGATGGAGCAGTTTTGGTCAAGTGTGTCCAGGAAGGGTTCCTGACTCAACATGTAGATAGGCCAACTGAAGGGGTGGTCATATTGGATTTGCTTGGCAAAGACCCAGGTCAGGTGTCAGATCTCTCGGTGGGAGTGCATTTTGGTGATTTTGATCGCAACTCCCTGACATTTACTATAATTGTGGAGAAGGATAGGAGCAGATGGGATGGGAAAGTATTTAATTGCGGGAGGGAAAATTACAATGCTATTAGGCATGAAATGTGGAGCATAAATTGGGAACTGATAATTTCAGGAAATACACAACAGAAATGTGGAGATTATTTAGGGAGCACTTGCTGTGAGTGCTGGATAGTTTCTCCCACTGAGACAAGGAAGGGATAGTAGAGTGAAGGAACCTTGGATGACAAGAGATGTGGAACATCTCGTCAAGAGGAAGAAGAAAGCTTACTTAAGATTGAAGAAGCAAGGATCAGTCAGGGCTCTAGAGGTTTACAAGGTAACCAGGAAGGAACTGAAGAATGGACTTTGGAGAGCTAGAAGGGTGCATGAGAAAGCCTTGGCGGGTAGAATTAAGGAAAACCCCCAAGGCATTCTACACTTACGTGAGGAACAAGAAGATGGCCAGAGTGAGGGTATGGCCAATCAGGGATAGTGGAGGGCACTTGTGCCTGGAGTCAGAGGAGGTGGGGAGGTCCTTAGTGAAGACTTTGCTTCAGTATTCACTAGTAAGAGGGGCCTTGTTATTTGTGAGGACAATGTGAAATAGGCTGACATGCTCAAACAGATTGATGTTAAGGAGGATGTGCTAGAAATTTTGAAAAACATGAGGATAGATAAGTCCTCTGGGCCAGTCGGGATATACCCAAGGTTGCTACAGGAAGCAAGGGAATAGATTGCTGTGCCTTTGGTGATGATCTTTGCATCCTTACTGTCCACTGGAGTGTTACCAGGGGGTGGCATATGTTATTCCCTTGTTCAAGAAAGGGAATAGGGATAACCCTGGGAATTACAGACCAGTCAGTCTCACGTCGGTTGTGGGCAAATTATTGGAGAGGTTTCTGACAGGGTTTATAATTATTTGGAAAAGCATAGTTTGATTAGAGATAGTTAGCATGCTTTGTGAGGGGGAGGTCATGTTTCACAGCTTTTCTGAATTATTTGAGGATGTGACAAAATGCGTTGATGAAGGTAGAGCAGTGGATGTGGTGTACATTGATTTTAGCAAGGCAGTTGATAAAGTTTCCCATGGTAGTCTCATTCAGAAACTGAGGAGCCATGGAATACAGGGAAATTTGGCAGTCTGGATATAGAATTGGCTGGCTCACAGAAGACATAGAGTGGTAGTGGATGGAAAGTGCTCAGTCTGGAGCTCAGTGACTAGTGGTGCTCCGCAGGGATCTGTTCTGGGACCTCTGCTCTTTGTGATTCTTATAAATGACTTGGATGAGGAAGTGGAAGGGTGGGTTAGTAAGTTTGCTGATGACACGAAGGATGGAGGAGTTGTGAATAGTTTGGAGGGCTGTTGTAGGTTGCAAAGGGAAATTGACAGGATGCAGAGCTGGGCTGATAAGTCGCAGATGGAGTTCAACCTGGAAAAGTGTGAAGTGGTTCATTTTGGAAGGTCAAATTTGAATGCAGAATATAGGTTTAAAGGCAGGATTCTTGGCAGTGTGGAGGAACAGAGGGATCTTAGGATCCATGTACATAATTCCCTCAAAGTTGCCAGCCAAGCTGACAGGGTTAAGAAGACATATGGGATGTCAGCTTTCATTAGCAGGGGGGGTTGACTTTAAGAGTCGTGAGATTATGCTGCAGTTCTATAAAGCCCTGGTTAGACCACATTTGGAATAATGTGTTCAGTTCTGGTCACCTCATTATAGGAAGGATGTGGAAGCTTTAGAGAGGATGCAGAGGAGATTTACCAGGATGCTGCCTGGACTGGAGGGCATGTCTTATGAAGAAAGATTAAGGATCTTTTCTCATTGGAGTGAAAAAGGATGAGCAGTGACTTGATAGAGTGTAGAAGACAATGAGAGGCATAGATAGAGTGAAATCCAGAGACTTTTTCCCATGGCGAAAATGGCTATCACAAGGGAGCATAATTTTAAGGTGGTTGGTGGAAGCTTTAGAGGCAATGTCAGAGGTGGTTTCTTTACACAGAAGGTGGTGGGTATGTGGAATGCACTGCCAGCAGTGGTACTAGAGTCGGTGGTGATACGGGTCATTTAAGCAACTCTTGGATAGGCACATGAATGATAGTAAAATGAACGGTATGTAGGTTAGTTTGATCTTAGAGTAGGATATAAGGTCGGCATAACATCAAGGGCTGAAAGGCCTGTGCTGTACTGTTCTATGTTCTATGATTAGAGCACAAGTACCCACAACAAATCTTCCTGTACTATCAACCTGTCAGCATGTAGTTAATGCACAGTATGAACAATTCATAAATACGCAAATGCTTGGCCATTGTTAGATTTACTGAGTCCTGTGTGGCACACCAATTTTTAAAATATTTTTGCTCCATTAGGTTCCCAGAGAGAAATCATTTATTTTCTAAGATGTGAATAACTAGCTCTGGATTCCTGTCAGATGAAAGTAATTGTAATGCTATGAGCAGTTAATAGTCTTTGGCAATTACTAAATATGGTACTTGAAATCTTAAGATATTCATTGATTAAAACTGTTCTGAAGGATTTCTCCACTGTTGAGAAAATTTGAATCCTGTTCCAAATTCCTTCCTCACTGCAACTTTGTAGATTAGCCTTTTAATCCAAGATTTTACAGCTGTTTTATTAGATTGTGGAAATGGATTACTCCTGGAGTATTTGTGCAAAAGGTCCCGACTGACTGTGCCAACATATCTATTTCCGTACAGTGAAATCTGATTGATGGTCTTATTTAAGCAGTTTAAAGACGTTGCACATGCAGCATTCACTGTCACTGTTTCTTTATTTTGTTAGTGGCTTAAATGGGGTGATAAATTCTCCGAGGGGAAGATTAAATATTGCTCTGCAGATGGATTTGTGTATTGCTAAAGATTTTAATGATGGGCAAATGGATCCTGAGCCAGAATTACTGATATTGAAGTCTCAAGTGATTTATAAAACAAATAGGTAGACATTGGCTGTTACAAAAACGTAGAAATCTTAATCTATAACTGCAATTGTTTTTGTTTATTCTTATTCAGTCATTTGAGATTTTGTTTGAATTTGTTTTCATTCACAGTGATCACATGAAGTTTTATTCCTTCAGATTTGCACAAGGTCTGATAGAAAACACAGCCCCATGAACCATGCTGGCATTAGTTCAAAACCCCAGGGGTCAATTATCTCAGTTACCCATTTGGCTGCTTTGCAATGCTGAGTGATGCCAACAGTGTGGGTTCAATTCCCGCACCAACAGAAGTTACTGTGCAGGACTCTCCTTCTCAACCTCACCCCTCACCTGAGGTGCGGTTAAACCACGACCAATCATGGAAATATTTTCCTGTCTGATCAGATTCAAACCAAAATTCCCATAATGGAGGGAATACTTTGACCCATTGTAACCTTTCCCTGTGTTTTAAACCTCTAATTTCCCAAGAATGGGATTAATCTAGACCAGTGTACACGCTTGCCCAGAGAGCAGATCACACTCGATTTTCTATTTGAAGACTTTGCCTTAATTTGAATGGTCAACCAGCAGATGGAAAGTTTGCCTAGAGAGTCTGACCTAAAGCTCATCCGACTGATGGAAAACCCACAGCAGGCATAAGTCTGTAAGTCTGAGGAGTGAATAAGGTTGACCAAAATGGTCCAGTGAAGACCAGTTGATAGTTTTCTCTTTGCTGAGATTCTGGAATGGAGGCGCATCAACACAAATGAGCATATTTAGGGTTCTATTTTACATATTAATGAAGGCCCAGGTTTGAGTTTGGTAAGGGCAATTCACTGACGTGGTCATGCAGCCATCTTGGTATGGAACTTGGCTCCCAATAACAAAGAATTGTCATGAGAATGGTAGGCAGTAAAGGGATCAGTACTTCTCAAATTTGCTCATTGTTTGTGAGCCACCTGAGCCATGGTACCATCGGTCGTAAGTTATAACAACAGAGTTAGGCCATTTGGCCCAGTGATTCTGCTCTGCTATTTGATCATTGCTGATATGTTTCTCAACTCCATTCTCCTGCCTTCTCCTCATAGCCTTTGATCGTCTTACTAATCAAGACACTATCAATCTCTGTCTTAAATACACTTGATGGCTTGGCCTCCACAGCCCTCTATGGCAATGAGTTCCACACATTCCTCCCTCTGGATGAAAACATTCCTCCTATTAGTCCTATAGGGTCATCCTTGAGGCTGTGCCCTAACATCTTAATCTCTTTGACTAGTGAAAACATCTTCTCCACATCTATTCTATCCAGGTCTCTCAGTATTCTGTAGGTTTCAATCAGATCTCTCCTCCTCTTTCTAAACTCTATCAGGTATATACCCAGAGTCCTCAACTGCTCCTCATATACCAAACCCTTCATCTTGGGATCATTTTTGTAAATCTCCTCTGGGGAACCCCTCCAAGGCCAGCACATCCTTCCTAAGAAACATGACCCAAAACTGCTCACAATATTCCAAGTGCAGTCTGACAGAGCCTTATACAGCCTCATCAGTACATCTTTGCTCTTGTATTCTAGTTCTTTTCAAATGAATGCTAATGTTGCATTTGCCTTCCTAACCACCAACTGCAGTACCTGCATGTTAACCTTAAGAGAATCCTAAACTAGTACTGCTAAGTCACTTGTGCTTCAGATTTCCCAAGCCTTTCTCCATTTAGAAAATAATCTGTGCCTGTATTCTTCTTTCAAAGAACATAACCTCACACTTTCCTGCAATGTACTCCATTTGGCTCTTCTTTGCCCACTCTCCTAGCCTGTCCAAGCCCTCTGCAGCTTCCACACTTCCTCAATATGATCTGTCCCTCCATCTATCTTTGTTTCATCTGAAACTTAGCAACAATGCTCTTAGTTCCTTCATGCAGAGTATTAATGTATAACATGTGTATAACATGAATAGTTGTGGTCCAAACACTGACCCCTGTAGAACTCCACTGTTCACTGGCTGCCATCCTGAAAAAGACCCCTATATCCCTACTCTCTGCTTCCTGCCAGTCACCTTGCCCCTAACACTATGGGCTCTTATCTTATTTACCAACCTTCTGTATGTCAAACTTTGTCAAAGACATTCTGGAAATCAAAATAGATCACATCCACTGGCTCTCCTTTGTCTAACTTGCTCGTTAACTCCTCAAAGAATTCTAACAGATTTGAAAGGCATGGCCTCCCCTTGACAAAGCCATGCTGACTGAGCCATATTTTACTATGCACTTCCAAGTGCTCCGTAATTTCCTCCTTAAAAATGGATTCTCAAAGCTTAACAATGACTGAGTCAGGCTAACCAAACTAAGCTTGCAACTGGCAGCACCCTCCTGTTGATTTGGTCTTTACACATGTTTTTTTCATTATGTTAAAATTGTGTAGTTTTTGCTTCTGAATGTAGTTGTGGCAGGAAAGAAACAGGAAACATAGTATTTCAAATCAAAACTATTCTCTAATGTTAGAGGCTGTTCCAACTAATTTCCTTCCATAAATAAAGTTTCCAAGGAATTGTTTCATTAACATGAAAACGTTTTATTTTCTTTGGTGAATTTTGTGCTGAAGTAGAATGTCATCATTGAGAAATCAAATGCTTCTGAGATTAGGCAGCAACAATGACCGATATAACAGTCACATTCAGAGCAGCAATCCAGCTACATTCTCCCCTGTAATGTTGGAAATGTGGTCCCTGCAGAAACTGAAATAACCGAGTTCATCTGGCTCCACAAGGACATTTTTTAGAGATTGTTTTCTTGAAACCTAGCCTGTTGGTACCAAACTGCGGTGGCTGATGGATACAGAAAGAATAGGACTGGCTCCTATTCTACACCCAGTGGGAAATAAATGTTTTTATTTCAACAGTAATGCTTGGAAATGAATGTGCTAGTTGTGTTTGAGCTCCATTGTGAAGTCGGACCAGAAAACGTCATTCTCCAGTTGGACTGTTTTTTTTCCTCCTGGCTCTACAAAACCTAACCCTGGGCAGATATGAACCCTAATGCCTGTTCTTGCCTTCATCAGGTACATCAGAAAAGTAACTTGATCCTATATTCAATAAGACATCACCCAGGCATTGTTTGGGCGTGGGAATGTTGATGCATGAAATTGTGGGTCTTTAATATACTTGTTTTCACCTGTATACTGGCACAAGGTCCCTAATTAATACAACTAATTATGTTCTGTAGCAAAACATCAAAGTATTTAATTTGAAATGACTACCAGGCTTCCCCTTCCATTAGTGATAATTTGTTGTGAATAGACATTAGCTTTATGGAGGCGTGAACTTCAAAAATTGCATTAAGCTATTATATCAATGTACCCTCATTTCAATGTATTTATGAAGCTCTCAACTCTTTCAGGTGGTCACTTCCATGACCCCTGCTCCAGGGCTTGCTGGATGATTAAGCAGGCCACACAATGGTTAGAATTAAGATGAAATCGATTTCACAGTCTATTATACCCATTTGCACCTGTTTTCACGAGGTGACCAACAACCAAAACTGTGCCACACCAACAGCTTTTATAACAAAGTTACTCGGTTAGATTTTCAAGCATCTTTAATTACCGTTGACATAAGCACATTGAATAGAACTGGCAGCTCAATAATAAAGTAGAGCTGTAATATTGCAGAGGTTACTCGCTGTGTGCCAAAGGGCTACAGTATTTTATATTCTGATTCACCCACAATCCAACCAGAACCCTTTTGGCATTTAAAATCAGCAGGCCTCAGTAAATATTATTTGTAACCCTTGGATGCAATCATATACTAGTATTTTTAACACGGGTTTTCTTTCAGTTAGGTTACTTGAGAAAGCAGAAGTGGATATCCTGACTATTTATATGTGGATGGTCAATGTCTCTTCTTCAGAAAAGCTCTTCTCATATTCCACGTACATTCTAGCATATTTATATGGTTCTTTGGTAATCGAGAACCATTTAAATATGTTTTATATGAATTCCAAAGACCACATTAAAAATAAATATTTAATTAACTATTGGTCGCTTTCAATGTCAGAGAAAAATTATTATTCAATAGAGGGTAACTGAGCAGACTCCTTAATTCAACATGGTCCATGTTTTTAATAAATTCATTTGTTTTGACAGAAGGCAGAAGCCAATGGTCAGAATAACTTTAAATATATTTTAGATTGAAATGGTGACATACAAATTACTAACAAAGAGAAAATGCCTGAGAGCCACAATATTAATTAAATTTAATTAAAACAAATAGTTTAATACTACATTTCCAAATTCTAACACTAAACGTTCTGAACATTTGTTTATTTTCTACTACTTTACTGCTCAAACTAAAAATACAATGGTGTGACATGTATTTACAAACTCTGAAGTTCAGATTCCATTTTCATTGCAGAACAAACTGCAGATCAGGGAATGTGGTTCGTAGGGCAGCACGGCTCATTTACAGCATTTCTGATTTTCTAGCTATTTATTATAATGGCTGGAAAATTAGAATCACGTGGATCAAGCACGTTTGACCTCACTGTTTGATTCTCCAGTTTGCACTCCTCTATCTGAGAAGCAAAGTCACACCATTTCAAGACTTATATCTAAAGAATGAAATGTAGGTTACATTCTATGAATATTATTTTTTAACAGGTCTCAAAGCATGATTAAAACCCAGAGTTCTATGTAAAAAGTACTTATTCAGTAATTGGTTGAGGCTCTATTTACCTTAATCAGTCCAAATGGGCATTGATCCAAGGTATCCATTTAATAGTGTTACCTTTGGCAAGAAAGTACATTAGTTTGCTGAAGACCAGCAGGCATTACCCATAAGGTTGTTCATACTATGCAAACTTTTACACAATGAAAACAGTAAACAAACATAATGGGTCACTCCTAGCCGTTCCAGAAATCTAACCTGCCTCAGAAGCTCCGAAGAAGCATATTACAGACTTGCGAAAATATGTGTTAGCCATAAACACAGCTACTTTTGTGCATTAATGCCTTTTTATAAACTTAATCAGTGAGCAAAGCCATTAATCTTTTCTTAAAAAGACTGCCATTTGTGTGAAATTTAAGTTGCAACTCATTTCCTGATAAAAATGTGCCAAATGTCTCAGCATACCGAGTTATAGAGGACTGTTGTATATAGGACAGTCAACAAGTTCTGATGTATCAAATGTGATTTATTTCACATTACTCAACAGTATGTAGTTTGAGCTGTTTCTTTCATATATTTTAATTTTACCTTTGGATAATGTACAGATTAAACAAATGTCTTAAACTGCAAAAGTTTCAATGACTATGTTCAGGAAATACTTCAATATTAACATATTAGTGCCTTTACTTTCAGCACGCATGTTCTCCCTTGGCTCTCTTAAACAAGAGTACTCTTATAAAATACTCACCAACAACTCATTAAAGCAAGCCAACGTTTACAAAGTCACACCACAAATAGTTAGGGCCAGTTTTACAGTATAAAATGTGTAATTATTAAACAGCAGCTCCCCAGCTTCATTTCATTAGGTGTCATACCATTCATATTTGTTGCTCTCATTAATTACAATATTTGTGTTTTATCTCCAGAAATGAGAGTCTATCAACCAAATTGGTGTCACTTTCTAAAATTCAATTTCAGTCCCATTTCCGAAATTGAATATATCAAAAGTTACTCCCTGGACCAGATTTCCCCATGGCAGAAAAGCATCTGACATTCATTAGATTTTCACTTGCGTGTTTAGGTTTTAATATTTCATAAGTTCTGAATTGCAGAAAACTAATCTGATATTAGTGAAGCAAGGAAAACAAGGCATCTGGGGCCTGAGTGAACACTGCAGGTAACTTTATACTTCTAAAACCAGTCAAATTCAAAGATTGAAAGGAAGTGTAAATTAGAATGAATAAATTCAATTTCATGACAATTAAACTGGACTGTGCACAAGAGACCAGAATAAGGGCTTACAGATGCGCTGAAGGGGGCAGACACTAGAGGGGATTACAAAGTTGGAGGGATTTGAAAACACACACAAACATTTTAACATCAAGATGTGATTTACCCAGACAACATTGTAATTCAGTGAATCTACGGATGAAAGGAAATTAAGACATGTTGCAAGTTAAGACATTAAAGCAGAGTTTTGGACAATCACGTTTACAGAGTTTTTCTATCATAAGGTATTTTATTAAAAATAATGGTAAATCAGGTATTCAGTCTGTAATTCACCACTTGCTGGACTACTAGATTCAATTAGGAGAAAGTGAGGACTGCAGATGCTGGAGATCAGAGCTGAAAATGTGTTGCTGGAAACGTGCAGCAGGTCAGGCAGCATCCAAGGAGCAGGAGAATCGACGTTTTGGGCATGAGCCCTTCTTCAGGAATCAGGTTCCTGACCTGCTGCGCTTTTCCAGCAACACATTTTCAGTACTAGATTCAATTGGTTTACCAAATAAATTTAAGCAATAAAAAAGCATTTATTTGTAGGGACTATTGGAGGAAATATTACTATCCAATTTTTCCAATATTAACAGGCTGACACAGGTCGATCGATTGGTTCTGGGCAGGAATGAATTTGCAGAGCTGGTAAGAAATGATGACTAGAAATTGGCTTGTACAAATCAGGTGCTACTAACTATTGCCAGTGACATTTTACTATTGAAACAGGAATCTGTTGTATATTGGCTTAGATCATCCATTCTCTAGATTGTTAGAGATTAGACATGCTCCAAAGATATACATTGAGATCCCCGGAGATCTTAATGCACTGACTAGGTGGGAACTGGCAAGAGGTTTAAACTTCGAATGGGAATTACTCTGCATTTGGAAATATCCAAAAGTATCTCCAACTCTGAGTTAGGCCACTTTTGGAATATTGTGTGTGATTCTGGTCTCCTTCCTATCAGAAGGATGTTGTGAAACTTGAAAGGGTTCAGAAAAGATTTACAAGGATATTGTCAGAGTTGGAGGATTTGAGCTTTAGGGACAGGCTGAATAGGTTGGAGCTGTTTTCCCGGGAGTGTCGGAGGCTGAGGGGTGACCTTTAGACGTTTATAAAATCATGAGGGGGCATGGTTAGGGTAAATAGACAAAGTCTTTTCCCTGGGGTGGGTAAGTCCAAAACTAGAGGGCATAGGTTTAGGGTAGGAGGGGAAAGATATAAAAGAGACATAAAGGGCAACTTTTTCGTGCAGAAGGTGGTGCGTGGATGGCATGAGTTGCCAGAGGAAGTAGTGCAGGCTGATACAATTGCAACATTTAAAAGGCATCTGAATGGGTATATGAATAGGAAGGTTTAGATGGATACGGGCCAAGTGCTGGTATTTGGTGACTAGATTAGGTTGGGATAGCTGGTCAGCATGGACAAGTTGGATTAAAGGGTCTGTTTCCATGTTGTACATCTCTATCAGTCTGTGTGCAGGTTTGGTGGATTGACTCTGCTAAATTGCCCACAGCATTCAGGGATATGTTAGTTAGGTGCATTCGTCAGTGATAAATGTAGGATAATAGGGTATGAGAATGGGTCTAGGTGGGTTACTCTTCGGAGGGTCGGTGTGGACTTGTTGGGCCGAAGGGCCTGTTTCCATACTGTGATTCTATGATTCTGTGGGCTAAAGGGCCTCTTCCTTTGCTGTACTATTCCATGTTCTATACTGAGAGCAGGAATAGGCTTTTTGGCCTCATGGCCAGGTCCACTATTCAATAAGATCATGGCTGATCTGATTGTGGTCTCAACGTGACTTTTGTCCTTCCTCACAATAATCTCTGACTCCTTTATCAGGCAAGAAACATCCCTTCTCCACCTGTCTCTGGAGGAGAAACTTCCAAAGACCAGTGACACTGTGGAACAAAAAAATCTCATCACCATCCTTGCTAGGAGACCCCTTATTTTTAACCCATGCCCCTCGTTCTAATCTCTCAACAAAGGCAACACCCTTTAAGCATGCACTCTGTTAAGGCCCTTCAGGATTTTGTATGTTGCAATTAAATCACCTCTCAATGGATACAACCACAGCCCATCCAAAATAACCAGAAGATAACCTCCCACTAAACCCCACCAATATCAAGTGAATGAACTTTCTCTGAACTGCTTCAAATACTTTTACATCCTTTCTTAAATATGGTGATATTGTGGTAATGTCATTGGACTGATAATGCGGAGGTCCAGATTAAGGCTGTGGGATGTCAGCAAATACTGCAAATGATTGAAATTTGAAATAAGAAGAGAAACTCAGCTGGTCTGGCAGTGTCTGTGGAGACAGAAACAGAATTAAGGTATTAACAAGACCTTTCTTCAGAATGCTCTGGGACTTGATTTCAAATCCCATAAGGGCTTCTGGTTATCAATCAATAATATCTTCATTCAAAAGTTAGTCTCCATAATAGTGACCATGAAGCCAGTATAAAAACCAACATGGTTCATTAATGTTCTTTAGGGATGGAAAACTGCCATCCTTACCTGCATGTGACTCCAGACCCTCAGCAGTGGGGTTAACTCTTCCTCTGAAATGGCCTAGTAAGTCACCCATGGGTAATTAGAGATGGGAAACAAATGTTAGTTTTGTCAGAAACACTCACTTCTCATAAAACAATTTTTAAAAAATGCACCTGTACACAGTATTTCTGAGATCCACAGGTTCCCGTTTATCTACATTGTTTGGTACTTCCTCGAAGAAATCCAATAAATTAGTCAAACACAATTTCCCTTTCACTAAAACATGCTGATTCTGCATGATGCTTAAATATTTTTCTAAGTGCCCTGCTGTATGCCATAAATAACAGAACCCAGCATCATCTATATGTCAGTTGTTAGACTAACCAATCGGAAATTTCCTGCTTTCAGTTCATCCTTTCTTGAATAGAGGCGTCATATTTGTTGTTTTCCATTTTGATGGCACCTTTCCAAACTGAGGGAATTCTGGAAAATTCAAAGCAATGCATCTACTATCTCAGTTGTAGCACTTTTTTAGAGAGATATAACTTAATTTCTGAATTGACAAAATACATCGTATTGTAGCCTACTGTTCAATTCTCTAGGACGTTTTGATGCAGGGCAATACAGCTCCCAGATCTACAGAGGCACAAAGAGAAATGAAGTCCTCACAATCTAACACATCAATCATCTATTTGGCTGCAAACTACTTGTTAACTATTTAGCTCAAAGTATTTACAATACAATTACTTAATGTGGATCAGCAGTGTGTCTTGGATATGTGATACAGTCTACTGTGAGTCTGGCTGGTTTCTGTGGTGGAAGTTATCTGGCAACTTTACCTTCAGGAATCTGCATGTTATGTATCAATAAAATATTTTTATACCTTGGAATGACAATTTTATGCCGTTTCTAATTTCCAGGTATATATTATGTATGTTTGGCACTTAAAAGAATTAATATTTTGGAAATCCCATTTCTTAACAAGTAAGTCATGTTAAAATCTCCTATTTACACTGTAACTAGACTAAATGGCAACACCGATGGGAATAATTTGTCAACACAAAATATTAACTAATGTGTCCTTGTAAACTAAATCTAGTAGTGTTTCCTACTATTTCTGAGTGATGTCATTACAGGGTTTATTGTTATCATAATTGTGTTAATTGCAACAATACTATTGCCTGTATAAACAGGGTTTATAGAAACGATTTTAAAAATGTGGACGTTGGGTGTCTGAAACAAACAACAACAGAAATTGCTGGAAAATCTCAGCAGGTCTGGCAGCGTCTGTAGAGAGAAATTAATGGTCAATAATATTATTGCAGGTCTGGAGTCACATGCAGGCCAGACCAGATAAGGACAGCAGATTTCCTTTCTTAAAGGACATTAGTGAACCAGATGGGTTTTTACAATAATTGATAAATGGTCACCATTAGGTCAGTTTTTCTTATTGAATTCGAATTCAATCATCTGCTATGCTGGGATTTCAACCCAGAATATTAGCCTGGGGTTCTGGATTACTAATCCAGTGACATCACCTTCCCTGCATTTAACCCTAGTTTCCCTTGCAAATCAAAAATCTATATAACTCTACCTTAAACATTTTTAAAGACCCAACCTTAATGGTTCTCTGGGGTAGAGAATTCCAAAGGTTAATGACCCTTTTAGAGAAGAAATTCCTTCTCACCTCTGCCTTAATTGGGAGACCACATACTTTGAAACTGTGTCCCCTAATTCTTGCCAGTTCATGAAGTGAAGCATTCTCTCAGAATCTATCCTTTAAAACTCCCTCAGAATCTTATAGGCTTCAATAAGATAACCTCTCATTCTTCAAAACTATAAGCAGTAAAAGCTCAACATGTTTTGCCTTTTCTCAAATGACAATCCCTTAATTCCATGTGGCAGCTTAGTAAAATGTCCTTGAACCATTTCCAGTGCAAATACATCCCTTCTTATATAAGGAGACCAAAGCTGTACACAGTTATCAAGGTATAGTCTCGCAAATACCTATATTGTTGTTGTACATCTTCTTTGATGTTATACCCACCTTCCATACAATTAAGGCTAATGTTCCTTTTTTTTATAAATATTCAAAGGTGCCCTTACACATTTCCCTCCATCACCAAATCACCATGACTTGTGTTTCCAATTGAATCATTTACTTGTAAAGCTGTCAGGCAAAAGTTTCATTTGCTTTCCTATTATTTGCTATATCTGCATATTAACTTTTTGTGATTCATGCACAACATCACCCAGATTCCACCATACTGTCAATTCTCAGTTGGTGGAGTATAGTCATTAGACTACTAATCCAGCTATCCAAACAAATATTTTGGCAATATGGGTTCAAATCCCAATAGAGCAGCCAGTGGAATTTGAACTAAATGAATAAATCTGGAACATAAAGCTAGTCCCAGCAATGGTGATCATGGAACTATAATCCACTGCAATAAAAGCCAACTTGTTTACTCATATTTTTAGGAAAGGACACCTGTCACCTTAAGTCAGTCTAGCTTATTAGACTCCAGACCGATGGTAATGTGGTCTATTCTTAACAGCCCTGTGAAATAACGTAGTTAACTACTCAATTCAAGGGTAGTTAGGGATCAACAACACATGCTTACCTCCAATTATTTGCAAATTATTATAAGCATTATCTTTGGATTAGTGTTAGAATTACGGCTATCAGAAATGATATTATTTAACGGGCAGAATTTCTAGAAATAGTAGTTTTAGGACCTGTATCAGTATTGATGATAGTCTTGGCTCCTCATACATTCTACTACTGGTAGCAACTCTTTTCAATTACCAGCTAGTTTATTTTTTAACCAGCCCTTTAAAGATAGGCAGGAAGGAGAGCTTGTTAAAATGATGGTAGAAAGCTTAAGGAGAGAAGTTTGATGTCCTCTTGCCACCTTGACATATTTCCAAATGCAGAATGCCATTGGTATATTAGAGGCAAGCAGCAAATTAAATAAAGTAACTGGCTAATTAATTACCAAATTTGGACTTGTTGACCTTTTCCAAACAGTGGGATGGATCCCTGTGTTTGGAGGAGACTGCCAAGTAAATCAAGGTAACATACCCGCCTGTTCCAAGAGGAACTATCCTTTATGCTTGATCAATGGCTCTCTGTTGGGTAGCCAAGTGTTAATAGCCACTCTCATTGCAGGAAAGCCACTCATGAGGGTTTGACCCAGTCTCCTGATCACCAGGATCTATCTGCCTGGCCTGGCACATTAAGAAAACTCTCCTTTCTGCAGTGTCAGCAATATCCACCTCTATTCTTTATCGCTGGCACTTGAGAGATTGCCAAGCTTTGATTGGGCCAACAGTTCTGAGAGGTGGATGTCATCCCTAATTTGACCCAATTCCAGTAGCAGCCTCTTAACTGGCCACTGCCACCATTCCAAATATCCCAGCATCCACTCACATCGACGCAAGACCTACTTCAACGCCAGGAGCAAAATGATCCACCTTTTGGAAAAGTCTGGGCCATAGCACTATGCTCAAAATTAATGTGCAAGGTACAGTGGAATTTAGTTGATTATCCAAACTGTGAGAAAATTGCAGACACTTTGTATTATAATTGTGAGATTTATTGATTTTATTAACTTATATTTCTCTTTATTCTATTTCCTTTTAAAAATCCATCCAGGATTTCCTAGATTTTATTTGTGGAAATACTAAAGGTTTTTTTTTAATGCCTAATGGCTTTCCCAATTGAGCATTATTTTCAATAGCCTACTTTTACTATATGCTATTGTTCCAAGAAGGTTTCTCCTAATTCTCCATAGATATGCATTGGGCCACTTAAGAATCTAAGAAAAATGAAGGGTTTTGCCTCCAAGATTGATCACATGATCTTTGCACCATCAATAGTGCATGCAAGTGTTATTATATTTACAGAAACTAATGTACATTAATTTGTTTACTTACTATTGAATATCATGGGAACTAGAATTGAAAAGCAAATTGTTGTCCATTCAAAATGAATGCTTCAAACTTTTTAAAACCGCATGTGTAAGATTATCTGAAGATATAAAATACATATTTTGAAGTATGACTGCCAACTGTGATGTGGACCATAAAAGCCAACATTAGGCGATGTACCTTGAGAATTGTACGTGCTGATTCACATGGCATGCTTTTTCTTCTTCCTGTAATTTTATCTAAAGGCTGTCATTATCCAGGCAGACCTTTAGGTAGCTTATCCTTTCATCTGTCACTTTTCATCTACTGGTGTTGTTGCCCAGGAACACACTCACAGAGACATAGAATATTTGAATGACACCTCACTGTTAAACTGTTAGGTCTTGAATTGATGGATTATGACTTGTGGTTCTAATATAAGCTCCCGATCTGCACATAGTCAGTTATTATCACTTCAGTTATTTGTTCCTTTTGTTATACACTAAAGTCACTTAAGCAGATTGTTTTCCTAATTTGATCTTGCCTTGCCTAAAATGAAAGAAAGCTTTCTTGTGAGTAATGTTCACTTAAGATCTGTTGTGTTTTAAATGTAATTAACATACATTTTGAAGACATATGTATTACTCTGCCATTTCTGTCAAGATTAATCTATTTGTTAAGATAATTGTGCCTAATTAGCAAACAGACTCTGACAGTCACCTGCTTCTTCGAAACTGGTGTCCATTGATATACATTTCACATCAGTACTTCCACTATTCATGACAAGAATAAAGTGAGTCACAAAGATGTTGATTTTAATTTATGTTTATCTTCAAACTACACTGTTCTCCTAATTACAAATCAGTGAGTATCTAATTTCAAAAACAAATTAAATGGTGAAAAGTGAATTATAAATTATATTTTTTACAACATGGTCGAAAGGTTGTGTTCAACTGCAACACAATGTCACTTGGTGCTGAGCACGATCAAATCTACGTGGCATCGATGAGCCTCTCTTGATGCTCATTTGAACATAGCACCACATTTGGCCCTTTGTATCATCCTCTCAACTTGCTTTCCAACCTATCTTTGTGCCATCAGCAAATCTGGCTACAATATATCTGGTCTCTTCATCCAAGTCATCAATGTTGACTGCAAATTTGGCAAATATGATTTCCCTTTCATAAAACTATGTTAACTCTACTTGCCGGTAGTAGGCTTTGATGTATTAGTTACTACATCACTAATAATGGATTACAAGAGCTTTTCCAATCACAGATGTGTGGCTAATTAGCCTAGATTCTCACTTTCGGTCACCCTTCTTCATTGAAGAGACACAATGCATTTACCCATTTTCCAATCTACTGGGATCTTCCCACAACCTAGGAATTCTGAAAATTATGAAACATATCTCTATAGCCATTCTTTTAGTAAGTGTGTCATCAGATTCAAAGATTTGGTTAGCTCTTAGTCAAATGCTAGCAAATGAGACTCAATCTGATCAGCATGGATGAGTTGGACCAAAGAGTCTGATTCCATGCTGTACAACTCTATGACTCTAGTCCTACCATGACTCCATTTGTCAAGTACATTTTCTCCACCAATGATATTGTTTTAAGTTCACCCCCTCCCTTTTAAGCCCTGATTTTATTACTACTATTATTGCGATCCACTTGGTGCCTTATAATATGTTTATATGAGTATATAGAGTCATAGAGTCAATAGAGACGTACAGCATGGAAACAGACCCTTCGGTCCAACCTATCCATGCCAACCATATATCCCAAGTCAATCTAGTCCCAACTGCCAGCACCCAGCCCATATCCCTCCAAACCCTTCCTATTCATACCCATTCAAATGCCTCCTAAAAGTTGCAATTGTACCAGCCTCCACCACTTCCTCTGGCAGCTCATTCCATGCGCGTACCACACTCTGTGTGAAAAAGTTGCCCCGTAGGTCTTTTTTATATCTTTCCCCTCTCACTCTAAACCTATGCCCTCCAGTTCTAGACTCCACTACCCCAGGGAAAAGACTTTGCTTATTTACCCTATCCGTGCCCCTCATAATTTTGTAAACCTCTATTAGGTCACCCCTCAGCCAGCGACGCTCCAGGGAAAACAGCCCCAGCCTGTTCAACCTCTCCCTACAGCTCAAATCCTCCAACCCTGGCAATATCCCTGTAAACCCATTCTGAACCCTTTCAAGTTTCACAACATCTTTCCGATAGAAATCAAAGTTAACATTTCGGGAGGAAGGGTCATGGGACCTAAAACATTCACTTTGATTTCTCTTCACAGATGCTGCCAGACCCGCTGAGCTTTTCCAGCAACTTCTATTTTCGTTTCTATCTTCAATCAATTGTAATTCCCTTTTTTAAGTTTAAGAATGAGTTTCAGACCGAGGTTTCTCACTCCATAAGTGAATGTGAAATCCTACCATTTTGATCACTTTTCCCTACAGCATCCTTTAGCACATATAGAACATTACAGCACAGTACAGGCCCTACGGCCCTCGATGTTGCGCCGCCCTGTCATACTAATCTGAAGCCCATCCCACCTACATTATTCCATGTATGTCCATTTGCCTGTCCAATGACAACTTAAATGCACTTAAACTTGGCGAATCTACTACCGATGTAGGCAAAGCATTCCATACCCTTACTACTCTCTGAGTAAAGAAACTACCTCTGACATCTGTCTTAAACCTACCTCCCCTCATTTTAAAGTTGTGTGCCCTCATGTTTGCAGTCTCCATACTTGGAAAAAGGCTCTCCCTGTCCACCCTATCTAACCCTCTGATTATTTAGCATGTCTCTATTAAGTCACCTCTCAACCTTCTTCTCTCTAACGAGAACAGCCTCAAGGCCCTCAGCCTTTCCTCGTAAGACATTCCTTCCATACCAGGCAACATCCTAGTAAATCTCTTCTGCACCCTTTCCAAAGCTTCCACATCCTTCTTATAATGCAGTGACCAGAACTGTACACAATACTCCAAGTGTAGTCATACCAGAGCTTTGTACAGCTGCAGCATAACCTCCTGGTTCCGGAACTCAATCCCTCTATTAATAAAGGCCAAAACATTGTATGCCTTCTTAACAACCCTATCAATCTGGATGGCAACTTTCAGGGATCTGTTTACATGGACACCGAGATCTCTCTGCTCATCTGCACTCCCAAGAATCCTACCATTAGCCCAGTACTTTGCATTCCGATTACTCCGGCCAAAGTGTATCACCTCACACTTGTCCACATTAAACTCCATTTGCCACCTCTCAGCCCAGCTCTGCATCCTATCTATGTCTCTCTGCAACCTACTACATCCTTCGTCACTATCCACAACTCCTTAGTATCATCCGCAAATTTACTAACCCACCCTTCTAAGTCCTCATCCAGGTCATTTACTATGATGAGTAATTAATCCAGTTTTGTTATATATTACCAGATTAAAAATATTCTATTCTTTCTAATATAGTGAGAGCCCTGACTTTGTATATTTGTGAATTTCAACTAAGGATATTTGTCTCCATTCTTTCAGGTTTTACTGCCACTAATGAGTACTATATCTCTGCAATTCTCAGGGCACTTATATCTATCAGGAACTAAACATCTCAGATGCAGAAAGAAAAGGTAATAAGCAACTTTTTGGGTCCAAATAGTACTTCCGTGTGCAGGCTCTTATATCACTTGTATTGTGTTAGGAAATCGCCACAGCAACATTATAGCCTGATTGGGAGTCAAAGTATTGGTTTGTCCCGCACTATCCAAACTTGCCATTACTTTCCACCCAGCCTCTGCCTTGGCCAGCTCTCTTTGGCACAGGCTCTCTCACCGAAATCATTGTAAGCTATTTATATTTTGTGAAATACATGTTGAAATATTTCATAAAGATAAAAATAGCCTATTCTTTGGCTGGCTCCAATATAATGATTTGAAAGCCTCATGCAATCATATTCTATGATTTTGTACTTTAGGCTATCTTTACCAATTTGATTCATCCAATCTATATGGGGATTAAAGTTACCCATAATTATTGCGGTACATTAAATACATCCCTCATAATTTCTTGTTTTATACTTTCCCAGAGTGTAACTCCTGTTAGGATCAGTGGAATAGTTCCACTAGGGACACATTTGTTTGCCATTTCTTATCTCCATCCATACTAATTTGAAGCACTTGAGATTCTTCAATGGTTCCTCTTACTTTGTACGCCATTACAAATCTCACAGTGGAATCTTTCTAGCCCTGAAGGATGTGGGCCATAGTGAGAACATTTAGAATATCATGTGAAAGTCCAGCAAAGACCTATTTGACATTGACAGCAAAATGTGCTATATTCCAACCAAGTGTTGGATATCGAGAGTTGGATGTGCCAACCTTGGACTGGTGTGTACAAAGTTAAAAATTACACAACATCAGGTTATACTCCAACAGGTTTATTTGGAAGCACTAGCTTTCAGAGCGCTGCTCCTTCACCAGGTGGGAACGCTACTTCTTCATCAGGTGGTTGATGAAGGAGCAGTCTCCGAAAGCTAGTGCTTCCAAATAAATCTGTTGTACTATAACCTGGTGTTATGTGATTTTTAACTTTGGATATAGAGATGAGGTTCTCACTAAAGAATGGCAAGATGCCTATTTGCATGTACTATTGCTTGTAAACAGCCTCATTGCTAATTAATCCTGCCATATTAACATGCAGTTTCATACTCTCCTACTCACCAAACAGACATCGACAATTCCCAATATAAAAGCCAGAGCTCGTACTTGGTGACTCGAGCTCACCACTTGCTCCAGTTTGACAACAATGACTCAGGGCACACTTCATGGGCAGCGAGTGCACATCCCATTTCCAAGCACCTTCATATTTGACATGTACCTGCCTCACCACATCATTATGGCACAAGTCTAATGGTTCTGAACTTCAATGCTGCACTTTGGATAGCCCTGATACCTTTCATTGAAAGGCTGCTGCAAGGATGCTTTATGTAGGGATGGGCACCCAGTTCATGGTTTGAACCAAAGTGCACCTCAGACCTGCTCTCTTAGTACTCACTCACCTTCTGCCTATTTTGAGACTCTAAGCAGTCCTGCCTACCCTTACCATTCGACACTTTTCTCCCTTACCTTAACAATCCACTGTGTTTTACAGCATGGTAAAAGAGAAGTACAAGCACAAACCAGGCAGCTTGTTAACAGGCATCCATCAAGGAGTGGACCTGTTACCTGACAGGACCATGCCAATGTCACAGAAACAACTTTCATAGTAAACACACTGTATTTGCTTCAAGCAAATAGCCATGTCTCAAAGTCTAAAGGGAGTGGTCCTCAAGCAAGCCAAGGAAGACTATCACCAGTCAGGGGTCCTAGAACAGTCCGTCCATCTCAGGTGATCAAGAGCAGGGGATCAGTCTGTCTCACTGCAGCGCAGGGAATGGGTCATTGTCCTGCAGGTCCACTACAAGCAATGTTTCACATTGCCAGTCAGGGAACTGCACAAAGGGCAGTCAGGGATTGTCCCTCTGGATCAGTCAGGAGGGTGGACCACAATCAGTTCACAAGGTCAGCAGAATGAAAGTAAAGGCAGGTTAGCAGGGGCATTGTGGTAGGAAGGTGGGGTACTCAATGCTATGGATTAGAGGCAGGACCTGGGATGGAAAGGGGACATGGACAGTGAAGGAGGGAATTTAAAAGGGTGGGGGGAGGGGGGGGTGAGGAAGGGGATGGATAGTAGTGCATGAGAGGGGTTGCAGTGGAGGGGGGGGATGGGGAGGAGGTTATTGACAGTCAGCACCATTATGGCCTTGCTGCCTGGTGTTTGGGGCTGGGGGTGGAGTGGAATATGATGGTAAGAAAAACTAAAGTGTAGAGTTCAGAAGCAAGGAGGATTTACAAATAACATTCATGTGGTGGATGGGAACATGTGCATGATCAATTGTGAGGGACTGACCAGGGTGCGTCAGCTAGAAAGGGACTTCAAGGTTCAAAGGGGATTTGATGACCAGGCTGGGCCTGTGGCTGCTGGTGTCTAATGTGAGTTGGCTGAATTGCCTTCCAGGTTCTCTCAGCTTCTCAATGTGAACGATGAGGTGTGTGCCCAGACCCAAACTGGGTGGAGTCATTGTTGTTTTGTGTTCTAACTCACAGTCTCCACTTGTGAATGACGGGAGCCCCTTCATGTGGCAACTGCATCAATCTTGCAGAGTACAGGTTGATGTATACATTTGCAATCATAGCATTGTAAATGTGAAATGCATGCAGTGTCCAACTGTGTGGATACAAATACTGGTCACAAACAATTCTTGACCATTCCTGATGAAGGGCTTTTGCCCGAAACGTCGATTTTCTTGCTTCTCGGATGCTGCCTGACCGGCTGTGCTTTTCCAGCACCACTCTAATCTTGATTCTAATCTCCAGCCTCTCACCTTCGCCTAACACTCTTGACCATGTCACTGGTCCTTGTAGGTTGAAAGTGAAGCAGAAGTGTTTTTTTTAGATTAGATTACTTAGTGTGGAAACAGGCCCTTTGGCCCAACAAGTCCATACCGACCCTCCAAAGAGCAACCCACCCAGACCCATTCCCCTACATTTACCCCTTCACCTAACACTATGTGCAATTTAGCATGGCCAATTCACCTAACCTGCACATCTTTAGACTGTGGGAGGAAACCAGAGCATCTGGAGGAAACCCATGCAGACATGGGGAGAATGTGCAAACTCCACACAGACAGTTGCCCGAAGCTGGAATTGAACCCGGGTCACTGGCGTTGTGAGGCAGCAGTGCTAACCGCTGTGCCACCATGCTGCCCTATTGCCATCGTGCCGCCCTATAGGTGACTTTAAAAATAGCACAATACACAAAGATACTGCAAAATCTCATTAGCTGCAGAGAGCCATGGAACTGATTCCCTCTCACCTTGAACTGGAAATATGGTATTCTGCATCAAGCTCTTATCTAAAATGATGCTTTTATTGGGTGATGGAGCTTGGACCACCAGGCGTCAGTAGCATTTACAAACCCCTACTGTCTCTTTGTGACAGGATAGTGTTGCAGAAGTGCTATCGAACACAGAGACCTAACCATTCAGGTACAAGGTTCCTTGAAAATGGCATCACGGGTCGACAAAGTGGTGAATAAGGCTTGCTTTCATTGGTCAGAGTATTGGAGTTGGGCTGTCATGTTGTGGTTGTACAGGACAATAGTGAGGCAATTTTTGGAGTACTGTGTACAGTTCTGGTCACCCTGCTATAGGAAGGATGATTTTAAACTGGAAAGGCTGCAGAAAAGATTTACAAGGATGTTACCGGGACTGAAAGGTTTGAATTATAAGGAGAGTGTAGATAGGCTAGGACTTTTATCCCTTGGAGCATCAGAGGCTGAGGGTTATAAAATAATGCAGGACATTGATAAGGTGAATGGCTTAGAGTCTTTTCCCCAAGGTAGGGGAGTCCAAACCAAGAGGGCATAGGTTTAAAGTGAGAGGGGAAAGATTTAAAAGGGACCAAAAAGGCAAGTTTTTCACCCAGAGGGTGATGTATGTATGCAATGACCTGCCAGATGAAGCGGCAGAGGCAAATACAATTACAACATTTAAAAGACAATTGGACAGGTACATGAATAGGAAAGAGGGATATGGACCTAATGTAGGCAAATGGGAATAGTTAAGTTTAAGATACCTGGTCAGCATGGACAAATTAGACTGAAGGGTCTGTTTCCGTGCTGTATGACTCTATAAATTGCAATGTCAAAATACCACAGAGAAGCATCATATGGCCCTCCCTGTCAGAATAGTCTATGTCACACTGTGTGGAGGAGTTTGGTAAACCATTATTTGCGTGAAATGTGAATGCTGACTGCTCTCATTACTAAGGGCCTGTTCTGTTTTGGATATTCCCCACACAGGTTCATTTAAAGTGTGACTGATAAATTGGACTACAGGTGGCGTTACTGTCACTGGTGCTGTGGGGGTACAGTAAAAGCATAAAGAAATTGAGGAGAAAACAGATCCATCAACAAACCCAGGATCAACAGCAACTTCCAGCAGCTACTAAATTGCCTACACATGAACTGATTGCATCTGAGAGTCCCCTCAGGATGTGCAGGAGGTACAGATTGCCCAGAGACTAGCATTCTCTCTGCTATTTCCTCCAGATGTGATTGTGCAGACTGTGGATATCCAGAGGTACTGTCACAGAAATGTACAAAGCTGCTAGAGCAGGACCTGGGCAGGAAGTGGTGGGTGACCATCCCACAATGATGGCTGTCAAGGTGACAGACTGTACTAAATGTCTATGCAATTGGACGCTTCCAATGATCCACTGGGACCCTTGTTCTCATAGTGGATGCTTTCAGGTAAACATTGACCCTTTCCTACTTCTGAGCTTGGTCAGTCTCCTTGGCCAACACCCATTCCACTCCAGCCTCCACCCTCCCCGATCATCATCCGTTGCCCTCCCGCAACATTGACTACCAAGGCATGGCATAGGTGAACACTCCCTAAGAAGGACAAAGCAGAGGCTACTCACTGCAAAGGTCAGAACAATGACACCTGCTGCATACCACTTCCACACAGTCAAGAATCTGAAGGCACATAATGTTCATTCATAAAACTTATTTGGGCAGGACAAGTTAATTCTGTGGAGCTCGCCTTTTAATGAGCATGCAAGACACGCAGAGGGACTTCTCAATGATCCACCCAAAATGTATCAAGGCTGTCACTGATGCCTTTTCTGCCAGACCACATTACTCAGTATCATTTTCCCATGGTAAAGTCAGTGCTGTAGCCTAGACAGCAGTATTTGACAACACCACTGGGGTAAGGTACAATAAACTGAACACACATCACATTGAAAGCTTGCATTGAATTCATAAATAGAAAGAGGTTCCAGTACATTAATTTGCAAGACCTCCATTCATTACTACCGGATCCTACAAGTACCTGCACCAGGTAACCCTGGGAGCCGGCATGATGCCCATTTCCTTCAGAACTCTCCTGTCCATATTTTGATTCAAGAGCTGGATGCCTTGCAAGGATGGTTATTGAAAGACAAGGGCTACTGTCTGAGACCTCAGCAGATGATTCTGTTACATAACCTCCAACTAAGGCCAAGCATTGATATTTTGCTTCAGATGCACAGGTGGGCTTCAAAGATAGCGCCAATGTCAGTGTTTCCTAAGATTATTCCGGTAGTAGCAATTACTCCTGCCTACAGTAAATGGATGAAACATGCTAGTATCAGATGAGTAGGACATCACTGGGGTATGGCACCTAGTTAATGAGATGAATTTGGGATGGCTGAGAGAGAAAGTTCTTGCCTTGCAGAGAGAAACTTTCATGAAGCTCAACAAAAATTACATATGGCCAATTTCTGGTAAGATTCAGTCTTCAGTTACATTTCATTAACAAAATGTAACTTGTTTTTGTTTTTTTAAACAATGATATTACAGGAGAAAAGGAGAATCACTACTGCAACTTTGTGGTCTCCATGTTTAACAGAGACTGTAATTTTGGTTACAGAGAATGATAAAGAAGAATGCCAACAGTTCCACAATCATTACAACGTCCAGGTTTTTGAAACAGATTGCTTATATTAGTCCATATCTGAGTAATTTAACTGTCGCAAACATTTTCATACTTCACAGTTTAATAGACAAAAAAGAATGTAGCATTCCTTGTTGATGATGTCATTACCCTGGTACTCAACAATAAGGAATTAAATATTAGTAGGAACTTTGATGCAAGTTTAGACATAAATTTTGTCAGACTCTTCATATTTTGACACCATGGGCAGAAGCTTCCACTGTGAAATACAAGCTCACTCATAGGCATGAAAGTAAGCATCATTTACTCTCAGGGACTACTCCACAATTCTGCCACTGTCAGCTCAATACAAGTTCTTGTGTGAGGAGTGTGAATAATCTTGCTGTGGGACAGGCAGCAAATCAATGCTCCTGGCATTCCTTACAGAGGTGATGACTCTGTCAAAATCATTTTTGAAGGGCACCTGGACAGGCATTCATACCTCCAAGCCACGAAATTCATTTGGGTTCTCAGAGTGGATGCTGGCATTGACCCTTTCCCACTTCCCCAATCAGACTTCTGAGCTTGGTCAGTCTCCTTGGCCAACACCCATTCCACTCCAGCCTCCACCCTCCACCCTCCCTGGTCATCGTCCATTGTCCCCCTGAAACATTGACTACCAAGGCATGGCATAGGTGAACACTCCCCAAAAAAGGACAAAGCAGAGGCTACTCACTGCAAAGGTCAGAACAATGACACCTGCTGCACACCACTTCCAAACAGTCATGAATCTGAAGGCACGTAATGTTCATTCAAAGAACTTATTTGGACAGGACAAGTTAATTCTGTGGAGCTCTCCTTTTAATGAGCATGCAGGACATGCAGAAGGACTTCCTCACACTTGCTTTGAAGAGGCTCAGCCAGCCTTTTAAATTGTAAAAATGTAACTGCAAACATACATCCTGCTGGCAGGAATATTATTTTTGTCTCCATCCACCCTGCTTTCCACTTCTGGAAGTAGCAGACAATTCTGCTCTTCATTCAACAAAAAAAAAACTTTGGATGCTGGAAATCAGAAACAATATCGAAAATTGCTGGAGAAACCCATCTGGTCTAGCAGCACCTGTGGAGAGTAAGCAGAATTAATGTTTCAGGTCCAGTGACCCATCAGAACTGACACTTGCTGACCCATTCTGATGAAGGGTTACCGGACTCTAAAAGTTAACTCTGCTTTCTCTCCACAGATGCTGCTAGACCGGCTGTGATTTTCCAGCAATTTCTAATTTTGTTTCCATTCTTCATTTTGATGCATGCTTAGCAAGATTGTTAAGGGTCATATGGTGTATAGGCAAATGGTACTGTGATTCACAATATATCAGTTGGATTTGTTCTTCCAATTCTCTGGTACAATTACTGATACCCTTACAAGTCAATTTCTCAGTATGTAGAATCATCGAATCCCTACAGTGTGGTAACAGGCCATTTGACCCATCGGATCCACAACAACCATCCAAACAGCCTCCCATCCAGACCCACCTCTCTGCCCTATCCCTGTAACTCTGCATTTCCCATTACTAATCCACCCAGCCGGCACATCCCTAGATACTATGGACAACTTAGCGTGGCCAGTCCACCTGACCTGTTCATCTTTGGACTGTGGGAGGAAACCAGAGCACCTAGAGGAAACCCACACAGACACAGGGAGATCATACAAGCTCCACACAGTCGCCCAAGGCTGGAAGTGAAACTGGGTTCCTGACACTGTGAACAGCAGTGCTGTCCACTGAGCCATACTGCCGCCCCTTTAGTTACATTCAAATGCATTTCAGTGGCTATGATTACTTACTTTACATTCAGCTAGCAGAAAGGAATGTTTCTGTTTCCTTATCACTGGCAACACTGAGAAACTTCTGCATAAATTACATTTATCTCAAAGTAGCCAGCTCATATAGAGTCATAGCAATGTACAACACAGAAACAAACCCTTCAGTTCAACTCGTCCATATCGACTAAATATCCTCAATTAATCTAGTCCCATTTGCCATATGTTATCACTTGACACCATTGAAGAGACACACTTATCATCCTCAAAAGCACCATTTCTGACTTTACAAACACACTTATCTAAGAATTGTCACACAAATATAAATACAAGTAGACCATTTTTATATAAGCACTTTTAAAAATGCATTTTGGAGAAAATATTTTAATTATAATGTTTCAAAGAGTGATAACATCTATTATCTGACCCGTAACTAGGACATTATATTCATAGATCAAAAGAAAAGGAAGACTCGCAATTATCTATACACAAATAACATATAAATTGACTTCCGTAATCCGTTGCTGTCCTAAAATGCTTTATAAACAGTTATGTATTTTAGAAGAATAAACAATTTAATTTAACCTTAAAATTAAAAATCCTTAAATTAATTTAAAATCCAGGGTTAGAAAATATTTACAACATAAATTCAGATGAGGAATACTGTTCCACGCGTTTAATCTTCTCCTTACAAATATCAAATCTACCAATGTCCCATAACATGCTTTCATTTAGTTCATTTTCCAAATAATTCCAGTGGCCAGCCTTAAATATGCTTCCTGCCTTCGTTGTTGCTTTCAATTCTGATCAGTTTGAAAATAAATAAATAACTGATTGTCTCTGCAGATTTAAACTCAAGGTAATTTGGAATATAATGTTCTTCTTGCACGGTACCACATTCCACTGTTTATGTGAATGCCCAAATAATTAATATTCCTTGATCTCTTTAAATTTCCACTCTGACTAGTTCAATCCTTTTCAGAAAATTATGTTTTTCTCAATTGAACTTAATTTGCCACAGATCAATACAGGTGCAAAGCTTTGAGTCTCCTCAGTGATATTTTGAGTGCATTCTCAAGTAGGTTGTTTTAAAGCAATGATTTTAAAAATATGATGCAAAATTATTACAGCCAAAATAATTCAGTGAAAAAAAAATTGAAAATAATACATGTTGGATGAAAATAGTTTAATTAATACATTTTCAGTTTAAATTGCTTAAGTCATTTAAAAAGAAAATATGGTATTCAATCCCTGTGTGTATTGCACAAGGGTCAGAAATGTAAAAAAAATTAAGACCATCCAATTCAATATAAGTCATTTTCCAATTGGTCAATTATCATTACATATTCAAATTTCTGAATGTACTGAAGAGTTTGAGTAAAACTTTCATGATCAGAAAAGGCAAAATCTAATACTGTGCCAGGATATATGTTATTGCAGTTACTATCTGCATGGATTACCTGAACCAGAAAATTAAATGCAAAATCTTAAACAGAAGAAAACTGCAATATACAATTTAACCTGTTAATGATACAGAACTCGATAATAATCAACATATTCACTGACACACAAAAAATGGATACCTCACACCTCTCTTACTTCTATTAAAGTGAATTATAATAAGGAGGAAGCATAGCATGGAATGAGTTCCAGGCAGATTTGGGAGGTGGTGTAATATTTCCAGAACTAGATATTTATTTTTAAATTTTAAATCCCTATTGAGATTGCCATTCAATTAAGAAGTGTCAATTATAGTCTATGAAAGTAATGACTGGAATTCAAAATATAGGGTATAAAAGGCACTGCGTTATCCTTGTAATTACCAGTTAACATTGATATGAATGAAGTATCTAGATGACTGCAAATATGGATAACCCTAATAAGTTGCGCTTAGTAACTTGAACAACAAGACAGAAGTCATAAACAGGATTAGAATAAGCACCTAGTGCTATAAAAGTGAAAACAAAAGCTTGCAACAGAGTTCTGAAACGTGTTGAGTCATAGATGAGTCAAGCCTTTCAGTTTCTGATCCAAGCTTCTGTTGACCAGCTGCAAAATCTGTTGTTGTTCTGAGGTGAGAATAAGTATGTATCGAAAGGGAATGTTGACTTAACTTACTACTGTATAAAATATCATTTTGAGAATATAGAAGATAAACACACTGTACCTTAGACAGTTCTGGTATTATTAATGGATTAGTTTTTTGCACAAGCAGTATTTTTGGCCTCTCATTATGCATGTAACTGTATTTTGTTTCACAGGCTGTAAGAGGTGAATTGGCATTGAATTAACTGCAAGCTAGAAAACTGGAAATTGCCTTGTTAAAATAATGATACACAGACAACACCTGACTGAGCTCCAATAACAATACCTAGCAGAGTTATTCTGGCTCCCATGCTGTATTTACAAATGACATGGAGCATTTTTTAATTAATATATAATTTGCTGTTAGCACAAAGCTAGATGTTGAAGTGAACAATGTTAGGAAAATTTGATAAGAGTATCAATGGCATTGACGTATTATGCACCTTAACTACAAAGTTATTTTTAAGTTTTTATATTGCCCAGTGATTAACTGTTTGCTTCTGTAGGCCATTGGCCTATAAAAGTTGATACACTTGACAAAGGTAACTGGGAAATTATTTTTCCTTTTCAAGTATTATTTTATTTCAGATACTTTTCTTCTTGTCATTCTTTTTGAAAAGGGAACTCACTTCAATTAGGTTTTAATTGATTCAATATGGACTCCAGAATTGTTAGAAAGATATTGAATGTTTTGGAAGGAATGCATGACTGGTTGATGGAATGTAATGGCTATTCCTTCTTTAACATCACTACAAAAAAAAAAGACTATTCTGTGCGAGTATCTAGATCAGCATTTTTCTCTACTTGAGATGCCTTATTCCCGATTCCTCCTTACACCACTTTTTCAAATAACTCATCACTTGCAAAGTAATTTGTAGAGCACTTCAGCAAATATTTTGGGTAGTATTTGAAGATTTGTTTTATTTCCACTCTCCTTTTTTAAATTCTTCTCATGGCGCATCTTAAATTTCTAATACTCTGGTCACCCATTCAATAGCCATTGGAATATCCAGGCTCATCTCTGGCCAGGGATAATTTTGATAGAATAGAGGAGCCTAATTGGAAATAACAAAAAAAAACCCAAAAATATTTGGAATTATTAGCTACTTAACAAAAGTAAAACATAAGTCAACATAAAAGTAAAAAAAAGGCTCTGGAACACATATTAATGTACTTGAGTAAAAAGTAAAACCTCTTTTATCCTGTATCATGCGCTGGTAGTTTTACTTGGAATAATGTACAAACTGCTGGTGCAGGGAGATTTGAGTGAGTTAAGACTGTATGGAGAAGGGCAGCATACCATTTCATTCTGGAAATCTAAAGCACACCACAAACAAAGAATCAGAACTAAATTAGTTCTCATTCAAAAAAAAATTGGAAGCATCCCCCACCCCCATCAAAAGATTAATTGCAAAGAAGTAAGTGAATTACGTATTTGAAGTAATCAGTGAACCAGAGTACGAATGCAGAATTGGCAGGGTACAGAGAAAATCAGAGGAACAGAAGATATTGTCCCTTTCAACAGAATGAACTATCAAAAATGTTTAATCCAATGCTAAACAACCAATTAAAAAAGAACTGGATGAATACTTCAGTAGTAAAAGTTGACAAACTCTGTGGAATAACAATCCAGTTATTTTAAAGACCTGGCACAGACTCCAATAGACCCTGTCGATCCTGATTGATTCTGTCACTCTCAAGAACAAGTGATGCTGTTGTAGAGCCATGGAGATGTACAGCACTGTCACCGAAATGTATTCTGCGGTATACAACTGGTGAGGGTTGAAAAGCTGACTATCTATAAGAAAATAATGTTTCACGTTTATCCTCAATGTTTAAAGTACAGGAGTATTATCCTTAAAATTTTCTTAGATGCTTAAATAAATAGAACGTACAGAAAAGCGTAAATTTGTACATGGCATATTGAGTAGAATGGACTTCGTGGATCTAATTCATTTGGGTTATTCTTTCTTGTGATGGTAAAATCCTCATGTTAAACGTCTTAGTGAGTGGTGAAGTTTTAGTCTGGGTGAGAAAGAGAACGAGGGACTGGCAACTTGAGAACAGCCAGCGATCTTAAAATCCATTCCGACTTCTAAACTCATAGTAGGGTTTCCGTTCTCTGTACGGCAGATAATCTCCTCAAACAGTTCTGATATGGAAAAGGGCGGGATCTCTTCCACTGCTACTGAAATTCGAGCTAGCAGCACGGTCTATTCCTGGCCCCCAAAAAGTATTCACAAGGACTTACCGTCACTGCCCGAGTGGTTGTCAGCACATTAATCCACGTGAATTCAAAACTAAATTTACAAAAAGGTAAAACGCCTAGTGGGGTAAACATTTGCAAATACAAATTGTGATTAGCCCAGTCTTGTGTTTCTGTAAAATTCACTTTTTTTGTTACACCAGGACTTCAAAAAGCTTCGTGAAGAATATATACCAGAGGTAATTGGTTGAAAAAAAAGTTTTTTTTCTCTCGCGCCCTCAACTTGTACTTGGGGCACCCTCACTGAAGTTAATACTCTGTAAATGGAAGTTGGGAGATGTGGCGTCAGGAGGAGGATTATTGGAGGAACTCTGTGTGCGACATGAAAGGGGAGGGCGCTGTGCTGCTCTGACCCCAGCTCCAGGTTGTTGGTGCCGCCACAGCGAGAGGATGAAGGAGGACAGGAGCACACGCAGCATCTGTGGGGACATCCTCCGGTGAAAGCGAGTTGAGCTCCTGGTTCGGCCAGCGGCACTCTGCACAATGGGAGACCGCCTGTCCTCCGAGGATTGTCACAATAACAAATCCAGCACCATCCTCTTTGTTAATCCTGCAAACGGGGTAAGTCCACATGTGCCTCAGCAAGAGTTCTCTGAGCAGTGGGTGATAGGGATGGGCACAGTTATGGCCAGCATCGTCCTGATCATAGTCCTCGGCAACCTCTTGGTGGTCTTTGCCATCGCCAGAAACCAGCGGCTGCAGACGCTAACCAATGTTTTTATTGTGTCTCTGGCCTGTGCAGATCTGATTATGGGCTTGTTGGTGGTGCCTTTCGGGGCGACCTTGGTCGTTCGAGGTAACTGGTTGTACGGCTCGGTTTTCTGTGAGATCTGGACTTCGGTCGATGTCCTGTGTGTGACGGCGAGCATCGAAACTTTGTGTGTGATCGCCATCGACCGCTACGTGGCGATCACTTCCCCGTTCCGCTACCAGAGCTTACTGACTAAAGCCCGAGCTCGGGCCATCGTGTGTGTGGTGTGGCTCATCTCTGGCCTCATCTCGCTGTTGCCCATCATGATGCACTGGTGGAGGGATGACCAGCCCGACGCCATCCGCTGTTACAATGACCCCTGTTGCTGTGACTTTGTCACAAACAAAGCCTACGCCCTGGCTTCCTCCATCATCTCCTTCTACCTGCCTTTACTCATCATGATCTTCGTCTATGCCCGCGTCTTTCAAGAAGCCAAGAAACAAATGAAAAAGATTGATAAGTGCGAGGGCAGGTTTTACACCAGTCACTTCATCCCAAACGGCAGGTCAGCTCGGAGGAGACCCTCCAAGATTATAGCCATTAAGGACCACAAGGCGTTGAAGACTCTGGGGATTATTATGGGAACCTTCACCCTCTGCTGGCTGCCCTTTTTTCTGGCCAATGTTGCGAAGGCGTTCCGGGCTGACATCGTGCCTGGCAAACTCTTTCTGTTTTTCAACTGGCTCGGCTATGTCAACTCAGCTTTCAACCCCATCATTTACTGCAAGAGCCCAGACTTCAGAGCCGCCTTTAAGAGGTTACTGTTCTGCCCCGGCCAGGCAGACAGTAACAGACTGTGCTCGGGCTCCGGAGAGTTCTCCCGGTGTTCGGGCGTATTTGGCAACACCCTGGACCCCAGGAGCCTGGAGACTTGGTCAGAGTGGAACAGCTGCCAGGAGGCGAACGGGGGCAGTTTGGATCGGCACCTGGGGGAGAGCCCTGAAGACCAGGAGTCCCAGTTCTAGGCGCGGGTGGACCGAAACAAAAACAAAGTCGTTGGAAAAGCTCGGCAGGTCTGGCAGCATCTGTGCAGAGAAATCAAGAGTTAATGTTTCGGGTCCAGCGACCCTTCCTCTTTCGGTTTTTATTCAGCTTCTAAACAGAGGTCGGTGGGGGGGAAAAAGGCGTTAGAGACGAGACAGAGCAGTCAGTGCGGGCTGCCTCAGTACATCATTGTAGGAAACACGCACTGAACCCAGCAGACTAATTCGCGGCGGATTTCTTCCATAAGCGATCGTTTCCCGCAGTTCTGAAGAACGGAAGGCCAAAGTAGATTAACACTAAGGTTTGAATTCGGAGCAATCACAGACTGCAGAAGGGGACAGGCATTTCCGAAATCCGCTGATTTTCATCAGACTAACCAAGAACCCACCATCACGAATGGTATATCCTGGTTAAATCACATTCCATGGTCAATGGCAATTTCCAACGTGCATTAAAGAGGAGCTCTCCGTGAACGCTGCTATTTACATCAACAATCGCCTTGTCCCCAGAATAGCGGATTGAAAGGACTTATTATTTTCAACGTTTTGGATTATGTTAAAGAGAAACCACAAGTTTCATTGTAAAACAATTTGAGTAAACAAAGGTCCACATGTCTAAAATAAAAGATTTCAGATTTTTCTAACAGCTGGTCATGACCGACGCCTCGTATCGGAGTGGTCCATTCCGAGCAGTCCATCCTCAAGCCATGGATCAAGGTGTTGCTGCCAATTTGATGAAACCCCTCTCTCTCACTGTAAGACTGTGTTTTGAATAACACTACCTCCAGCTGTACAGATTATGTACAGATCTATTTATATTAAACATTGTTTATATTAAACAAATCGCATTTTATATATTTAAAAACAGACAAAGCGACGCGCAACCTCAGTTGACCGGTAAAGAGATGAACGAACAGGGGTCTGTTACTTATTTAAATAATTTAAATTCCACAGGACCAACTTCACCTGCACTTTCCTAAGTGTTGAAAGTTGGTATTTCTCAGTACAAAGATTGTGTGCGCCACGTTGTAACTATGATGAATATTTTACAGCTCATCTTATATGGACAGAACCAAACAAAAATAAAACGCCCGGTAACTTTTCGAAAACGAAACGAATAGGTACAGAAAAGGGAACTCGTGTTGAATGATGATGTACTGTAACGTTTACCTGATAAACCAAAAAAAAAGCGTTTCCACCCCGCGTTATGAAATTCACGTTCAGCTGTGAGTGATGTAATTGTCACAAAGTCTGCTTTCTCGCACATATTTATATAAAACGCAGCCCAATACAATGTGTGGATATTTGGTATATGTGCAATAAACATCATTTAACAGTACACGTGTATATTTATATAACTTACTGCAAAAGATTGAGAGCAATGTTTGCCCGCGCTTCTACTATCATTCACAACACAGCCATGTTTCCGAAAATATGTTCTTCAGTGTAAGTGATTTGGTGCTGTGGGTGTTTTATTTTCTGATAACATTTGAGTTTGCAATATTATAATAATTTAGTATCGTTCTAATTTTAAAACGTGCAAAAGCTGCAGGTTATTCAAGTGAAGGAAACGGTGTACAAATTTAATCCACTGCCTAGTCCCAGCCTGATACCAATGAGAAATGTTGCAGCATGTTTTTGCTCTCCCTGGAGATAAACAAAACCAGGTAATCATTGCCGCCTCCAGGTTACATTCGGAATGCCCACGAAATTCTAACTGTGACGACCAACGTTGAACTCTTATTACCAAAAAAAAGTCACATTCAACAGGGAGGTTCATAGCTCCATTTTACGCTAACTTAAACATTTTCTGATCAACCTGTTCAGAGATTATATTATCCACCTCTGGAGCAGGTGGGACTTGAACCCAGGCCTATTGGCGCAAAGCTAGGACATTACCATAGCACCACAAGCGTCCCCTTCTGCGCTGTCCTCCCCCCACCCCCTAAATTTAGAGTGAATCAAAGTGGTTGAAGACTAGCAATACATACCTCAGTCGGAGGCCACTCAGCACCTCTGGAAATATTTGCAAAACGATGGAATCCGCTGTCACGCTGTTTTATTTTTCAGACTGATTGATTCAGGAGAACTGTGGGGATTTTTACTAATATTGCTTTCTGCGACTGCTAAAATTTATTGTCTGTTTGGCAGCGTTAACATTCCGAGCTGATTTATGAACAAACGGAGCAAAGCAAACTGGGAAAGGTTAAAGAAACTCCCATTCTTACTAAACACCCCACCAACCTCCCTGCACGGCTCGACTAGAGCAAAACGTAGACAGAAGTGCCATATATCCTACTAGTCAGGAACAAGCTTTTAAAAACTGAAGAAATGTTAAAATATTCCAAAAGCCTGCTTCGAACCCTTTTTCTTTTTAGCAGTTGAGATTTTTCCATTTTGACTAGCGTGTGAAAGACAGAAAACTAAAAGGGTTACAGAAGTGCCTCAACTCAACACTAGATGCAAAGCAGATTGTAAAAGCGAAGTCTTCGCCGCCCACTGTAATTTCATCAACAATTTGACAGGCATTTTAGAACAGAGCTCCCGAGGAGTGGGGCAGCGCTAACCTCAGCACTTCAATGTTCTTCTGCGGGAACCAATTGAGTGCTATTGCCGTGTTCTCTGCCCGAGGCAGCTTCTTGGCTGATTGGATGCCGATGCCTCATTCAGACCCCTGTGGCCTGACAGATTTAGTCAGCAGCGGTCTGTCATTGTTCTCCGGGGCAGGATACTGGCATTATTCTGAACCGCTACATCATTGAACATCACTAGCCACCTAGACAAGTGTCCTACTGCTTTAAAATGAAAATAAGGATAAAATATAGAAGCGAGTTGATATTTTAGAAAACAAGCAAGAATGTTCTTTTTTGGATAAAATCACATCACCTTCTGGAAGGCTGCAGGCTCCTCCTGCTGGGACCATGATCCGTTTTTAAATTCCTTCTTCTGACAATGGCTTTTTTGGTCCTTTCTAATATCACCAAGGTAGTAGCATTTTTCTCGAACTGCTGCTGTCCACGCGGTGTAGTTGCTTCCCAGTTAGTGACTAGTGAAAGAACAGGAACACGGTTCCAGGACAGGATATGAATACTGAACCTTGCAGCTTGCTACAATGTCCAATGACACAACAGGCACCACTCCCACGTCCCCAGGTAAGGTTCTGGCGCCCTGGGTTCTAATCTCACCATGGCAGATGATGGTATTTAATTACCTATTTTTAAAAATCTGAAATTAAGAGTCTAATGATGACCATTTTCCACATTTCCAAATGTCAGAAAACCCATCTGGTTCACTAATATGCTTTAGGGAAGGAAACCAACATCCGCACGTGGTTCGGCCTACATGCGACTCCAGATCCACAACAAAGTGGTTGACTCTTAACTGTCCTGAGCAACTGGGGATGGGCCAGTGACACCCTCATCCCCTTAAATGAATTTTTAAAAACTATCAAAACACGATGAGCCTTTGTACCATAAAAGATTTTCTCAATAGCAGACACTTGAATCCAGCAACAGTATAGAATCTGCTGTCAAAGAAAATTGATCAATGAAAAGCTATTACATGAACAAAGTAATGGGAGAGAACAATGCTTTCTGCGATAAGGTAAATAGATCAGTTTGTTAAATTCTTTTGAGGGTTGTGAACAACACCAGCAAGGTTAGCATTTATTGCCGATGCCTAACTGTCCTCAAGAAGGTGGTAGTAAGCTATCTCTTAATCAAGTGGCTTGCTTGGCCATTTCAGAGGGCAGTCACAATGTTATGGGCCTGGAGTCACGTTGACCAAATTAGAACAGGAGACTTGCCAGCCCGATTGGAAAAATATTAGTGAACCAGATAAGTCTTTACAACAATGTGATAATTTCATAAATACCATTACTGAGACTAGTTTTATTTTCCAGTTAATCAATTAGATAAACATTGCTAAAAAGAGTCAAAAGGTTGAAGCTTTTCATCACAAGCTCATCAGAATCAGGATGAAATATACCTGAAGAAAGACACCATTTTATATATACATGAGAAGAGGGCATTAATTGGCTGTACCATCATTGTTGTGGATATGCAAGTACAGTTAACTGTCAATCTTAATTCTCAGACCTGGCAGATCAACCCAAATTGGTCTGGATGTCGTCATAGGGACATAGCAGATTTTGGCTGTCTCCACTACCTCTTTATTTTTGAAAAAGGAGGAATGTATGTACAAATTTCTTTTCCCTGCATAAAAGAGGGTCCTGAGAATTTAAGTAGCTGCTAGCATGCACAAATTTTGGGCCTGGCCGATGATCTTAAACTAGTTTCTGATGCAACTTTTAGCAGTCCAGACTATTTAATAAATAGTTTTCAGTAACTGAATCACGTCTAATGGTAGATTTACTTTTCTCAGCCATGCTCACGAGCTACAGAACATTATATCCACCACTAAATGCAATTCAGTCAATACCGTGACCAATTGGAATCTGCCAGAGATTGACGCTTAACTGTTCTGGTTGCATCACCATGCTAATTACAGCCCAACTAATCAGCAACTCCTTCACATTCTGTATAAAATGCTTTTTCTCTCCAGTTTGTTTCCTGTATCCTAATTTTGATGCGTGCAAAATGAAAGTATTCAATTTTTCTTTTTAGCAATCAATTATATTTACATTTCATTGGCCGTTATGTTCATGTCTCTGGAACATCAGTCCCAGCCTTTGGATTGCTAACGCAATAACATGATTGTGACAATACAATCTCATGCCCTACATCCAGTCTAACTTGGTATGGCAAGAGGTAATTATTTTTGTTAACTGTCTAAATTCATTGGACCACACATTGTGAAACAAAAGATTGTAAAGAGTTCTGTGGCCTTATGCAGTTGTTAATTAAGAGGAATTAACTGAAAAATTCTTCAGTTGACAATGTACACACTACACACTGGGTAATCTTAAAACCATACAAAATTACTCAAATTTCACCAAGTTGATCATGCATCTTATATAGTTAAGCAGTATGGGCCAAAATCCCTTTGCGTTAGGAGAAGAAAATAATAAGTTTCTTCCCACTGATTTAGAACATTATAATTAGGGAGATAGTGATCAAATGATTGCTGGTTCATACCAATGCCAACAGGAGGCAAGATAGTCTCAACTTGGTCTGTTAAAGAAAATTAGTCATGGAGTCATAGAAATGTACAGCATGGAAACAGACCCTTGGTCCAACTCGTCCATGCCGACCAGATATCCTAATTAAATCTAGTCCCATTTGCCAGCATTTGGCCCATTTCCCACTAAACCCTTTCTATTCATGTACCCACCCAGATGTCTTTCAAAATGTTGTAATTTTACCAACCCCTACCACTTCCTCTGGCAGCTCATTCCAGACACGCACCGCCCTCTGTGTGAAAAGTTGCCCTTTGGGTCCCTTTTAAATCTTTCCCTTCCTGCCTTAAAACCAAATCCTCTTGTTTTGGACTCCTTTACCCCAGGAAGAAGAACTTGTTTATTCACGCTATCCATGCCCCTCATGATTTTATAAACCTCTATAAGGTCACCCCTCAACCTCCGATGCTCCAGGGAAAACAGCCCCAGCCTACTCAACTTCTCCCGATAGGTCAAACCCTGCAATGGTGACAACATCCTTGTAGATCTTTTCTGAGCCCTTTCAAGTTTCACAACATTCTTCCTATACCAGGGAGACCAGATTTGCACGCAGTATTCCAAACGTGGTGTAACCAATGTCCTGTACAGCCCTGTACAGCCGCAACATGATCTCCCACCTCCAATACTCAATGCAGTGACCAATAAAATTATTTCAAAAGAAGCCCCACCCAGCACAGAATGGCTGGCAAAACAATCTTAGGAGTTATATTCCAGGTGCTCATTAGAAATGATTTCTAGGAGAATCCATTAGCTGATAAAAAGAACAAAGTTTTTAAGCATGTGCCCAGGCAGTAAGTTGTTTTAGCGAGAGCCAAAAGATGTGCATTAATGCCTTACTACGCCCTTGAACAATTACTATGAGTGGGCATTTCAATATAGTGCAGAGAGTATTGCAATGAGAAACAGCAACCTGACAAAATGCTGAGGCAATGTATGATCAATGAACTCAAGGAAATATAAAAGATTCCTCCTGCTTGACTGGAATCTCTTTAGGTCAGTTTCATTCATATAGTCTGCAGCCGCAAAAAGACAAAATATACCATATCACATTATGTAGCATCTAAAAACACAATAGGTTTGTCCTCACCATTGTATTGTGAGAAGTATGGTAACCGATTTCCACATAGTAAATTGTCACAGCTAATTAGCATATCATCTGTTTTTTTGGTTCTACAAGCCTATGTGCCTACTTGAAGGGCACAGTTACAATAGCAACAGTTACATGAGCAGTCCGATTTTTATCCCTACATACCACTATTTAAACTGTTCTGAGGTGATTTGAATGGATGAAGTGAGAAGAAGTTTTGTACAATTTTATTTGAATAGTCAATGGAGAGGGGAGTCAGGAGGGGTGTAGCACATTCTAAGGCACTTCCAAAAGTGGAGAACAGTTAACATTGGTAACAACCAGATAGATTCTTTGAAAAAAAAAATAACATGCCAAATGAGCAAAAACAAATCATCCTTTGCATATTCAGGAGATGATAGAGTTCTCTTCCATTTGAGAGCATTATTAGCTCAAAATATCCAATCACATCAAATTATAAAAAATGAATCATCAAAGTCTCCAATGCCCTACCCTGTCCAAATTTAAGTTGTACAATATTGTTGAAAAGTAGCACAGTAACATAAGGTAATCCAAAAGCTCCCTTCAGTAAGGCAAAGCCCAGCTACTTTAAAATTTATCTTAAATCATTCACCCTTTTCCCTGCTAACATTCCTAAAAATTAAAGAAGTTCCATACTGATTGGATGATAGCAAAAGCATATCATTACCTGTGGAGAGGAAATCAGTCAGTCGCCTGAGGCGGGAATTGAACCCGGGTCTCAGGCGCTGTGAGGCAGCAGTGCTAACCACTGTGCCACCGTGCCGCCCACTGCCACCGTGCCGCCCACAATTCCATAAGTTCCATACTGATTGGATGATAGCAAAAGCATACCATTACCTGTGGAGAGGAAATCAGAGGATTTAACAATTCAGCCTAATAGGGATGTTTTTCTTTAAAATCACTTCTACCTTTACTAATATATTGCATCAGAGTTACAAAATGTCATCTCATGTTGCAAGCCTGGAAAGTAATCTGCTTGCATCTCACTCAATGGCAGCGACGTTGCAGTATTCATAATGTAATGCTGATTTCAACCCTATATTAGGCATTCTGCCTCTTACGTTCTTTCACAAGAAAATTAAAATGTTGAACATGGAAAAACACAATGGTATCATTCACAGGATAGTAATCTAATATCATAATTTTCATATTTTTGCAAGCTTTGGAAATGTTCATTTGAATTGAATCATCTCTAAGTGGAAAATTAATTATAACGGAGTATGCATCTTTCTACACAGGCTTTGTGAAACATCATCCAGTTCAAATACTTGCTCTTTCCAAATGTTCAATTTATTCTCTCACATTTCTTTAACTATTCAGTTCTTCCATAGCATTCTCTTTCAGACACAGTTAGCAGGAGTGGCTTGAGGTTTCAAACCCAAGTATCACTTCCAGATAACACTGGACTCATTTTATGCCTCCAATGCTAATAGAAATTAAAGTTTAGTACTTATGGCAGTAACAGAGGTGTTACTTCCTCATTAAACAAATTGGCAGAAATGCAGAACATCTTTTAGATGAGATATTAAATGGAGTCTGCCCGTCAGGTGGAATGAAAAGATTTTATGGCATGATTTCAAAGAAAAGTAGGGGAGCTATTCATAGGTCCTGGTTTATACTTATCTTACAAATGTCATCAGTAAAACAGAAGATGATCTAATCAATATCACTCTGTGGACCTGCCTATTCACAAATTGGCTGCCATGTTTCCTGCATTATAACCTTTCAAAAAAAAAATACATTGTTGACTATAAAGTGCTTTGGGACAAACTGAAGTTGGGAAAGGTTGGGAAAGGTGCCACAGAAATACAAGTTCATTCTTTTTTCCTACAAGGATGATAACCTGCTGGATAAAATGAATTTGTTAATTCAACTTGGAAGAAGTTTCCCTGATTGCATTTTGCTATTCTGCATCTAACACAAGACATCAGGTAGAAACCAGTCAAGGAATCATATTTCAAGCACAGAACCCAATGCAACATCCCAGTTATTGAATGAATACTCATGTCTAATACTTAGAGTCAAGTGAGTTTAATCAAGGTTCACTGCTCTTTGGAAATAAGTGATATATAGGCCGAAATACATTTTGAATGAAGTTACTCCTCCAATAAGCTAGCATAACAAAATAAGACAATGTAATTTATTAATCCAGTATTCCATATATACATATTATAGATTAACACTTTAAAAACTGTGCTCTTTATACAGAAATGTATCTACAACTTAATTATACAAATTAATTTTCAAAAGAGACTACAACATCACTTTCACAACATTATGAATGTATTGCAAAAGAAACAAACTGAAAAAGGTGGAAAAAATTAAAAAGGTATATGGACTATGATCCATAACAGATACATACTGTGCAATTTGGAAAGTAATAATTTAAGTTTAAAGTGCATTTCTACTACATTTTGCAGGGAATAATTTGGTTTCATATAAAATAGTCAACTTTCATGCAATGGTAACATCAAATTCCTGATTAAACAAGAGTATTGATTAGATGACTGACAAATTTGAAGTTGTTGGATTGATGAATGCACACTATTTGTAAGAAATGGGTAACTAGTTATGAATCAAATAATTCATAATTACTCTGATCATCATCTTAGTTTCCTTTTTAACAAAACATGATCATCCTTCTTTCAAAATTTTATTTCAAAAGTTGAACTATTCTGCAATAATCAGCATATATAACATACTATTATCGTATTGGAAACTTGTTTCACAAGGACATTTGATTATTCAATAACTAAACCAATTTATGGATTGGTTTATGGATCAGTTAATTGCATCAATAGTTCAGGTTACCAAACAATACATTCATACTGCAATGTAAATGGAAATGAAAGCTCAATAGCAAAAATGTCATGGAGAACCTTTCATGTCAAAGCAAGAAAGCAAGATTTGGCAGACAACAGGATGGGTATGCACTTTATTTGCCTCAGCAGTGTAGGAATTTAGTTTACCATTAATTCAAGTTGGCTCCAAAATTAAAAATCACTTTAGCTGTCTGCTAAAAAAAAATGATCAGGTGTCGCTCTGTATAATTGCACCCCAGTCCCCAAAATGTCAGAAAAAAATTTAAGTAAGAATGCACAATGTTCATTGCTTTTTTTTCCTTAAAGACCAAAGAGCACAGAAGAATGGTCAATATCCACTAATTACTATGCTTGCAGGTTCAGCAGTCATCTTTCATTATTTTTGTAGCAGATCACAGGAATGCATGTGGAAATTTAGAAATGTTAACTGAAAATTCGTTTCAGAAAGTAAGGTTCCAGAAAAATCAGTTCATTGCAGCATACTGAATATTTCAAACCTGCATGTTGGGGGAAGCAACATTATCTTCTTGCAGGCTGCAGATAAGATATACTTGTCCGAGTCATGAGTGATGTGAGTTCTTTGCCTGTCCAGCACCTGTTCTCTTGAATTCACAATGGAGTTGCTTAAACAGACATCAGTGCCAATTCAATGCTTTAGTTGCTGCTGTAATTCATGCTGGCACTTGATCAGACGTTCTATTTCTGTTCCCAGCGTCTGCAAGTTTTCCTGTAATTAAAAGTCACGATGTGAAGTTTGTGGTATATATTTTGTTTCATCCTTCACACAAATTTTGGTAGGTGCAATAGGTTTAGGAATTACTGAAAATTAACCTCCCACTCAGGTATAGTAGATTATACTGACTGACTATTGTATAATCTATGTAACTGCAGTCCAATTTTAGCAAAGTGGATCCAACTATATAGTACAATACTGCAGCACCATCTTCTGCAAAAATGAGAAAAATCTACTTCAATGGCTAAATTATTCCAGCAGATATGATTTTTAAACCCGTTCAGTTGCATGTTAATTATTCTCATAACTTATTCCAAAGCGACCTTCTATGGAGTATAAACATGAAAAAAGAAAAATCAGATGTGTCATGTGGGTAAAATAGAAGCCACACCAAATACAAAAATACTTGTCAAAGCCATTTTGTGACATTTTTCCATTCAGTCTGCAATTGCATTTGTTCAATTTTAACATCCAGTCAAAGCTGAAATGGTCAGTTGTACAGGTGTAATGAAATGGTGTAAACTCAACTAAACTAAACACTCCTCTAAAATTTATTTCACTCATGAATCTGATTATCTTCACAAATTACAAAACTCAGCATACTGGAGAAGAACAATATTTTCTTACTTAAATTATTTTATTCAAAGACAGAAACTACTGTGAAAGGCAAGTGGTTGAAAAACACAAGTTACAACGGGAAGTACTGGTGATATTAACGTCATATTGCCACTTAACAGAATTGTCATGTTATTGTTAACTGTGTTTTTGCCATAACCATCACAAAGCAATCATGTAACACAACTGAAGGCACTGATTATATGGATTAAAATTAACTGGGAGCACGCAGTTGACAATGGCAAATTTACTGGGAGCGCGCAGTTGACAATGGCAAATTTTTGTTTTCTACCCTGAGTAGCCAAAGCTGAAGAGAGATGACAAAAGCACTTTTTAAGCGTACGCAGGAATAGCTTCTTCAGCAAAACATTAGGTCAGGTTCTTTTTAAAAAATCAGAAACTTCTCTCTACAAACTAAGACTTCAGCTGTAGGAAAAATATAAAGTAACATACAGTACCACTATATTCATTTACCATCTTTAAAGATCCACTGTCACAGTGTTGAGATTTGCTATTGAAATCATTACTGATTGTATCGAAGATCAGGGAACATGCTTCATTCCCTTGCACAAGCATCATGAATTTCAGCATATATACTTTTAAAATTACTTCAATTCACAAATGCACATTTTTTTCCTGAAGTGGAACCTGGGACATAGCACATACTCCATGGGTAGTCAAGATTCCAATGAAACCTTTAATGCAAACTCATGTCCCTATGGCAGATAGTATGCACAAACCATAATATCTTGTACTGCTACTGTTAGCAACAACATTATATATTTATATAACAGTGAATGTCAGAAATGTCACAAGGGCTTTCACAGATCCAAGGAAACAGACAGCAAGGCAGAAAATAGACAGTTAAGAATCTTAGCTTAGTCAAAGGAAGTTATTTTGAAAAAAAAGACGAGAAGGAAAAATTGGTACACAGTTTTAAATAAATAATCCAAAGATTAAGACCAAAGCAGCTGAAATTCTATTGCCAGTGATGGGACAAGAAAGAATGTCGCATTGCACAAAATCAAAAGTCAGAAGAATAATATAATCAGGACAGAGAAGAAAAATATATTGAGCTGGAAAAATAACTGCAGAGTTAAGTAGTCTGAGGACACAATTCAAAGATAAGTTGAACGATTCGGAATTGATTTGCACTGTAAATAAGACTCCAAAGTAGATCAGCAAAGAAAGACTGACCAAAGGTCAGATATGAAGATCACAACTGCAGGTAGTATATGAAGATCATCATAAATTTTAGCAAATGCTACTAAAACAACTGCATTGCTCAGGACTTTTAAATAAAAATGTTCATGGTGAGAATACAACATTTTACAAAGAGAACTTGGCAATGTGATTAGACAAGACCTTTATTACTGAGAATTTATTGGTTTTTCAGTATCAGGTTCCAGATACTTAAAATAAATAACTTGATTTTTTGCTGTTTCAATTTCTCTCAGCTAAATTTAAAAAGATTTCGAAACTTTACCTGGCCATTGATTTTGCAGTCACTTTATGCCTTTATATAGAAAAAGGACGAGTATGGTGACATCTACTTTATATTAATTTCTGTGAATCATTAACAATGAGTGGACTTACTTTAGATATTTCAAATGCAAAGTGTTGCCATCAATGACCATATATACAAACGTTATGTTTGCTAATAAAATTTATTTGATTTAAAATTACTCCCTTCAATAAAGGTCATTCTAAGGAATATAAGGTAGATAATGCAGAACGCAAGAAATTAAATGTCAACTTTTCAGTAAGCAAGATCACAGATATAGTTAATGGATCAAAATTATCATAATGAATTGCATTTTACAAAGTATTAGTAACACATAAAAAAAAAACAAGTTATTTTCTAGTAACAGACATGCAGCTTGTAGCAAAAAGGCTAATCTTTCCCCCCACGTTCAGCTTGGAGACAAATAGAAAAAAATTCTGTTGAGAAAAGTAGACAAAATGGGAGGGGAAAAGCTACCTGGAAAGTGGCACGATTTCTAGGATTCATATTTTTAAAAAGTGCAGAGTAAGAATTTTAAAGAAACCTGCATATCACTTGAGGCAGAACCACATTTTAAAGTAAGATAACTGCATGTCACTGTTATCAGTAATATAATGGAATATAGTGCATGCATTTGCTAATGGTGTAGTTGTCTGCTTTGCTTAATGTTTCATAACAAGTTATGAAGTTAACCCTTTGATTGTGACAAAATGTTACAAGTTTCCTTAAAACAAAATCTTCTATCAAAGTTAAAAGAGGTCTTTATTCTTATGCAAAAATATGCAAATGACATACAATTAAAAGTCAAAGTACTTTAACCTAAAAAAAAGGTTGAAAAGAACTCAGCTTACAAACAAAAAATGTCTTAAGTTTATTATGCTTATTATCCAGTTGGTGTAGATTTACAGCTTAAATGGAAACTGAGTATAGATGTGATACTCCCATATATAGACCCCTGCAGAGAGGTTGACAGCAGCATCAGTAAAAATGAAAATGGGATTATTGAATTTTATGAATTTAAGATAGCATTAAGTATGTTGCAACTAATAAAGATGAATGACTGGTAATGGATATCAGGGACAGGAGAAAAAGAATAAAAAGTTCTGAAAGTGTTTCACAGAACTGAAAAAAAAAGACGCATGAAAAGAGATCATAGAAAGGGTCACAAAAACATTTTCAAACAGGGGATTTTAATACAGATTGTGAGAGAGGAGAGATGAAGCTGTTTTAAGAATCAAATTCCAGAACTGTGGAACAGGTATGTTGAATACATATGAAACTTGTGAAAGAGGGTATGTTGATAGTGTAAATTCAGCAATGGTACCGCCATTGAAAAATGGTTGTATATTTTTCTTGTTGGTAATGGCATGAATATTATTTGCTCCTTATCAACTCAAACCTGAACAATGTTCATCATCTTGCTGCTTTTGAATTCATGTTGCTTCAGCATCTGAGGAGTTGCAAAAGGTGCTGCAATTATGCAAACATCCACAATTCTATCCTTATAATGGAGGGAAATTCATTGATGAAGCAGTTTAAGATGGTTGGGCTTAAGATAGTGAGGAACTCTTGAAAAGATGTCCTGGAAGTGAGATGATTGACATTTAACAAGCATTACTTCCTTCTTTTGTTGGAGTCATACCTAGCACAAACATAGCATGTTCCCTAATTGCCATTGACCCCAGGTTTGCTAGGGTTCCTTGATGACACACATTATTAAAAGTTGCCTTAGTGTCAAGACTGGTTACCCAACTTCCTCTTTTGACTTTATTGTTTTTGTCCATGTTTGGATGAAGGCTGTAATAAGCTCAGGATTCACATGGGTTTGGCAGAACCAAATGGAGTGCTGGTGAGCAAGTTATCATAAGTAAGCACAGTTGATATACCTTATATCATTCTGTTAATGACTGATGGAGTGGTAATTGGCTAGATTCAATTTGTCCTGCTTTTTGTTGAGAAGACATTCCTGGGAAATTTATCACATTGGTAGGTGTTAATGTTGTAATTGTATTGAAAAAAAGCTTGGCTATGGGTACGACTAATTTTGCAGCACAAACATTCAGTACTATTGCTGGAATATTGTCAGGGTCCATAACCTTTAAAGGTATCCAGTATTTTCAACAGTTTCTTGACAAAGTGTGAAATGAAGCACCCAACTCTAAGATACCTACACTCCTATATTTTTGCCCTTTTAAGCACCCCTTAGTCTCTCCTTTTCTGATGACATAGCCTTCAACTGCCCAGGAAATTAGCTTAGATTAGATTCCCTAAAGTGTGGAGACAGGCACTTCGGCCCAACCAGTCCACACAGACCCTCCGAAGAGTAACCCACCCAGACTCTTTTCCCTCCGACTAATGCACCTAACACTATGGGCAATTTAGCATGGCCAATTCACCTGACCTGCACATCTTTGGACTGTGGGAGGAAACCGGAGCACCTGGAGGAAACCCACACAAACACGGGGAGAATGTGCAAACTCCACACAGACAGTTGCCCAAGCCTGGAATCAAACCTGGGACCCTGGTGCTGCGAGGCAGCAGTGCTAACCACTGACTATGCAATTCTTCCACAAATATCCGCCTCTCTCCTTCACTTTTTTCTTTTAACACACGCCTTGAGACCGACATCTTTGATCAAGTGTTTGGTCATCTGCACTAACATCTCATTTTATTCCTTATCTTCACATATTCCTCCCTTCCTCCAATAAAAACAAGCTTTTGGAGGGCTTCTCCTTCATCAGGTGAAGAGCTTGTGATTTCAAACAAACCTGTTGGACTATAACCTGGTGTTGTGTGACTTCTGACTTTGTCTTCTGCAGACCAACACCAGCACCTCCATACCAATAAAAACAGACATCAAAGTGCTTTCAAGAAAATTATTTGATTTCAGGATTTAATTTGTCAGGGGCATTTTTACCACCAGTCAGAACTCTGAGTTGAACTCCTATTCCAGGGGCAGATCCTTGTTGTTTGAGCTTAAGTTTATAGTGATAGAAAAGAATAGGAGCGAGAGAAAGACAATCATAAACATGTCAATATCCATCTGGTCATTTAAACAGGAAATAAACCTTCCAGGCAGCACCCCATCCTTGGGTCTGAAATGTTATCAGTATGTTTGGGCCGCGGTAAACGGCAGATTGAGTAAATCTGAAAACCTACTAGAGTGGAGCATGACAACTGGCAGACTGTAAGACTCAGAACGGAGTGGTATGGCCAACTGACTGGAAAGCTGGAGCGGATTGCAACAGGCAGGCACGCTGACTAATGAGTGTTGATCTGTAACTGTGAAGAACTAGAGTCAACTTACACACAGGATATATGGAAAATACAAGGTGGTTTTGGCCAAAGTAAGGGGTCATCTTATACATGAGATTGACTTATACACGAGTATATATGGTATTTGGTGCTTTTGTTGTGAATTTGGGTTTTTGGTATTGAGTTAGTAACACATGAGTTTTCTGGATGTCTGAGTTAATAATTAAATTTTAAGGATTTCTGTAGCCACGATGATTTTTGAAAATGGTTTTGAAGCCTAGCTTTAGAGTGAATGCATTTTCATATATAATCATACAGTACAGAGCCCTTTGACCCACTGAGTCTGTACTGCCAAATTTGCAGTAAATCCACACTGGCGCTACTTTCCTACTTGTAATGACATTTCAAGTTTTCATCCAGGTGCTTTGTAAGGTTGCGAGGTCACCTCAACTATCTTCCCTGACAGTGCATTTCAGACACTCTGGGGGAAAAAAATTCCTTAAACCCTTCTAAACCTCCTTCCCACCACGTTAAAGTTGTGCCCCTTGTTACTGATCATTCAACTAAGGGGAACACCTGCTCCTATCCACCCTGCCCATGCCTCTCAATCTTACACATCTCCTTCAAACAGTGCCCCCCACCCCACCCCACCCCTCCAACCTCAAACTTCTCTCAAAGAAAATAACCAGAGCCTATCTGGCCTCGCTTCATAACTAAACTGTTCTATTACAGGCAACATCCTGGTGAATCTCCTCTGCACCCCCTCAAATGCAATGAAATCCTTCCTAAGGTAATTGGAGGAAAGTTTGGGGGAGATGTCAGAGGTAAGTTCTTTACACAGAGTGGTGAGTGCATGGAATGCACTGCCAGCAGTGGTAGTACAGTCAGATACATTAGGGACATTTAGATTAGATCCCTTCAGATTAGATTCCCAACAGTATGGAAACAGGCCCTTCAGCCCAACAAGTCCACATCCACATTCCGAACAGTAACCTACCCAGACCTACCATTTATTTTCCCCTGACTAATGCGTCTAACACTATGGACAATTTAGCATGACCAATTCGCCTTACCTGCACATCTTTGGATTGTGGGAAGAAACCAGAGCACCCGGAGGAAACCCATGCAGACATGGAAAGAATGTGCAAATTCCACAGTGTCCTTGATGACATCATTAAACTGCTTTAAAATCAGAACAAATTCCAATATTATTAGATTCCCTACAGTATGGAAACAGGCCCTTCAGCCCAACAAGTCCACACCGATCCTCTGCAGAGTAATCCACCCAGACCCTGACTAATGCACCTAACACTATGGGCAACTTAGCATGATCAATTCACCTGACCTGCACATCTTTGGATTGTGGGAGGAAACTGGAGCACCCAGAGGAAACCCACGCAGAAATGGGGAGTGCAAACTCCACACAGACGGTTGCCCAAGGTGGGAACGGGACCCGGGTCCCTGACACTGTGAGGCAGCAGTGCTAACCACTGAGCCACCGTGCTGCCCATTTAAGTGACTCTTGGATAGGCATAAGGACATTGGTACAAATGAAAGATATGTAGGTTAGTCTGATCTTAGAGTTGGATAGGTGGCTGGCACAACATCGAGGGCCGAAGGGCCTGTACTGTGCTGTACTGCTCTATGTTCTATAGTGTGGTGACCAGAACTGCACACAGTACTCCAGCTCTTCTCAAACCAAATCCTGTACAGCTCCAACATAACTTCCTGCTCTTATAATCTATGCCTCAACTGACAGGACAAGTATCTCGTATGCCTTCTTATTACTACATTAATTTGCCCTGCTACCTTCAGAGATTTGTGGACAAGCACCCCAAGATCCCTCTGTTCCTCTAAGCTTCTAGTTTCTACTATTCATAAGTACGGTTTGTCTTGTTACTTCTTTCTAAGTGCATGACCTACACTTTTCAGGGTTAAATTCCATCCATCAATCTGACCAATCCATTTATAGCTTTCCTGTAACCAAAGATCATCTTCCTCACTGTCAAACACTCAATCTTCACATCATCTGCCAATGTCTCCCCCCTTCTCTCCCCCACCCCCCCCCCCACACCCACATTTACATTGACATAATTTATATATATCATGCACAATAAAAGGGGCCTGGCACTGGTCACTATGGTACACCGTTGGATACCACCTCCAGTTGCACAAACAACATTCTACTACCAGACTGTTTCCTCCCACTTTTGGATCCCACTTGACAAGTTACCCTGGATCTCATGCTTTTGCCTTTTTTATCAGTCACATCGGTGAGCCCTGGTCAAAGGCCTTGCTAAAATCCATATAAATGACATTAACTGCACTATCCTCATCTGCACAGTTATCTCTCAAAAAATTCAACCAGATTTGTTCAGCAAGACCTCCCTCTGATCAAACTTTGCTTCTCTAAACGGAGATTCATTATCTCCTTCAGAATTTTCTCCAATAGTTTCCCTACCACTGATGTGAGACACGACTATTGAACTTCTGTTAATTTAGATTGTTTACTTTGCTGTGTCACAAAACTATGGGCAGTCAAGGTTTCTCGAGTGTTCTAGAACTGAGCTGAAGAGAAACACCCATTGCCAAGAAAAAGAAATTTAATTTTTCTCTTTTACCAGTACAGTCTGTGAACTCCTTAAACTAGGAAGGATGTGGAGGACAGTGCTCCAGAAAAGGGAAAAGATATATCGTAAACTAGGTTACCTTCAAATGAGGAATTCATGTTAGTTTCAGATGAGACATTTTGAAATAGAACCCTGAAGAGTTTACTTCAAGTAGAGTACACTTAAGCTGGTGTATGACACTTCCAGGAAAAAGCTCTCTGTAGTTTCAGTCTAAAACTGAAGACACGAGTAACTTAAACTTAACAAGGTATAAGATACAAGGACATTGTGGTAGGATTGCACGAGTAGAGTTTTAAGTACTATACAGGCTGTGCTTAGAGATGAATAGGACTGTGCCTCTACTGTGTGTTTAAAATTTTTAATTTATCTTATTAGTAGATAGAATAATCCAAAACTATTTTATCTTCAGTTCTTTTGTAATAAACCATCATTTTATTATCAAAGTAACACCTGTAGCATTGTGTGTGTTATGAATATGTGGGTGTACTATCCCTTTAAAAGAGTAAAAGTGAGCAGTGACAGCACCAAGTGTTCTCAATAAGACACAGTGTAACGTGCTCCAGCTACTGGGGTAGCTAGTTGCCTGGGAATGACAAAACAGATTTGAATTAAGCCAATCAGTTTAAATTACACTCTGAAAAATACCAATTTCCAATCAAACTTTGAATTGAGTACACTGACAATCTTAAAAGCTAATGACACAATCTGATGCTTTAGGGGACAAGACCAGTTGGGAGGAGAACTGCCACCAGACCAACAGCTGCAGGCTGCTAGTCAGAACTCTGAGACGTACCTGTCTAGAGGAGCAGTTTGCACAGAGAAAAACCTCAACACTGACCTGGTGAGCCAATCTACTGATGAAGATTTAACCGCTGTCTGGTTTTAAAATTTGAATTTTTCTGTAAATCTTAATTGGTAGTTTAATGGGACTAGTATTACAGAAGGGAATGTAAAAAATAGGTTAGAGGAAGGAATTGTAAATAGTTGTTAGTTAATTCTTCTCTGTTATACTTTAAAAAATAAAGTTGTTAATTTTAACTTTAATTCTTGGCCTATCAAATTTTTACAGATTACTGCTCGGGATAAATCATGCTGGTTTTAAATTAAACAGGAGGGTTTACCCAGTGCTGGTTTTAAGTTAAACAGGAGGGTTTATGCAGTGCTGTAACATGTGCTTCTGTTTCCATGTGTGATCACTTTGTTAAAACAAAACAAATAAAAATCTGATCTATCAAGACAGGTTCTCAACTAGGATCTGACTTGTCTGGTACTAACACAGCTGAGATCATAACAGGTGTTGTAGGCAGAAATGTTTTACATTTGTGAAAGACATCAACAAACGTTGATAGGTAGGTGGGACCATAGAGGCAACAATGCAGTAAGAGGAAGAGAGGCCATTCCAGACAGACAAGGATGGATTCAAGTAAGGGCAATCCCATGGAGTTTAGTGATGGAGCTGGTGAAAGACAACTGTGTGGTCAATCAAGTCAGTAGATGAGAAGAGCAATCATGTGGAGCAATCACAGTCACAGGGATTGCAATTTGTGCATTGCTGCAAGATGTTCTGATGCTACAAGAGAGTAGTAATACCACGGGAATTATGGGAAAAAAAAGTGGGCATTGATTTGGCAGGCAACACATTTGTAAACTGCTGACCACTGAAGGGAATTTTAAATCCTCTGGGGCAGTCACTGGAAAAAAAAAAGGTTTGCACACTGATACTGAAGTATACCTTAAAGTAATAGAGCTACTCAAGTGTCAAGAAAAAAAACTATAATATTTATCTAATACAACTAAAATCTTGTACCACATTTTTCATTGAAGCCTCTTTTAGTTATCCCAGTTCATATTGCTTGCCTTGTTCGGTTTCTTCATTTTCTCTTCTGTTTTAAGTTAACAGCATTCCTAGTTATACATTTCAACATTTCTATATTTTTAAACCTGTAAACCATATTTATTTACTCTACTTTAAGCCTCCTGTAGTTCACCTTCCAACACAAATGCGAGATCCAACATTTTAAAAAGTCATCTGAACAGCTTTAGAATTATTGAAGGTCATACTTCAACTGATCAAACTCCAGACTGCAAACTGTTGCACCAATTTCCAGTCTAAATCTGCATGCAAACATGTCACTGGGAGAGTTATTTTATGTGCAGCATTAGTAATGCTAAACATGCTCAAAATTTTCCAGTCATGAAATTAAAGTGAAGAAATTGAAAAAGTTTCAATGACTTTACTATAAATCTATTCTCTTCCTCATAATCAATGACTTACATTAACAGATCTCTTTGCATTTAATTGTTAAAGTAGTATCGGAATGTTACAATGTTTATTTAATGTTCTGCTAAGGTAGAGATACATCTTGAGTGTTAAGCCCACTTGTTATACATAAGGAATTAGGGGATAGAATCACTTCGCACTGATGTGGCTGTTATTCAGAGGGATGTTTTGCACCCTGCTGTTATCAATGGCTGGAAGTATGAACAAAAGTCGTAATCTCTTACAATTCTAATATATTCCTAAACACAAATCAAAAATGCAATCTTTTATATGGGATTTGAACAAATCATATAGGTGTTCATAGTAGTTTCAGTTCCTGAAAATACAGTTTGAAACATTACATGTACTGTATGTTACCTCATCTTGAGAGGCATAAATTGCACTAGTTAAGCGGAAATAGCCTGACAACCTTCAATCTATTTGAAAACAGGTAAGTGCATCACGAGCACAAATTTGGCAGCAATTACCACTAAACTCTAAGATCATTAGACAAAGAAGCAAAAGTAGGCCATTCCGCTCATCAAGTCTGCTCCACTATTCAATGAGATCATGGCTGATCAGATATCCTCATCTCTCCTTTCCTGCCTTAGCCCCATAAAACATGACTGTCTTACCGATTAAACATTCGCCCATCTCAGCACTGAATAGAATTAATGTCCTAGCCTCAATAGCTCTTCACATTAAAATAGTCTACAGATTAACAACCCTCAGGAAAAGAAAACTCATCCTCATCTGTCTTAAATGGAAGATCCCTCACTCAGATTTTTCCCTCTTGGTCCTTTGCACTCTCACATGGCAAAACAACCTCTTGCATCTACCCTGTCAAGCTCCCTGATAATCTTTATGGTTGAACAAGGTCTCCTCTCATTCTTCTAGATTCCAAATAAGTACAAGCCCAATATATTAATCTAAATTATCTGGAATTAGAACTGTATCCGCTTAACTCCAAACAAAGACACATTCTCACATCAAAGACGACTGTAGAGATGATGTTCCTAAAAAAAAGAACAAAATAAAAAAACATTTCTGTTGGTAAAGGATCTGAAAACAAAGAATAGAATGTGACTTCTCTCAATCCATTGAGTTTGTGTTCAATTAAATTGAATTGCTGACTGTCATAGACTGAAAGCAACTTGGATCATAGTCTTTAGAATATGGCTTCAGTTCAATTTTCCAGGATTAATAATGTAGTCAGAAAAAGTGATATTTGAAAACCTTATAAAAGATCCCAGAAACTTCTGAGAGGGAGATACACTTGCAGCTCCTGGAATTCCTTCCTTACTGACGCCTTAGTCCTCCAGATCCAAATTCTCCGAGATACCTATACTCCTGTAATTATGCTCTCTTAAGCACCCTAATTTAGTCTCTCCTTTACTGGTGACTGAGCCTTTAGCCCAGGAATTAAACTATGGAATACCTTCCTTAAATTTCTGCCCCTTTCCTTCTCTTTTCTCTAACATATCCCCTGAAACCCACCTCTTTGACAAACTATTTGGTCATTTGGGCTAACATCTCATCTCATTCCTCATCTCCACTTCTCCTTCTCCCCCCTCCAATAAAAACAGACAAAACCCAAGTCTGGGAATGGCTGCTAGGCTATTAGTTTGAGGAAGCCCATATAGTCTTTTAAAGTCAGTTTCCAAGCAATTAAGATCCACCCACCTTCCAATTTATTTGGTATTTTAAACACCATTTCTTAATACCCTAAAAGCTTTGCTTATCTTACAAACAGCAAGTAAACCACAACTCTCGTTAAACTGTGGGCTTAATTCCCAAGAAACCACATATTAAACACTTTTCAATCCAGAAAGTGTCCACAGTTACATATTTTCCAGTTTTGTATATTGCCCTTAAATATAAAAATATATTCCCAACACCACCTAAATTGTGGCTTTTAAAATAGAACACAGTACTCCAGATGAAGCCTAACTTGTGTTTTAATAAAGATTTTATGACTTTATAAAGTGCTGAAAATATTGTGGCAGCAACTGTGGAAACAGAAAAAGTTAATATTTCAGGTCAAATATGACTCTTCTGCAAAAGCCTTCCTGTTTTCTGGTTATGAAGAAACAGCATTCAATTTAAAGCATTAGCATGTTTTCTTGCTCCACAGATGTTGCCAACATTTGGTTTTTATTTCAGATATCCAGCACCTGTGGTGCTTTGCATTAAATTTATCTTAACATCCTTGCTTTTGTGCTCAACGGTTCCATTCAAGTATCTCATTCAAAGCTGTTTTAAACAGTATTCTCATTGTTGTGGTTCTGTTCGCCGAGCTGGGAATTTGTGTAGCAGACGTTTCGTCCACTGTCTAAGTGACATCCTCAGTGCTTGGGAGCCTCCTGTGAAGCGCTTCTGTGATCTTTCCTCTGGCATTTGTAGTGGTTTGAATCTGTCGCTTCCGGTTGTCAGTTCCAGCTGTCCACTGCAGTGGTCGGTATATTGGGTCCAGGTCGATGTGCTTATTGATTGAATCTGTGGATGAGTGCCATGCCTCTAGGAATTCCCTGGCTGTTCTGTTTGGCTTGTCCTATATTGGTAGTGTTTTTGAATCTGCCGCTTCCGGTTGTCAGTTCCGGAATTTGTATTATTACTATTGTATTATTACAGTACTATTATAGGACAAGCCAAACAGAGAACAGCCAGGGAATTCCTAGAGGCATGGCACTCATCTACAGATTCAATCAATAACCACATCGACCTGGACCCAATATACCGACCACTGCAGCCGTCAGCTGGAACTGACACCCGGAAGCGGCAGATACAAATCACTATAAATGCCGGAGGAAAGATCACAGAAGCGCTTCACAGGAGGCTCCCAAGCACTGAGGATGTCACCTAGACAGGGGACAAAACGTCTGCTACACAAATTCCCAGCTCGGCAAACAGAACCACAACAACGAGCACCCGAGCTACAAATCTTCTCACAAACTTTGAACAGTATTCTCAACTTATCCTGTCACTCAAATATGTACATGAATATTAGTCTCTTTCTGCAGCCTTATTAAAGCTGTACGATGTAGTTTGTAGCACCTCTCCTCATTTTTCCTAAATGTCACATTACCCTTCAGTGCTAAATTCTGTCTGCCAATTTGTCTACCTATTTCACCTCTTCAAAAAAAACACTAAATAAAGTGCTCCGTGTTTTATAAATCTCAGAGCTCTGCGTGGATGCTGCCTGATCTGCTGCACTTTTCCAGCAACACATTTTCAGCTGCGTTATCTGTAAGCCTTGCAACAATGCTTTATACACCCAAGTTCTCATCATTAAAAATATAAAAAATAGTAAATCATTCTAATATTGACATGTGGGAGCATGAGTATTTCCTTCAGTCTGAAAAATAAATTTTGACCACAACTCTGATACCAACCCCTGAACAGTTTTCATAAATCACACTGCCACTGTACCTTCTTTAATCTTACAATTGGTACTTTGTCAGGCAACTACTGGAAGTTACATACATATCTTGTTCACAACACTCATTGCTCTCTCCTTCATTACTGCACCAAAGAGAACTGTATCAAGTTTTGCTTTTAACCATAGAATTTCATTTATTGATTCAAAATTTTCCAAATAATTACCTCTGAAAATTTCTTCACTATGACAGAGGTTAATTGACCTGTAACTTTTTTTTAAGAAAGGGTGTAATATTCACAATCCTGTAGTTCCTTGGCACAAACACATTCCAAATATCCAAGACGAGTAGGACATAGCTTCCACAATTTCACCCTCATCTCTCAATAACTGAGGGTGCATTGTAACACATGATGACTTTTCTATTTTGTGTACCGTCAGTCTTTTAAATGCCACCTCTTTCTCTATTTCTATCCTATATGATACCAGTAAATCTCTCCGTGTTAGCCATGACACCTCTAATAACACTCAATTATCAGTGGGTTGACAGTTCAGGTCCCACTTCAAGTGTAGAGAACAAAATAACATAACAGCTGACACACCAGTCTAAGTTCTGAGGGACTTCCGTAGTGGTTGAAACATTAAATTGAAGCCCCTCCCCCAAGTCCTCCTCCCTACCTTTTATCTTAGCCTGCTGGACACACTTTCCTCATTCCTGGGAAAGGGCTTATGCCCGAAACGTCGATTCTCCTGTTCCTTGGATGCTGCCTGATCTGCTGCGCTTTTCCAGCAACACATTTTCAGCACATTAAATTGATACCCCATCTGATTTCTTGTATGGATGTGAAACATCTTGTTCTATTATTATTTCAAAGTGCAGCAATGGAGTTATCAATATTCATTTCCGCAAGATGAAAAATAGATTATTTGGACAGTATCATATTGATGTTTGTGTGAGTCTACTGTGCACAAACTGGCCACTGTTATTTGAGCAACAGCACTGACATTTCAAAACTACTTGATTGGCTGTAAAATGGTTTGAAGTAACTGTGGTCAGACAAAAGGTGACAAAAATCTGTGTACTGCTACATTAGGCCACATCCTGCACTACTGTAGTCAATACACACTTGTCCACAAACCTCCTTTTAATGTCCATAGCTGGCTCCATCCAATTATCCTCTATTCGCCTCACAAAGCAGCACTGAGGTTCCCTTTTGTTAGTTGCTAATCTATTATAATACATGTTGCCACACTTCACTGTTTTTCAGATATCTTCTGTGAGCTCTATGTTCAGTTTAGTTCTCTATTAACATTTGCCTTTTTCCGTTTTAAATATCCATATCTTTAGTCATCCACAGAGCTCCAACCTTGAATACCTAGTCTTTCCCCTTCATGGGAATGTATATATGCTGTATCTGAACCAGCTCCTCTTCATAATTTTCTCATTGTTTCAATTACTAGTTAGAAACATTCCCAGCAGCACTCTGAACCCATCAATACCCCATTCCAGTAAATTCGCCCCAGCTCGGAAATGTAACCAGTCCACCTTGGCCAGTCATAATGATCAGGAATCTCGAACCCTCCTTCCTGCAGTATTTTTCCAATACATATTGTGGGGAATTAAATCATGTATAAAGAAAATTAATGTCTGATTCAAGCTGAAGTTAATTCAGAGTCAATGGAAAACCAACTGACCTGACAAGCAGCAGAAGAGTATCATCCATATTCTGAAGTGTTCCTTCAGTTTTGGATTAAAGTATAGAATATTGTACTTTAGGAAAGGTATATTGGTCTTGATAGGAGTATTACTCAGATGAACTAGAATAAAAAGTATTAACCTTTGATTACAGTTACATTTGCCGACAGACATTTTCACTGGGGTTTCGCTGGAAGCTGCTATGATAAAGTCACTATGGTCCAGGTGGGATCACTCAGGTGGGATCTTGGAGCTATGCTAACAGGGCAAATAACTGCATTTTTCCTTGAATGACAGTAAAATTGATATTAAGAGAAATGGAAGAGATGGAAAACCTAAAAATATTTAGCATTAGAAGAAATGAAACTTCACACATTTAAAAGTCAATTCTCTGTACCAGACAGTTGTTTGATAGTAACTAAGACATTAGTTACATGACATTAAAGCTTTACTTTGGGTGCAATTTTTCCCTCCCTGGAATGGTGATTTTACAAATCTGGGTATTGTCCAAAACCAATAGTAGTATGTTTTCAGAAACAAAACCAGAAATTGCTGGAAAAGCTCAGCAGGTCAGGAAAGATCTCTGAAGATGAATCAGAGTTAATGTTTCAGACCCGGTGACCTTTCAGCAGAACTCAGTAGTATGTCCCCCCACCACCACTTTGTGCCATTTAGAAACAAAGTCATTACTTTTTAACTCTTCATTTCTTCTAACCGTTCTTAATAACTTTTTATTCAGCTTTATGAAGTGCACATCCAATCTTTGATCAAATCCTAAGCTTTAGTACTATATTTAAAGTACTTTTAAATTAGTCCCCCTAGATTTCTATCCCTTCCTAATTCTTTACTAGCTGACAGAACCAGATGAGATTGGTGCAGTGACCACTCTTCATGTGCAAATGCAGACATATAAACACAGGGTATAATGCAGTTAAATTGAATCCTGTCTCTGCAGGTTACATATTAGATGAAAAGAAGTCACCTTATTGACACAGAATGAGAGCTCCACATTCAAAATATAATCTATGACTTACCTTTAGTGTTATATTCTTTAACAATGTGTCTTCGAGCACAGCTTGCAACTTCCTGTTGATTTCCAATGAGAGCTCCATTGTTAACCCACTGTCTGCTGGATGTGATGTATAAAGTGAAGCCATGATTCCTCCACGTCTGCTCAACTGGGCCTTATTGAAATCAGATGCTTCTGAGGACAGTGCACCAGATTCTTCCCTCAGAACATATGTCTGAATGATTCTGCATTGAGAAAATATTTTTGTAATAGTTGAGGAAATATTAACAAATATATTGTTTGGCATTGATTATGGAAAAGCTGGATTACAGAACCATGCAAGAACATCCACAGGAAAGGCCAATGGTCAGTCAGTCAGTAAAATAAGGCAACATTGTAAAAATTTGAGTTTCGTGCCAACATTTGAACAGCAAGACAAGAATCTCACCTGTGCAGCAAGCATGGCTACTGCTCCATTCTTCCACCAGGGTCTGTAGAACAGACAATAGGCTTCATGAAGATGAGGGCTTGGACTATTGTATTTTTTTTTGGGGGGGGGGCATTGCCTTACAATGCACTCCAGTCAGTGTGCCACATTTTTCTTGCATGCTGTGCTCTAACAACCCCTGGGAGCAGCAAATAGATCATATGATGGACACTGAATAGCTGGGAGAGCAGCAGCCTTCCAAGGTAGAAGTTGAGGACACTGAGCAAGTGGATCATCGTCATTAACACGATGGTACACTACTATATCAGGTGCAACAAGCCAGACAAAGCTCAATTGACACCAGCTTCCAAAAGATGCGAGTTGGGTGAGGTTATCGTTCACTGACTGCAAATTTGTTATTGAAAAGCCAAGGGGGCCCTGTTTATTTCCAGAAGCAAATGCAACACTTTTATTACCTTTGCTTTTCATTGTTCAGTAAATATCAACATTTTGAACTGTTTGCACAACATTTTATTTTATGCTCCGCTGCACTTTAGTGAAAGAGGAACACACCTTTAGACAGAACTCTAACACGTTATGATGCCAAGGAAGAGTATTCGCTGCTGCTTCAAGATGCAGCACGAGAGATAGACATGTGATAATAAACATTTATTTACTAATGAGATTCTATTTCCAACAGAGTGTCTTCAATGCTACCTATGAGTCCTCATATAGTTTTCTTCATTGTTTCCCTCCCATTACATGTGCTGCGAAAGGCTATTTCAAGCTCCCAGGGTTTGACCTGGAGCACAGCTGGGTTTTAAAATTTGTGCCAGTGATGTGAATTTGGAAGGTCCCATCAGAGAGTAAATTACTGCTGTGAAGTGCATATCAGTATGAATGCAGTGACTTAGGGAATTGTACATACATAAATGAGGTGAGCAACAGAGATTTGCGAGAGTAATTCACTTGAGCTCACTTGAGCTTCATGAAACTCCCAGAAATCGACAATTTCATTTTTGGTAAAATTCAGCCCGAGGTAACTACAAACCTAAACCAGTTTAACCTCAAATCCAGATGTGTAACTGAAATCTGACACCAGGTACAAGATTACCGAACATTTGGATGTGTATAAGCTATTTAAAAAGTCAATGATTTATGAAAGATTAATTTTATCTATTTGTGATTATTGAGGAGGGTGCTGGCACAGTCTCTGACTCTCCAGAATGCCTCTGGAAGTTATCTTGATGCACCCTTAGGAGGCATTTGCTAAGTTACTCACAAGTCATTCAATATCAAAACACAGAATTGCAGACAACCTTGTCATAGACTAGTAACTGTGTGGGATACAAGACATAACAGCGTATGGATAAAGTGAATACACTTGGATTAGTGTAATGTAAGTGATATTTCACAAGCAATTTTTCTGCGTCACAGCATTTCATGATGTCTACTAATGACTTGGAGCAAGGTATTGAATAGATGTACACATCTGAAGTTGCAGATAATACTAAATAATAAAGTGCAGCAAATTGTGTAGGTGGGAGGAGGAAGCTAAAAAGCTGGAGACAGATGAATTGAATGGATAAAACTGCAGCAAATGGCTTTCAACACAGGGAAGTATGGGCTCATCTAATTGTGAGAGAAATTAGAATATTTTCTCAGTTAGAATGAAACCATGGAACAGGAAATGAATTTGATGTCCTCGTACCGAAATTGGTAAAAGCTTGTGGACAGGTACAAAAGGCAATCGAAAAGGTTATTTTAATGTTTTTCTTTCTCTCAAAAAGTCTGAATAAAAAGTAGCGAAAATTTCCTTCTGGTTCATCAGAATAATTCTGTGGAGGCTTGGCATCTCAAAAGATGGTGGCATCAACACCGAAGTAGTTTCGCATGACATGATAAATGGCAAAATTCTTGAGCAAAAATCACCACCACAGGTAATGCAGGTACAAACCATGGGTCCAGAAGCAGCAGCCTCAGTCTTCTTGACTCCTGAAGCACTTTTCTCTCTTATCTCTTTTTAAGATATACAACTTTCCAGTGAGATCTGTTGTTAGCTATATCTTCTCAGTTAAAGAATTAACATTAAAAGGTGTACAAGTATCTCTTTGAACCTAAACCTAGGTTGACCCCAGGAATAGCCCTTCACAGTTGTATGTACTGTAAACAGCTATTCCTGGCACACACCTCGGCTTTAAATATGATACCAACAGCACAAATTCTACAAGGAGCTATCTTAAAGTCTGCCACACAAGAGTTGCTGTGGGGTATGCCCATTTTTCATCTTGGTTTAGGTGACCAAGATAGTTTATAGGTACAACAAATTTACCCCTTCCAAAACTACTTCACCGTATCAAAGAAGGGTTATAATGCAGGAGACCATTCTGACCATTGTGCCTGCACCAGCTCATTAAATGCCCATTATTACATACTGAAAATGTGTTGCTGGAAAAGCGCAGGTCAGGCAGCATCCAAGGAACAGGAGAATCGATGTTTCGGGCATAAGCCCTTCTTCAGGAATTATTACATACTGCCAACTTGCTGTTTTCCCCAGACCCTTGAGAGTTATTTTCAGCCAAAGCATCATTCAATACTCTTTTGAATGTCTCAATTGAACTTGCCTCTATAACACCTACAGGCAGCCCATTTCATAGCCCAACTACTCATTGAGTAAGGTTTTCCTCACTTCACCCTTGTTTCTTCTAACCTCTATCAAGTCTCCAAGGAAAACAGTCCCAACACCTTTAATCTATACTCATAACTGAAGTTCTTCATCTGTGGGACCATTCTTGTAAACAGCTTCTACACTTTTTCTAATGCATTGAGCATCCTTCCTATAATGTGGTACCCATAACTGTACACAATACTGTATTCCAGTTGAGTCCAACAAAAGTTCTTGTATCTTATGCCCCTCTTAACTTATCATGCTTTCCACCTGTCCTGCCACTTTCAATGATCAATACATATATACCCAGAATATAATATTCTGTAGATATTTATCTGCTCTTTATTGAGAAAATAGCAAACCAAGTGGATATGGAAACAGATCAGCCTTTTCACCAGCCTGTTAAAAGTTTAGGCTCTGCTGATGTTGCTGTCATTTGAAAACACATAACTCCAATATTTGATATACAGGCAGTCCCTGTTACAAACTAGTTCTGATCTGGAATCTGTTTGCAAGTAAATTTGCACGCAATTCAGAACATAATGCAGGATAATATAAAGGAGCCGTTAGCAAGTACAGGAAATGTTCATCTATCAAAATTATATCCCTCTATAAGATCACATTCATAAGTTCAAGCTTTCACAAGTCAAACATTTGCAAATTGAGGGGCTCCCTTTATCTGTATCTGATGGTCAGTGCCAATTTCCTATTATTAGGAAGTATAGTCAATTTACCAAACGTGACTTCTGACTTTCCAACGGAAGAACTCCTCCTTTTCAAATTCATTTATATATGGTTCATAATCAAGCTCCTTGATGATATATATCCTGAAGATTACATTTAGTGTTGCCTCAACAGTAATAGAGATGAGTAATATTTATCAAAGTTAACAGTGCAGCATTTTTCTATTTGGCTCTGTAAGGAATGAGGTTTCCATTAATAGGTTCAGGTGGGTGCAATCTTGACTGAAGGTCAGTTGCTTTCTTTATCCCATCTTATGTACTTTTTGAGACTCAGTTTTCAGAAATAAATTTGTACCTTCTCTTGCAGGTCTAGACCAGGAGCCAATTCCTTGCTGTTCATTGTAATTCATTTTTTGTCACTCTAAGGTTAGCACAAGTCTCAGGAGAGGGAATCATTTTGCAGTGATGATATTCCGAGGAGTTTTGCTTCAATAACTGTACCCACTTTCTCAGTAAAGTCTTCACCTTGTCAAGTATTTCTTTTTTTAAAAACAAACTAAATTTACAACTATACAAGCATTAGTTGGGAATGTTTGCCATGTTGCATCAGCAATCAAGAAGTAATAGAGCTTGAAACTCAGTAAATTTAGAGATACCTTTTTGTGTATTTTGAAACGGCTTAAAAATTTTCTAATACTTAGATCTGAATGCTACAAGTTCATAAAGTTAAACAGCAATTCATCTGACCTGTTTACAATAGAAAAATAATTTGATGGGGCAGATACAGAGTTGCAATCTCCTTCCATGAGAAAATCCACCAGCTAGCAAAAGACAATTTCATACAAAATACGTTAGAAGAATTCTTTCTCCCACAAAACTTATGGAGAATGGGTCAATTAAAACTTTCAAATTGATAAGATTTTTTGTTCAAGGGCATCAAAGGAATTGAAAACAAAAACAATGGTGAATAGGTCTGTCGCAATTAATAACAAGCAGAATAAGATGAAGGGATTACAAAGTCTACTCCTCTTCAAATGTTTCCACTCAGAATTATCTGAAATACATGTTAGTCAGAGTGTCATGCAGCACTGGAATATACCCTTAGGTCCAACCACAGCATGTCAACCATAAACCCCAACTAAATTAGTCCTATCTGCAAGGGCTTGGCCCATATCTCTTCAAATATTTCTTATTCACATTCTTATCTAAATTTCTTTTAAGCGTTGTAACGGTACCTGTACCTACCACTTCCTCTGGAAGTTCATTCTACACAAAATAGTCACCTCTCACGTCGATTTTAAATCTTACTTCTCTCACATGAAAAATATGCCCCCTCGTCTTGAAATCATCCACCCAAAAGGAAAAGACACCTTCCTTTCACCTTATCTAAGCCCCTCATGATTTTATAAATCTCCGTAAATGTCACCCCTCAACCTCCCATGCTCCAATGAAAAATGACCCAGCCTATGTTTATAACTCAAACCCTCCATTCCTGGCAACATCCTGGTAAATCTTTTATGAAACTTCTCCAGCTTAATAACATCCTTCATATATGAGGACAATATACATTGTACTCCCAAAAAGGCCTCGCCAATGTCCTGATTAGAGTGGTGCTGGACAAGCACAGCAGGTCAAGCAGCATCTGAGGAGCAGGAAAAATCGATGTTTCGGTCAAAAGGCCTTCATCAGGAATGATTGCTGATGAAGGGCTTTTGCCCGAAACATCGATTTTTCCTGCTCCTCGGATGCTGCCTTACCTGCTGTACGTTTCCAGCACCACTCTAATCTTGACTCTAATCTCTAGCATCTGCAGTAACCCACTTCTGTCTCACCAACGTCCTGTACAACTTCCACATTCCTAATTCCCTTACTCAAAAGGTCCGAGCAGTGAAGGCAAGCATGCTAAACACCTTCTTAACCACCCTGTCTAAATGTGATGCAAATTCCCTAGATCTCTCTTCTGCAACACCACCCAGGGCCTACCACTAATTGTATATGCTGTGCCCTTGTTTGCTTTCCCAAAATGCAATACCTCGCATTTATCCAAATTAAACTCCATCTGCCCATTGACCCAAATGATCAAGATCTCTGTGATCTTAGATGACCTCCTTCACCGTCCCCTATATCACCAATTTTGGTGTCATCTGCAAATTTACTAACCATAATCAAACCTTTTTTATTTTCTTTAGCAGAAGGGGTCTTCTCCCAGCCCAGGCTCAGTGAAGAGGAGGCTTCCAGCCCAACATTGTAGTCTTGGCCTGGCACAGCATTCTCCCATTGTGGAGGCCTCTGCTTGGCATGACCATCTCCAGGTTTAGCAGTCTTGTCCCAGCTTGAGGGTCTCGTTGAAGATCTCCTCCAGCAGCAGCTTCCTGGTGTTCCACTGGCACTGGTGGTGATCTGGTCCAGTCCCTGCGTGGAGGCCTTGTATTCCAGTATGGTCTCCAGTTGTAGCAGCCTTGTCCCAGAGAGGTGATCTTGGCTTGACATGGCAGTCTCCAGGTGTGGTGGTCTTGTCCTGGTAGGGTCTCCTTTGACATCAGCTTTCAGGTATTCCAGCGTTCATCATCTTAATCAACTTCCCCTGAACTGAAACTGATCGGAGATGAACTTGTCTTAATTTTTACTTTTCTCTTCTCATCTTTGACTTCTGTCATTAATTTGGTGACTTACAAAAGTTTTCACTTTTTTTTGTAAAAATTGCATGTCACAGTAAATTGCTTTGCTATTCTCTAATCTCATCGGAATCATTTATATAACTGACAAAGAAAAATGGTCCCAGCACTGATCCCTGTTGAACACCAACTGGTCACAGGCCTCTAGTCTGAAAAACAAGCACTCTGTCTCCTACCATAAAGCCAATTTTGTATCCAATTGGCAAGCTCACCCAGAACCTCATGTGATGTAGCCTTACTAATTAGAGTACCATGCGGAACCTTGTCAAAGGCTTTGCTAAAGTCCATGTAAACAACGTTTACCATTCTGCCCTCAATCTTCTTGGTTACTTCCTCAAAAACCCAATCAGGTTTGAGACATGATGTCCCTTACACAAAACCATGCTATCATTCTTTACCTATCCAAATGCATATATTTTTTCATAATCACCAACAACTTCCCTACCACTGAAGTCAGACTCACAGGTCAAGAGCTCCCAGGTTTCTCCTTACTTTCCTTCTTAAACAATGCTCAACATTAGCCACTCGCCATTCATCTGGCACCTCAGCTGTAGTTAAAGAGGATATAAATATTTCTATAAGGGCACCGCAATTTCCTCCCTAACTTCCCACAACATCCAGGGATATGCTTGATCAAGTCCCGGAGATTTATCCACCTTTACATTTTATGAGACCCCCAGCATACCCTCTTCTGTAATGTGAGCTGTTTTCAAACTATCAATATTTATTTCCCTAAGTTTCTTAGCTTCAATTTTTTTATGCACAGTTAAAAAAAAACACAGTATTCACTTAGTATCTCACCCATCTCTTGAGGTTCAAAACAAAGACAATCTCGTTGATCTTTAAGGGGCCCTACTCTCTCATTGTTCTTCATGTATTGTAGAATCGCTTTGGATTATCCTTAACCTTATCTGCAAAGTCTCTCTCATATCTCTTCTTTGCCTTCCTAATCTCCCTCCTATGAATGCCCCTACAATTTTACATTGTTCAAGAGTGTTATGACACAGGATAAACCCTCTTGCTTAATTTGAAACCTGCAACACAGAAAAGATTTATCCTGTGCAGTAATCTGTAAAAATTCGAGTGGCCAAGATCTTTTTGAAGTAACAATTAACAACTTTAGTTCTTAAAGTATAAGAGAATAATTAACTAATAACTATGTACAAGTCTTTATTCTAACCTTTCTTTTACCTTCTTTTCTATAATACTAGTCCAATAAAACTCCCAATTAAGACTTACAAGACAACACTTATCTCAAAACCAGGCAGATTTTGGTCCTTCTATTCGATCTTCCTGTGTCTTCTTTTCTTCTTCTTAGGAATTTCTGCGTCACAGGTTACTGATTGAAAAGGTACCTTTTAAGAGACCTATTTTTCAGGCAATATGTTTACATGTTGGGCTTGGCAGTTCTCCTCCCAAATGTTCAATTTCCCTCCGGTCTTTTAGCCATTGTGTCATTGGCTTTTAAGATTGTCAATATACTTAATTCAAACTTATTTGGTATTTTTCGTGGTATAATTTAAACTGATTGGCCTAATTCTAATTTTTTTGTTGTTTCCAGGCAACAAGCTACTCCAGTAGCTGGAGTGCCTGTTATATTTTATCTTAGAGAACATTTGGTGCTGCCCACTGCTAGCTTATAACTCTTAAAAAGGCATAGTTCACCCATATCTTAATAACAGATTCATTTAATTCCAGTAGTATATATCTAATATATGATTCTTCTTTATTCTGGACTAGAACCTGAATATCTTTATTCATCCATTGATTCTTATTGCTACTGGCCTCATTCACTCCAGCAGGAACATAATGACTCTGAACTCTCATTATCACACTTTTGAAAGCTTTCCATTTGTCAGTAATCCCTTTACCTGCCAACAGTCTACTCCAATCAACTTTTGAAAATTCTTGTCTCATATCATTAAAATTTGCCTTACTCCAATTAACTTTTACAGAAGGCTTATCCTTTTCCATAAATATTTTGAAACTAATAGAATTAAAATCCAATTCCAAAATGTTACCCAATTAATACTTCAGTCACTTGCCCTGCCTTATTACCAAAGGGAAGGTCAAGTTTTGCTCCTTCTCTAGTAGGAACATTTACATATTGATAAAGAAAATATTCTTGAACACATTTAACAGATTCTTCGGCATCCAAACCTTTAACACTATGGCAGTCCCAGTCAATGTTTGGAAAATTAAAATCACCTACTATTACAATATTATTCTTACATAGATGAGATCTCCACAAATTTGTTCTTAATTTCCCGCTGACTATTGGGGGAGGTGCTACGATACAAATCCTATCAAGGTGATCGTTCCTTTATTTTGATTTCAACATGCACTTGCACTGGACGATTTTTCAGAAATATCCCCTCTAGTTACAGTAGTAATGTTTCTCAAACAAAAACAACACTTCTCTTTTGCCTCCCTTTCTATCCTCCCTGTAGCATCTGTAACTTCAAAACATTGAACTGCCAATTTTCTCCATCCCTCAGCCAAGCTTCTGTAATAGCTGTGACATCCCAGTCCCACATTCTCAAACATGCAGAGTTCATTAGCCTTACCTGTAAGGCCTTTTGATTCACCCTGTAAAGCCTTAATCTTTTCCCCAACTATACCATTCCTATCAATGTGTACAATCACAACTGGCTTCCCTCTCTCCCTTTTGACAACCTGTATCAAATGTTTTGAGACATCCTTAATCCTGGCATCAGGAAAGCAACAGACTAGATTCATGCTCACTGCGACAGAATCTCCTGTCTGTGACCCTGACAGGAGAGTCCCTTATAACAATTATTCTTGGAAATTTTGTCAAACCCTGCCAAATATAACATTCATCCTTAGTGCCCAAGATATGGCTGCATCTTCTACTTTTCCTCTGAGAGATCATTAAATATTAAAGAATATTCTGATTCTTTGATCCTTAGAATAGTTGGTAATGTATTACATCAAAAAGCGCCCTACATAACATTACTGTGTAGACTGTTTAGATACCAATTAAAATATAAAATGCAGTGCTTTCTTTGAATTATCCTTTGTTTTAAATACACTATTCCTGATGGAGAACAGTGGGGGCTCCAAAAATATGGTGGCTTAATGACCTTTATTAGAATTTCAATGGAGTTTCAGAAGATGTTCTTTCGACCTGCCTTAAACAAATTGCACTTATCCAAGAAATTATACAGAACACTCATTCTATATTAGTTACTACAGATATAGAGCCTGTATAAACTTAAGAGCATCCATATAACTCAAAAAAGGTTAAATAACTCTCACCTCGGTTTAGCACACATGGGCAGAAAATTATGCAGTTTTTCACACTTTTCCATTTCTACTTCATAAAGGTTGAGCAAGAAAATATTTTATTTGTAAAGAGCAATAAAATGTAAACAGTGGTCATCTAAAAATACAAAAGGAGATTCATCACCCTCAAGCAATAACAACTGGCATAGTTATCATTTGGAAAAATGGAACTTCATATTTAGCAGTTTACATGGGGAAGAAAAACCCATCAGATCACAATTTTCTAAACAAGGAATGTATCAGAGGCTGAGGGGTGACCTTATAAATGTTTATAAAATCATAAGGGTCATGAATAGGGTGACTAGACAAGGTCTTTTTCCTAGGATGGGGGGAGTCCAAAGAAGAGGTTTAAAGGTCAGAGAGAAAAGATTTAAAAGGGACCTAAGGGGCAACTTTTTCACGCAGAGGATGGTGTGTATACAAAATTAGCTGCCTGAGGAAGTGTTGGAGGCTAGTACAATTACAACATTTAAAAAGACATTTGGATGGGTACATAAGTAGGAAGGATTGAGGGGGATATAGGCTAAATGCTGACAAATGGGACTATAATAATTTAGGAGATCTGGTTGGTATGGATGAGTTGGACCGATGTGTCTGTTTCAGTGCTGTACAACTCTATGATTCGAAGTTGAAATATATTAATATTAGCATCAACCAATTGACTACAGTATAATACAGCAGGATAAAACTTCACTTGCACACAAATTCTAAAAAATAAACAACCATGCCAGAACCAAAAATGATTTATAGCATTGGAATTCAAGTGCTTTAACTGAAGTAAGGCAATTGGTCAGTTCTTCTGTACATCGTAAGCAATCTTTGTGATAGCCACTGCTGAGCCTCAATATCCTGGGGACTGATTTATGTTACTCTGCAGCTGAAAAATTGAAGCTTCTTCTTAAAAAATAAACTATCAATTCGTTCAAAGGGAACGATGTTAGTACTGTTACTTCTCATTTTTAATCTTTTGAATTGAAAAGACAGGATGATCAGCTACCAGTATCAACTGACTTCCTCAATATTTCTGGTCACACAGTGATGTTAAATTTTTATTTAGTATATTTAAAAGTAAATCACATATTCCTCTACATATTTTGCTCTTAATCACAAGTTATGTCAGAAGCATTAATCAAGCACATGCTCTTGTATAGTAGCGGTTATGACAATACTATGGTTTTAAGAGATGTATTTTGTCCTTTTTTTTTAAAAAGAGAGATTTTGAGCCTTAGGTTGCAAACTCTATTCGAAGCAATACAGTACAGCTTGACACACCTTGGGGGCTTTTTTTTTTGTAAAATATTGGACAATAGAAGCAGCATGAATGGGTGGATTTAGGCTCCCAGAGAACCAGTGCTTTAGTTTGGCTTTCAGTAGTTCTTGGAGGTTTGAAGATGGCTGTGGAAGCTGTTACATCTCCTTGGCAACAGCAAAAAGTTAGAGTTCTCGCTTTCTACCAGAATCATCTCTCTCTACTGCTCGCATCACATGTGAGACAATCTGTTTTAATGCCTTTGCCAAGAGTGTGTTTATTGGATGTTACTATATTGGAACAGTTGCTGGTTTGTAGTTAAAAAACTATTATTCTGTTAAGTTGTACAACAGAGTTAAAGTTATCCCAATTCTTCTTTCTTTTGTTTGTATTTTAACTCTAAGGTAAGAATCAAGTGTGTTTTGCTTAAAGCCGAGCAATGTAACCAATCGAATTATATCAGAAACACAGCATCTTGCACTTGTATTTAAGAAAGATAAAAGTTAGCCTAAATCCTATTGCCTCGATATTTGAGAGGGGATTTAGTCTGGTCCACAACACAGGTGCACTACTTCATCTTCAAAATTGCAATTTTTTTGAGTTCATTTGTTTCTTTTGATATTACTATTTGAGAGGGACAGTTGCCATTTTTTGGAAAGAAAAGAACAGGAAGAGGAAAAGAGACAGCAATGTATACACATGCTCAGTCATGGAGTCATAGAGTCAGAGAGATGTACAGCACGGAAACAGACCCTTCAGTTCAACTCATCCATGCTAAGCAGATACCCGAATCTAATCTAGTCCCATTTGCCAGCACTTGACCCATTTCCCTCTAAACCCTTACTAACATACCCATGCAGAGGCCTTTTAAATGTTGCAATTGTGCCGTCTTTCACCACTTCCTCTTGCAGCTCATTCCATGCAAGCACCACCCTCTGCGTAAAAAGGTTGTCCTTTAGGTCTCTTTTATATGTTTCCCCTCTCACCCTAAACCTATGCCGTCTAGTTCTGGACTCCCCTACCCCAGGGAAAAGATCTTGTTTATTTATCCGACACATCCCCCTCATGATTTTAATAAACCTCCATAACCTCCTTAGCCTCCAACCCTCCAGGGAAAACAGCCCCAGCCTATTCAGCCTCTCCCTAGATGTCAAATCTTCCAACCCTGGCAACATCCTTGTAAATCTTTGTTGAACCCTCTCAGGTTTCACAACATCCTTCTGATATGAAGGAGACAAAAACTGCAGGCAATATTCCAAAAGTGGCTGAACCAATGTCCTGTATAGCCGCAACATGACATCCCAACTCCGATACTCAATGTTTTGACCAATAAAGGAAAGCATACCAAACACCTTTTTCACTATCCTATCTACCTGTGACTCTGCTTTCAAGGAACTATGAACCTGCACTCCAAGATCTCTTTGTTCAGCAACGCTCCCTAGGACCTTACCATTTAATGTGCAAGTCCTGCTCTGATTTGCTTTTCCAAAATGCAGCACCTGGCATTTATCAAAATTAAACTCTATCTGCATCTCCTCAGTCCATTGGCCTATCTGATTGAGATCCTGTTGTAAACTGAGGTAACCTTCTTCACTGTCCACTACACCTCCAATTTTGGTGTCATCTGCAAACTTACTAACTCTACCTCTGATGCTCACATCCAAATCATTTATATCAATGACGAAAAGTAGTGGACACGGTACCGATCCTTGTGGCACACCACTGGTCACAGGCCTCCAGTCTGAAAAACAATCCTCAACCACCATACTCTGTTTTCTACCTTCATGCTAGTTCTGTATCCAAACGGTTAGTTCTCATTGTATTCCAAGAGATTTAACCTTGTTAACCAGTCTACCATGGAGAACCTTGTCGAACGCCTTACTGAAGGCTACATAGATCACATCTACCACTCTGCCCTCATCAATCCTCTTTGTTATTTCTTCAAAAAACTCAATCAAGTTCATGAGACATGATTTCCCATGCACAAAGCTGACTATCCCTAATCAGTTCTGCCTTTCTAAATACATGTAAATCCTGTCCCTTAGGATTCCCTCCAACAACATGCCCACCACCGATGTCAGGCTCACTGGTCTATAGTTGCCTGGCTTTCCTTACCACCTTTCCTAAATAGTGGCACCACGTTAGCCACTTCCAGTCTTCCTGCACCTCATCTGTGACTATCGATGATACTGATATCTAAGCAAAGGGCCCAGCAATCACTTCCCAGCTTCCCACAGAATTCAGGTGCACTTAATCAGGTCTTGGGGATTTATCCACTTTTATCCATTTCAAAACATCCAGCACTCCCTCCTCTGTAATCTGGACATTTTCCAAGATCTCATCATCTATTTCCCCACATTCTATATCTTCCACGTCCTTCTCCACAGTAAACATTGATGCAAAATACTCATTTAGTATCGCCCCATCTGCTGCTGCTCCTGCACAAAGGCAGCCTTGCTGATCTTTGAGGGGCTCGATTCTCTCCCTAGTCATCCTTTTGCCCTTAATATATTTAAGGAGTCCCTTTGGATTCCCCTTACCCGTATTTGCCAAAGCTATGTCATGTTCCCTTTTTTGCCCTCCTGATTTCTCTCAAGTAATACTTTAAGGATTCACTAGATCTATACTGTCCGTACCTGACATATGCTTCCTTCTTTTCTTAACAAAAATCTCAATTTCTCTAGTCACCCAGCATTCCCTACACCTACCAGCCTTTCTTTTCAACCTAACAGGAACATACTTTCTCTGTACTCTCGTTATCTCAATTCTGAAGGCTTCCCATTTTCCAGCCGTCCCTTTACCTGTGGACATCTGCCCCCAATCAGCTTTTGAAAGTTTTTGCCTAATACTGTCAAAATTTGCCTTTCTCCAATTTAGAACTTCAACTTTTAGATCTGGTCTATCCTTTTCCATCACTATTTTAAAACAAATAGAATTATGGTTGCCAGCCCCAAAATGCTCCCCCACTGACACCTCAGTCACCTGCCCCGCCTTATTTCCTAAGAGTAGGTCAAGTTTTGCACCTTCTCTAGTCGGTACAATGCATACTGAATCAGAAAATTTTCTTGTACATACTAAACAAATTCCTCTCCATTTAAACCCTTCACACTATGGCAGTCCAGTCTATGCTTGGAAAGTTAAAATCTCCTACCATAACCAGCCTATTATTCTTACAGATAACTGAAACCTCCTCACAAATTTGTTTCTGAACTTCCCTCTGACTATTAGGGGATCTATTATACAATCCCAATAAGGTGATCATCCCTTTCTTATTTCTCAATTCTACCGAAATAACTTCCTTGGATATATTTCCAGGAATATCCTCCCTGAGTACAGCTGTAATGCTATCCCTCATCAAAACCGCCACTGCCCCTCCTCTCTCATCCCCCTTTCTATCTTTCCTCTACCTTTGTATCCTGGAAAAAATCCATCCCTATCCTGTCCATCCCTGAGCCACATTTCCGTAATTGCTATGATATCCCAGTCCTATGTTCCTAACCATGCCCTGACTTCATCTGCCTTCCCTGTTAGGCCTCTTGCATTGAAGTCAATGCTGTTTAATTTATCTGACCTACATTTTTCTCTGCTTTGTCCCTGCCTGTCCTGACTGCCATTTCCCAACTGTATCAGTGTCAGACTGATCTCTTTCCTCACTATTTCCCTGTGTCCCCACCAACCGCCCCCTTCTCCCCTGCACCAGCTCCTCAGCTATGCATTGATCTGCTCTATTGTCCTCTTCCCACCCTCACTTGCTCGTAGCCCTGGGAGTAATCCAGATATTACTACCCCCAAGGACCTCCTTTTTAAATTCCTGCCTAACCTCCTACATTCTCCCTTCAGAGTCTCATCCTTTTCCCTTCCTAATTCGTTTGTTCCAATATGTATAATGGCCCCCAGCTGGTCCCTCTCCCCTTGGAGAACATTCTGCATCCTCAGATATCCTTGATCCTGGCACCAGGGAGGCAACACACCATTTTGATTTTTTGCTGTTGGCCACAGAAATGTCTGTCTCTGCCTCTGACGAGACAGTCCCCTATCACAATCAATCACTTGGAACCCAAAAATTAGAGCCAGTCTCGGTACCAGAAACTTGGCTGTTCGTGCTACATTCCCCTGAAGGTCCATCACCCCTGACATTTTCCAAACAGCAAACTTTTTCAAATGGGGACAGACACAAAAGACTCCTGCACTATCTGCCTACCCCTCCTACCTTCCCTGGAGTTAACTATTTACCTAACTATGTGTGGTGTTCCTCCCTTCCTACAACTGCCATCCATCACACCTCTTAGCACTTATAAATTCCTCATTATCTTTAACTGCTGCTCCAAATGATCCATGTCACTGAGTCATAGGTTGAGGAGTTCAAGGTAGAGACACAAAAAGGGCCGAAACTCTCAAAAATATGCCTGGGGTTAGAAGAGATTATATAATTTTAAATATCTCAAACCCACTACTTGGTCCTCCCACTAAGATGCCCTTGAGTGTTTGGGAGAAGTAGGAGAACGAGTAAGTAGACAACCTGTCATCACAAGGTTCATTGTACACTCGGGTATTTTAATCTACAAAAGGAATAGGAGCAGCGCTAGTCGTAGGGCCTTTCAAACCTGTTTCATCATTCCATATGGACATGGTTCATCATCTGTCCAAACTCCACTTTCCTGCCGACTGGTCATGTGTTAATTCCTCGAGAGACCAAGTTTTATTTCATGACGGAGCATCCATAACACTCTGGGGTAGAGAATTCCAAACTTGTACAACCCTTTGAGTGAAATAATTTCTGATCTCTGTCCGAAATGATCTGTCTCTTATCCTGAGACTAATCCGCATGTTTTATTCACTGACTAGCAGAAATAATTTAAGATCTACCCCATCCAACCCTTTCAGAAGAAAATTTCAGTGACCTTCTTTTAACAATGGTTGGACAGATGTGCCAGATCTCAGGAAGAGCCAAAGAACTGAAGTGAAGTTGGGTAGCTTTGCAAAGACAGGTATGTAGCACTGACTTACGTGTACCTGCAGCCTGCTCCAGAGTGGATATTGAGCTTGTCAATCACACTAATCTCTCAGTGGAGAGAATTTGTCAAACCAAAAATAGGCACAAAGTAGAATTAAAACTCTAGAAACTATACTCCCTGTCATAATCCACCCATTGCTGTCAAGAGTCAGGTCAGAGTCAGATATAGGAACAACAACAACACAAAGTATGTGAGAGGTAAACAGAGAGCAAAATAAACTTCTATTGAAAAACAACAAATCACAGGAGTGACAATGAACCCTAAACTTTCTTTGCAAAAAGCCTCACCTTAAACCAGATTTGAAAGAAAAATATCTAAAAATTGCAAAGCATTGAACTGCAGTGTTGAGTTTTCAAACAAATTCACTGCTTTCAGTTGAAACATGACTCCAATTTCTACAACAGAAATGACTGTTCTTCAATATCTAAACTGTACAACTGTCATGAAATTTTTCTGCAAACAAAATCAAGTATCTGGGAAGAAACTACTACTCACCATAATGACTGCTTTAAAACAACAAAGTGATCCAGATACAAACGGCATCTGCAATTGGATCTCAAAGAATCACATTGGATTCAAATGTTAACTGTTTCTCTCTCTACAGATGTTGCTAAACCAGATTTCCTCAATCATTTTGTTACTATTAGGGAACTGGGATTGACACTCAATTGATCTTTTGTTGAGTGAATGACGATAATTTTCACTGGCACCTTGAATCAACTCACCTGGTTTTCTTTCGGATTTCCTCTACCAGCTGTTTAATATGGTCCTCCATAAATTCAATTTTTTCATTTTTACGTGCGTGAGCTTTTTGCAGTCGCACAATACGTTCTATCAGTAAAGTCTTGTCCACTTCAGGGAAACTGTCGGCCTGCACAATACAACCAGCATTTTCCGGAGATCGCTCTTCTTTATTGCACCGAGCATCAAGAGAACCTGGAAGACAATACAAAAGATGATTTCTGGAGCAGATAGAAAATAATGCATATGCATTTACTTAAACATTAGGAATATAATACCTTGGGCTCAGAAAATGAATGCTTAATTTCTGATAGGAAAATGTTATGAAAAGGGGTTTTCTTTTACTGCAAGGAACTCAATAAATTCAGCAACTGAACACTTTCTAAGCTGGGTTCAAGAAACTACTCTTAATACAATGTTTCGTTCTTTTAAAAAAAAGACTTTTCTCAATGAATGGTGGATAACTGAATTTTCTCATCAAATAATCATATGATAAACACTTGCAAAGGCTAGCACATTGGAGGTACTAATTTGTACCAGTTACTAAGGCCAGGAGCATAAAAATCATTTCTAGTCATTATTCTGCAACATTTGTTTCAAACAAGTTATGCCCATTTTAAAATGCACATTTTTCACTAATGTGGGTGTTGTGCCCCATTCTCATTTGAATGGTCAGATAACCAACTCTGATTACAATAGAATCTTGATGAAAGGTGTGGAAAAGAAACCTGAAAGGAACCCACTTGTTTTTATTCTAACACATTGTGGAAAATTTCTCAGTTTGTGTTGAACAGACCTCACAACAACTCAGCATGTGAAGTATCAGTTACAGTTATAAACACTGAGTTTTCAAAACTGCTATCCTATCACTACTGCATCTCAACTAACCCTGGCAAATTCAATAACTTTGCCAAGACAATTCCCCATTAACAATTCTAAACATCAGTGACAATTTTGCTGTCAATAATGAAGGAAAAGCACTTGTTGGTCAGCTTACAGAGTGTTCATCTCATGGTGAGTGGCTGGCTACATTTTTAGGAGTTTTTGGGCACAGACTGGTTTAGACCCAACATCTGATCCAGTATGTGTAACCTGCAGAGCTTCTGCAAGCGGGTCAAAAAAACACCAGCAAGGCTATTCGCTCAGTTTGAAGAATCCCCACTGAGACAAAGCCCATTATTTTTCTTTTGATAAACCCCCTCCCACTTCCCAAGTATAGAGATGCGTGTGTGAAGATGTCAATTAACACACCATCCTCACCAGTCAGATAACTCACTGGATTGCCTGCCAATCAGTACACATGGAGGAGACAGGCAGAGCAAGGGAGAATATCTCACTCTATCATAGGTCTTGGTACTTGCAACCTGGGTCAATAGAGACTGTGAATCAATACAAAGCCAGCAGTTCCTGGTCCTGAAGTCCGCCAATTGACATTTATTCCTTGAAGGATCCAGCAATGGGAAAGTTTTCACTTCTCACAGGGTTTGACTTGTTGGAGATTGGGACTGTGTGCATGTGTGTGTGCAAATGCGCGTATACGCACGTGTAATAGGTCAGCTTTCAGAAGCCAGCCCATTGCCCATCACCCATGCCTCAGATTGCATTCAGACTTCAAACACAGTAGGCAAGTTTCCTGGTTTTCCAGGAAGCAAGCTTAACAATTTCTCTCAGCAGCTGAGGAGAGAAATGATAGGGGAAATGGTGGGTTGAGGCCTTGATGTGGTCAGTGGGGGGAGAGTGAGTGAGCGAACGAGAGTGATATGAGACAGACATCGACTATGTGTGTTTTTACTGTTGTTGAAACTTGACGTTAACAAAACATTTCATCTTAATTTCTCATTGAACCCCAAGCTAGTTAGGTAAAAGTTTGATGATGCTTTCATGGTTTTTTTATCCTCCTAGTGTTAAGATAATAAAACTTCATCAATATTTGTTAACAACTATATTTATATTAAGTAATGTGTATTTACTTTTTCTTTTACCTGATGAACTTGAACGACTTCCCATGCTGCTGGCCTCTTTGCTGTCATAACTGCCATTATCTATTTGCTCTAACCGCCGTCGTGCTGGAAGAAATCCACAATGAGTTAAAATTACGTTGGTGTAACCGTAGACCAGAATTTCAGAAAACAGTGAAAATCTGATCAACTCTGGAAATAATTGCAGTATTGCAAATCAAAACCATAACACTTCTCCAATTTCCACCTACCTTGCTGAAGCTGTTTTGTGAGGTCTTTAATGTTACTCGCTTTCTTTCGTTTCTGCGTGACAAGCTCATCTTTAAGTTCTTCCACTTGTAAATTCAATTTACTCACTTCTTTCCGTTCAGAGATCACCTCATTCTGCAGAGCTTTCACATCTTGCTGACGCAGTTCCTGTTCTTTCTGTAATCTGTCCATCTGTGTACAAATAAAAGTCCATATATCGAATGACACTGAGCTATACATTTGAGTGCACATTTCAAATATCAATTCAAAATGTTTCAAAACATTGCAGTATTTATTGGATTTTACAATGCCAAAATGAAAAAAATTACCACCTATTGAACCCAAACACATAAAACATCACTTTTTTTCAATAATATTAAATTAGCTTAGAAACTAAGTGCATAGTTTACTCCATGCAGTTTCCTGGGAGAATTGTATACACGGAGTGAATAGAAATTTACCTAAAAAAAATGGATTTATGCCTATGGATTGGAAAACTGTAAACTATTAAAACATTGAGAGATTAGAACCTAAAGCAGCCCTTTAATATGGAATGGTAGTTAGGACGCAGGTAAGGATAAAAACAAACAGTCATTGTCCAATTGACAGGATTCACCAACTGGTGCTCCCTATGTGACTGTACAAAGGCACTGGTTTCTCACCAAACAGGTCATTCTGCACTTCCTGTCTATGCCAGCTCTTTGAAAGAGTACCCAATTAGTCCCTCTCAGTTGTGCTTACTCTTAGCTTGACTAATCTGAAATTTATTATTAAATCTGTTTGCATCACTTAAACAGAAGAACATTTCAGATCGTAACTCACCACGCAAGATTTTTTTGTGTGTTGCATCGGACTCTTACCAATGCCCTTAAATCTGTATCCTCTGATTGTTGATCAGTCCAGCATGAAAACAGTTACACCTCAACCTATTTTGTCAAAATCTCAAATTTGAGCTGCTCTTTGAAAGCACTACCTAATCTTCTATAAAGAAGAACTTGATGTTGAATTTACATTTTATGCATTAAGCTGGGGGAAAGACAGGTTCTCGTTTTATTTTGTAGATTTGCCTTGTGAGCTTAGTGCCAAGAATGGAGGCCTGTTTGTTTACATGCATTTTTAATTAAGATTTACAATTCTTGAAGAGAACAGGGATAGAAGTTCAGTGCATTTTTGAAAAGGAAAGTTGCCCAGTGACAGGTTGAGTAACACATAGAAGAAAATCTAGAAAGTAGTCAGCAAATATCGTGTGCACCAGAGAACATATACAGGAATTTTAAACTTTCTCGTAAAAGATCCTGCAAGATTGCTGAAAAAAAAATTTTAAACGGAATTCATTGGTTTGCTCTGATATAGACTGTAGCTCAGCCATTTTCAGGTGCTTCATTAATGACCTTCGCTCCATTATAGTTCAGGAGTGGGGATATTTACTGACGATTACACAATGTTCAGCAGAATTTGTGACCCCTCAAATATTTAAGCAGTTCATGTCCAAATGCAGCAAGACTTGGCTTGAGCGGACAAATGGCAAGTAACATTCATGCCACACAAGTGACCACTTTTATCAAGTGACAAACTAACCATTCCTCATGACATTCAATGGCATTACAATCACTGACATCCTGGGAGTTACAATTGACCATAAATCAAAATGGACTAGCCACAAAGCATGTGACTACAAGAGCAGGTCATAGGCTAGGAACCGTGTGGTGAGTAAATCTGCTCCTAATTCCACAAAGCAAATATCACCACTATTTACAAGGCACAGGTCAGGAATGTGATGAAATATGCCCCATTTGCCTGGATGGGTGTAGCTCCAACAACACTCTAAGCTTTCCACCATCCAGGAGGAAAGTAGCCCATTTGATTAGCATCACATCCATAAACATTTACTCCCTCTTGCACCAATGTTCAGTAGCAGTAGTGTGTACTATCTGCAAGATGCACTGCAGAAATTCGGCAAAGATCTCAACACTTGGCTCTATGTAACAGAAGTCTTTAATCTCTGGTACAATTCCAATAAAGCTCCTCCAAGGCTACGGCATTAAGTTGGATACTCAGAACTGACGACACTAATAACCAGTTTTTTATAAATGTTTGCAAATACTTGCTTGCTTTTTTACCACAGTTCATAGAGAGCCAAGGATCCTTCATACCTTGTTAACAGCCTTTTCAACAGTCCTTCACATTTAGAGATTTATGAACCTACATCTGCCAATCTCTTGTAACTAGTGTACAGAGTCAATTGTTACGTTCAAACTATTAAGTTTAATTAATAAAGGTAAAGGGGGATGAGGAATATGGAATTAGGTCAAAGTTAACCACGATTGCAATGAGTTGTGCAATGGGTACAGGGCTACTCATATTTAGGAAGCTTCTTTAGGTATATGTGAAGAGAAAAATAATAACACAGACAAATGCAGGTCTCCTACATGAAGGATCTTTGGGAACATTATAATGGGGAAACAAAGAGATGGCAGACCAAATTATATACATACTTTGGTTCGGTCTTCACAAAAGAGGGGACAGATAACATCCCAAAAGGATTAGCAACACAGGATCTAGGGAGGGGGAGTACCTGAAGAATGAGGGGAGATCAATTAGAGATACAAAAGATGTCAAAGGGGAGTGACAAAGTAGAAAAAAAAAGGAAGTTTCTGCACGTGGGGCAATCTAGAACACAAGGTCTAGATTTAGGATACAAGATAGCCGATGTTAAACAGATTAGGAAAATTACTTCTTTCAAATGGGTCATGAATCTGTGGAATTCACAACTCTGACAACAGTGGGTGTTAGAACACTGAGATAGCAAGATTTTTAATTAGCAATGGATCAAAGGGTCATGGCGGGTGGGCAGAAAAGCAGAGTTGAGATCTTATAAAATTGGCAGCAGGTTGAGCGACTGAACTGCCTACTCCTGCTCCTAGTTCTTATGTTCTTATGAAGGAAATCAGAACCAATAGGGAAAAAGTGTTGGGGAAATGGAAATTGATAGGATGAAAGACCGATGAATCCCCACACTTTGATAATCTGCAGCCCAGAGTACTTACGGAAGTGGCATTTGAAAAAATGAATGCATTGGTGGACACCGTACACAATCTTATAGACTCTGGAACAGTTTCTATTGATTAGAGGATTGTTAATGTAACACCACTATTTAAAAAGCAGGTTGAGAGAAAACAGATCATTTAGCTTAACGTTGGTAGTGGAGAAGAGGTAGGTCCATTATAAAAGATTTAACAGCAGACTTCTTGGAAAACAGTGACAGATCACTCAAAGCTAGCATGGATTTACAAAAATGAAATCAAGTTTGACAAATCTACTGAAATCTGAAATTTTTCATGGATTTAGAAAACTAGTAGAGTTGATAAGGATAAGTCAGTGAATGCAATTTACTTGGACTTCCAGAACGCTTTCATAAAATCCCACATAAGAGATTGGTATGTAAAATTGAAATGTATGTAATTGAGAATAATGTACTGACATGGATAGAGACTTTAGATTAGATGAGATTAGATTACATTACAGTGTGGAAACAGGCCCTTCAGCCCAACAAGTCCACACCGACCCGCCGAAGCGCAACTCACCCATACCCTTACATTTACCCCTTACCTAACACTATGGGCAATTTAGCATGGCCAATTCACCTGACCTGCACATCTTTGGACTGTGGGAGGAAACCAGAGCACCCGGAGGAAACCCACGCAGACACGGGGAGAACATGCAGACTCCACACAGTTAGTCGCCTGAGGTGGGAATTGAACCCGGGTCTCAGGCGCTGTGAGGCAGAGTGCTAACCACTATGCCACCGTGCCGCCCATGTGGCTGACAACCAGGAAACAAAAAGTGGGAATAAACAGGTTTTGTTTTAAACCAACAAGTGGCAGGAAGTGACTAGTGGAGTCTCGTAGGGATCAACTAGGAGAAAGTGAGGACTGCAGATGCTGGAGACCAGAGTTGAAAAATGAGTTGGCACACCAGCCTCATTCCTGAAGAAGGGCTTATGCCCGAAACGTCGATTCTCCTGCTCCTCGGATGCTGCCTGGCCTGCTGTGTTTTTCCAGCACCACATTTTTCATCTCTTAGGCATCAGTCTTTTGAACCACTACATATATTAATAATTTAGACGAGGGGACTAATGTAATATCTCCAAGCTTATAGACAAAGTTGGGTGGGAAAGTGAGCTGTAAGGAGGATGCAGAGATACGTCAATGCAATTTGGACGAGTTGTGGGAGTGGTAAAATACATTGCAGACAAAGTACAACGTAGACAGATATGAAGTTATCCACTTTGATAACAAACGGAGGAAGGCAGCTTGAGAGATCACAGCTTGAATATTCAGTGCAACTTTGGTTTTCTTTGGTTTTCTTCTGCCAGTGGAGGGAGTGCTCTGAAGATGGACCAGACTGATTCCTGGATGGTAGAATTGACATATGAAGCACACTGGATTGGGTTAACACTATATTTACGAATGAGGGGCATCTCACAGAAACCTAAAATGTTCTAATAGGACTAGACAAGAGAAGGACAGAAAGTTGGCCTTTCCAACTTCATACTAACCATTTTTGCTTTAACTTTGAATGATATTGCATTAATGTTAATTTTTTCATATTTTAATATAGATTAGTGTCTATTAAGAAATAAAACAAACTGTACTAAAAATCTCTTGTGGCCAAACTTTCCTCATTTTAAAATATACTTAATTTATTTTATCATATTTGTGAAGTGATGAGCTTCACACATTTGTCAATTAACTATTTTCAGACATTTCAAAGTATACCAAAGTTTAGCAACTACCTGCCTTTCCCTGAACATAAATAACTAACTGATTTCTGTTAAATGCAAAATATTCTATTACAAAACAACATAAATACAAGTGTATAAATTCAAAGCACACGACAGAATTTAACCCAACACTTCTTGGAGGTCAAATCCTCTTCACAGTCACAAAGCGAGGAGAGGAATAAAAATATAACTGTATTCCAATGGGATTTTGCTTCCACAAAGATAGTTTGAAGTTTCCATGAGGGCTTAATGGAGAGCCACAAAACACTAATTCCCACTGGAAAACATTGCTCAGTTCATTCAAATCAGGTTAGGCATGGAGGTTGGGAGTCAGGAGACAGTAAGTTAATATCTTGCTTTAAACAAATTCAGAAGATAATGTTAACATTGCATTAGAAAGGTTTTTCATTGCAAGGAGGAACATATACAGATTTTCTATTGCAACACATTGTACAAACAGCTCAAAAAACCCTATATGGATTTATGTTCTGCTTTTAATTAAAAATGCTTTCCACTACTCAACAATGCTGGACTTTCTCAAATGAGACACCATTCACTGAGTTGAGTTAAGGGAAAAAAAAGTCCTGAAGTTTCATTATCTCAAGTCCTTCTTTTTAACTGCAGGCTTACCAATTCAACATTAGTGTGTCCTAACTCTTCAAGTTGCACACTTAGCTCCCGCTCACGAATATTCAGCTTGTCAAGCTGCATCTGCAACGTGTTGTTCTCAGATTGAAGTTGGGCATTTTTGGTGGTCAGCCTCTCTGTAAACAGAAGCAACTCAGATTCCTTTTTGCGACTCCCTTCAATGTCTTCCTGCAGATCTGTAACGAATGCGTTCAGGCTGTCAACCTCCTCTTTTGATGTCTGAAGCTCTTGTTCATTTCTATGATGCAATCACATTAAATTATGTTTCAGTAGTAGTTTGCACTTTGCTAGAAAATAAATGTTTCTAAAACTAATCTCTTCTTGCGAGAACACCAAAACCTTAATGGTTACATGAATTTATTAAAAAAAAAATGACAGGCAGGTCAAGAACTTGTGGAACATCATAATGAAACTCTTCCTTCCCCCACCAGCTAATGCATTTCCTTGGATAATGAGACAAGAGAAATCCTTTGGTAAACAAAAAAAAACTCTGAACAGCTCCTTTCTGAATCACAATACACACACGCCCATCCCCACACCCCTGTCGCCACCACCCACGTACTCAAAACCAATGTAGGAAAAATTTTCAACCTAGCATATCTTAACCATTAATACGGTAAATAAACTAAACTATTAAATCCAATCAATTATATATCAGAGTTTTTACCTTTCAAGCTGTTCTTCCAAGTGGTTTACAATCTTTACTCGTTCATGCAAAGACTGGCATTCTGCTTTTTGCCGGTTGATAATTTCTTTATATTTTGACAGTTCATCTTCAGTCCTCAAACGCTCATCCTCAAGACACCTTACCTGAGACAGGAACAGATAACAAGTGTTTTGGATAAATGATATCACAAAAATCAAATGCGTAGCTAACGTTAATGATTAGCAACAAGAACTCAGTTTGATCTTAAACTAATGGAGGGATATAATAAGCCAAATAGAGTGCTCACTTTAGTTAATCCAACAAAATATTTTTGACAAATCTAAGCAGGTGGTGTTAAGTCACTTAGAAGGGTTAGACATAGTCAACGTGACGTGTAAAAGAAACATCACATTTGACTGTTCGAAGTTGAGTTTGAGGAAGCAATTAACAGGATAGATAAAAGGGAAAAACCAAATGTATTATTATACTGAAGTTTTTGAAAAGCCTTTGACAAGGTGCCACATGTTGTTAAAAACAGCTGAAGGTATTTGGGGAAATCTATTACAATAGATTGGGAGATTATACATTCATTTAAATTGAACCTTAATTTTAAGAAGTATGAAATAATAGGTCTTTGTCATGCTATTATTCTGAATAGAGTGCAGCAAGGATAAGCCCTGAAGTCTCAGCTATTCATAATTAATATTAAATATCTAAGAATATAAAATGTTAAACAGAAATAGGCCATCTAACTCTTCAAGTTTGCTCCAACATTCAATGAGATCATGCTGATCTAATAATCCTCAAACCCACTTTCTGCCATTGCCCCATAGCTCTTGATTAAAAGTCTCTCTCTCTCTGCCTTGGATATACCTAAACGACTCAGCTTCTGCACTCCTCTGCAGTAAAGAATCCCACAGACTGACTGGCCTCAGAAAAAAAAATTCCTTCTTCTTTGTCTTATTCTGAGAATACTGCTAGACACTCATTCAGGGGAATAACCTCTCTGCATTTACCCTATCAAGCCCCTTAAGAATCTTATATTTCAATAAGGTTGCCTTACATTCTTCTAAACTCCAATGACTGCAAACTCAACCTGATCAATCTCTCCTGAGAAGAGAACAGCTCCACACCCAGGGTCAACTAGAGAGCCTTCTCTGCACAGCCTCCAATGCTAGTATACCTTTTCTTAATTAAAGGGGATGAAAACTGGTCATAGTATTCCAGGTGTGGTCTGATTAGTGCATTGTAAAGTTTTAGCAAGACCTCCTTATTTTTATAGCATACTTCTTTCAAAATAAGGGCCAACAGTCTATTTGTCCTCCCTGTGTGATTCATGCCCCAGGCCCCCAAATCCCACCATGCTGCAGCCTTCTTCAATCATTCTTCATTTAAACAATATTCAGCTCTTCTATTCTTCTTACTGAAGTACCCAAGTTCACATTTTCCCAAACCATCTTCCAATTACCAATTTTATCCCCACTTAACTTGTCCATATTCATCTGTAGACTCCTTATATCATCCACAAATGGTGATTGTAATGCATTCACTTTCTTACTCCAAGTCATGAACATTTTTATAAATAACTGCAGCCCAGCACTATTCCCTGCAGCATTCCACTAAGCACATGCTGTCATTCTGCCAATGCCTCCTTTGCCCCAGTACACTGGCCTCTATCAATTAGGCAATCCTCTCTACACACTAATAAACCACAGGTAGCCAACACTATTGGTTCTTATCTTATTAAGTAGCCTTATGTGCACTAACATATAAAACAATCTGTTGGAAATCCAAATATATTACATCAACTGGTTTCCCCTTTGTCTCCTGATTGTCAACATCTCAAAGGGCTGGAATAACTTTGTCCGGCATGATTTTCTATTCATGAGCCTTGTTGACACTGCTTAATTATATAATACATTTCAAAATGCTCTGCTATTACATCCTCTATAACATTCTAACATTTTCCCCAATGACTAGCAGACCTATAGTTGTGTTTTTGTCTCCCTTTTTGAATCAAAGTTTTACACTGGCATTGTTCCAATCCTCTGGGACTTTTCCAGAATCTAAGGATTCTTAGAAGATAATTACAAGTGCATCTATTAGAATTTATTAGGATGTAGCTAAAATAGATGCTAAGATGTAGCCCATCAGGTCTGGGCACTTATCGGCTTTTAGCCTCATTACTTTCCCTCGGAGTTCATCTCGAATGATAGTGTATTTATTTCCTTCCTCCCTTTATCCCCTTGATTTAGTATTTTGGGAATGTTATTTGTGTCCTCTACCATGAAGACTGATGTAAAGTATTTATTCAACTCCTCTGCCATTTCCTGGTTCCCCATTATCATTTTCCTAGCCTTGATCTCTAATGGGCGTATGTTGCCTCTCTATCCATTTGAAAATTTAAGTAGTCATACTGTTTGTTTTTATATTAGTTATAGTTTGTCCGCTTGGTTTATTTGCTCCCTTTTTATTATATTTTTGCTTAGCTTTTAAATCTTTCCCAATCCTCCGGTTAATCATTAATCTTTGTCACATTGCATTTTTTTCCTTCCAATTTGATATTATTTTAACATTCCTTGTTAAGGATGTAAGCTTATCCCCCTCTTAGAATCCTTCTTCTTTACCAGATGTGGAGGGTCATGAAATATTTTCTTAAAAGTCTGCCATGGTCTTTTCTGCAAAACACCTTTGCCAATTCACTTAAGCCAATTCTGTTGTCATTCCTTTCTAATTAATCTTATTTTAGTTTAGCACAGTTGTTACTGACCCAGATTTCTCACTCTCAAACTGAATGCTAAACTCTACCATGATATGACCACAGTTGCCGAGGGAATCTTTTATTCGAAGATCATTCATTAAACCCATTTCATTGCACATTATCAGACCCAAAATAGCCTGATCGCTGGTTGAAGCCACAGCAGGATTGAAGGGAATTGTATCAAATACAGCTTATGAATTTTTTTCATTGTCCCTTAAGTTATGAAATGGTTCTGAGTATAATGTAACTAGGTTTGCAGACTAAGAAAGCGAGGTGGAAAATAAGGTACAAAGGGGACAAAGATTCTGGAAAGGGATGGAGATACATCAAATGAATGAGCAAAAAAGTAGCAAATGAAGAATAACCTGTTTAAAAAAAAGTGCAATTAATAGAAAATAGAACTATTTTAAATGTGAAAGAAAAAAATTGCATTTACATTGTGCTTTTCACAACAAACAGATATCTGAAAGTGCTTTATAGATTATCACTTTTGAACTATAGTCACTGTCGAATTTAGGCGTTCACAGTCAATTCACATATAGTGAGCTCCCAAAGACAGTAATGTGACACTGATCACTTAATCTATTTTAAACATGTTTGTGGATGGATTAACAGCAGGAATAACTCCCCCAGCATTCTTTGAGATAGTGGGAGGGGATACATAATGTCACCTGAGTGCAAGTGTCTCTCAGTTCAATACCCCATGAAAGATATGGCTTCACCAAAACTGCAGCATTCTTAATACTGCACTACAGAGTTAGCTTTGAGATTTTTGCTCATGTCCTGCTTGAGGCCAAAATCTTGTTTGCCAAAACAGAAAATGCTACAGACTGAACCATGCAGGAATTAAGTATGAGTAATCAGTGGGATTTGGATTTTCCTGCATGTAAAACACAAAGTTATCATGAATGCACTGCAATTAAAAATTTGATGGTATACTGGTTTGACTGCAAGAATATAAATTTATATTGTAGTATAGAGTTTTGTCCGTATCTAAGAAATTGATTCAATTGATTTTTGGGATAATTGGTTTGTTCTATCCCAAGATAGCCGTTATCATTATCCCTGTAGGCTCATGGGGTCAAAGGACTTGCTTATGCTCCTAAAACAATTTTTTGCTTTCTTTTTTGGACAGGAAAATAAGCACGCACCATCAGTAAGTAACAGACACAAGACAAAGAACAGACAAGAAAACTGGGGGCAAGCTATTCTTGAAAATGAACTTCTTAGTTATTCAAACAATACAGTGGCAAACTGAAAGTATAGAAGTTCTTCAAAGTTAATTTGAAAAGAGTTCAACAGAATTTACAAGATAACTACAAAAGACAAACAAATGAACAACAGTATTCACCTTAGTTCTCAAAGTATGCAACTCATCCATTCCTTCCTTGAATGTTTTTTTCAGATCATCAAGTTCCTTTATTTTAGCATGGCGAATCTGTTTTTTTTTGGTTGGAGAAATACATTAATTAAGAATCTAATAAAATGCTAAATTATCACAATGGAAACATGAGATGAATCAAACATAGTCATCTGTACCAGCCTCTTACCATGTCATCTGTACCATGATCCCTCTTAACAAATTTCAAAGTTAAATATTTGTGAAGCTTATGTTGCAAGATCATTGGCACAAAAATTAATAGAAAATACCTGCTGCAAATTAAAAATACCTCTTAATTTTAGTTGTTAGAAAATATCCTCTATAATAATTGGCAGAGAGGAAAAATGATGCAATGATTATTATTTTATTGCTATTGGCCCATTATAAAACATAAAACATACATTATTTCACCTTGGCAAAACTAGAGTCAATGGGAATTGGGGAAACTCTCCATTAGTTATTCCTGAAGAAGGGCCTGTGCCCGAAACGTCGAATCTCCTGTTCCCTGGATGCTGCCTGACCTGCTGTGCTGTTCCAGCAATAAAGTTTCAACTTTGATCTCCAGCATCTGCAGACCTCACTTTCTCCTCGAAACTCTCCATTAGTTGGATTCAAAAAAATGATCAACCAAAAAGAAAGTGGTTGTGGTTGTTGGCAGCCAGGCATCTCAGTTCAGGGCTTTTCTGCAGGAGTTCCACACGGTAGTTTCCGAGACAACCATTTTCATGTCAGAAGTGGGAGTATTCTTTGAAGTTGCACAATGTTCAGCACCTTTTCTAACTCCTCAGATACTGAAACAGTCAGTGTTAAAATACAACAAGACCTGGATGATCTCTGGCACTTGTACAGTAAGAAGGTCAATTACACTGGTCAGCCCAAACTTGGATAATGACCATTCCAACAAAAGAGAATCTAAACATTAGCCCTTGGCATTCAATTATGTATTATTGCTGAAATCCCAGTATCAACATTCCTTCAAAGGGTGAAGTTGTTTTGGAATGCTCCACCCCAGGGATTTTGGTTCTGATTCCATTCATTATTGTCACATGTACCTAAGATCAGTGAAAAGTTTTGTTTTGCAAGCAGTACAGGCAGATCATAGCAAACAAGAACATACAGATCATAGGGTGCTTTTCAGGACAAGACATACAAATTATTACTGCACAGGAGTTGCACAAAGCAAGGTCAACATTAGTTTTGAAATTATAGAGGTCCATTCAACAGGCTAACAGCAGCAAGAAAAAAAGGGTCTTCTTGAATCTGTTGATGCATGTGTTTAAGCTTCCATATCTTCTGCCTGTCGGAAGAGTTTGAAAGTATTACCGGGGTGGGAGTGGTCTTTGACGAGGTTGGCAGCCTTACCATGAAAACTAGAAGTGCAAATAGCATCCATGGATGGGAGATTAGCTTAAGTGATAGACTGTGCTGTGTACACAACTTTCTGTAGTTTGTATGATCCTGGGTAGAGCAATTGCCATACCTTATGCACCCAGATAGTACATTCTCTATGATGCATCTGTAAAAGTTACTGAGGGCCCTCGTGGACATGCCAATTTTACCAAACTGCCTAAGGAAGAAACACTGTTGTGCCCTCTTGACCGTCACATCGACAAAGGTGGCCCAGGACAAATTGTTGTTAGCGTCACTCCTAGGAACATGACACACTCAACCCTCTCACGGTGGCTCAGTGGTTAGCACTGCTGCCTCACAGCACCAGGGTTCCAGGTTCGATTCTGGCCTCGGGCAACTGTCTGTGTGGAGTTTGCACATTCTGCCAGTGTCTACGTGGGTTTCCTCCGGGTGCTCCAGTTTCCTCCCACAGTCCAAAGATGTGCAGTCCAGGTGAATTGGCCATGTTAAATTGCCCATAGTGTGAGGTGCATTAGTCAGAGGGGAGATGGGTCTGGGTGGGTTGCTCTTCAGAGGGTCAGTGTGGACTTGTTGGGCCGAAGGGCCTGTTTCCACACTGTAGGAATCTAATCTAATCTCTCCACCTTAGCTCCATTGATGTAGATAAGGGCATTTCCTCCTTTTTTCTTTCTGAAGTCAATGATCAGTTCTTTTGTTTTGCTGACATTCAGAGAGAGATTGTTATCATTGCATTATAACACCAAGCCCTCTATCTCCTTCCTGTATTCTGACTCATCGTTGTTGATATCCGGCCTACAATGGTGGTGTTAGCAACTTGTAGATGGCTGTCGTACAGAATTTGGCTGCATGGTCATGGGTGTACAGGGAGTACAGTAGTGGGCTGATTACACATCCAGTGTTGGGGATTATTATGGAGGAAGTACTGTTGTTTATCTTCACTGATTGGAGTTGCAGAAGTTTAAACACGGAGCATGTTCAAAGCGACAGACTTCTAGAGATTAATGACATCAAGGGCCATGGAGGTAGCTTGGGAATCTAATTGAATGGCAGAGCACACTTGACAGGCTGAATGATGTGCTTTTGCTCCCATGTTTCTACCTGCAGATCCAACTGTAATGCACTGAGAATTTTCCGAGGACTCTAACCACTCACATAACAACTGCTCCTTAATGACCTCCTCTGTATATCCAACCTTGTTCATTTCATTCATATTTACACTGTACATACATTATAGTTAGCATTGATCACATACACTGCAATTTCGCCTCAGTGCAAGTTTTGAATTTTCTCTAAAGCCTCAATGATCGAATGAGCTACTTTTCTTTCAATTCATCTATTACATAGTTTCTTACTTTTCACTAACTTTACTCTTAGTTCATTATCTACTGATTTTCTTAACTCTCGGATTACGCAAAATGGACTGAATACATGCCTGCAACCAAGCAATCGCGTTCTCTCACTTGGGACCTCAGAAATCCAAATTTTAAAAGAAAATCTATTTGATGAATATCCCTACATAGGTTATGTGCCTTGGTTATATTAGAATTTAGTTTGCCTTTGTTTTACAGCTGGTAGTCCTCTTGTAAATAGAACATAGAACAATACAGCACAGAACAGGCCCTTCGGCCCACGATGTTGTGCCAAACATTTGTCCTAGCTTAAGCACTATCCATGTACCTATCCAATTGCCGCTTAAAGGTCACCAATGATTCTGACTCTGCCACTCCCACAGGCAGCGCATTCCATGCCCCCACCACTCTCTGGGTAAAGAACCTACCCCTGACATCACTCCTATACCTTCCACCCTTCACCTTAAATTTATGTCCCCTTGTAACACTCTGTTGTACCCGGGGAAATTGTCTCTGACTGTCTACTCTATCTATCCCCCTGATCATCTTATAAACCTCTATCAAGTCACCCCTCATCCTTCACCGTTCCAATGAGAAAAGGCCTAGCACTCTCAACCTATCCTCGTACGACCTATTCTCCATTCCAGGCAACATCCTGGTAAACCTCCTCTGCACCCTCTCCAAAGCTTCACATCTTTCCTAAAGTGAGGCGACCAGAATTGCACACAGTACTCCAAATATGGCCTTACCAAGGTCCTGTACAGCTGCAACATCACCTCACGACTCTTGAATTCAATCCTTCTGCTAATGAACGTTAATACACCATAGGCCTTCTTACAAGTTCTATCCACCTGAGTGGCAATTTTCAAAGAGCTATGAACATAGATCCCTCTGCTCCTCCACCTTATTAAGAACCCTACCGTTAACCCTGTATTCCGCATTCTTATTTGTCCTTCCAAAATGGACAACCTTACACTTGACAGGGTTGAACTCCATCTGCCACTCCTCAGCCCAGCTCTGCATCATATCCAAGTTCCTTTGCAGCCGACATCAGCCCTCCTCACTATCCACAACTCCACCAATCTTCGTATCATCTGCAAATTTACTGACCCACCCTTCGACTCCCTCTTCCAAGTCATTAATAAAAATTACAAACAGAAGAGGACCCAGAACTGATCCCTACGGAACTCCACTTGTAACTGGGCTCCAGGCTGAATAGTTACCACCTACCATCACTCTCTGACTTTGACCGGTTAGCCAGTTCTCTATCCAACTGGCCAAATTTCCCACTATCCCATGCCTCTTGACTTTCCGCATAAGCCTACCATGGGGAACCTTATCAAATGCCGACTAAAATCCACGTACACTACATCCACTGCTCTACCCTCATCCACATGCTTGGTCACCTCCTCAAAGAATTCAATAAGACTTGTAAGGCAAGATCTACCCTTCACAAATCCATGCTGGCTGTCCCTAATCAAGCAGTGTCTTTCCAGATACTCAGAAATCCTATCCCTCAGTACCCTTTCCATTACTTTGCCTACCACCGAAGTAAGACTAACTGGCCTGTAATTCCCGGGGTTATCCCTATTCCTTTTTTGAACAGGGGCACAACATTCGCCACTCTCCAGTCCCCTGGCACCACCCCCATTGACAGTGAAGATGAATTGATCATTGCCAACGGCTCTGCAATTTCCTATCTTGCTTCCCACATAATCCTAGGATATATCCCGTCAGACCCGGGGGACTTGTCTATCCTCAAGTTTTTCAAATTGCCCAACACATCTTCCTTCCTAACAAGTATCTCCTCTAGTTTACCAGTCCGTTTCATACTCTCCTCTTCAACAAAACGGTCCCTCTCATTTGTAAATACTGAAGAAAAGTACTCATTCAAGACCTTTCCTATCTCTTCCAACTCAATACACAGTCTCCCACTACTGTCCTTGATCGGACCTACCCTTGTTCTCGTCATTCTCATGTTTCTCACAAGGCATAAAAGGCCTTGGTTATCCTTGATCCTACCCACCAAAAATTTTTCATGCCCTCTCTTAGCTCTCCTAATCCCTTTCTTCAGCTCCTTCCTGGCTATCCTATATCCCTCCAACGCTCTGTCTGAACCTTGTTTCTTCAACCTTATGTAAGCCTCCTTCTTCCTCTTTACTAGACATTCAACCTCCCTCGTCAACCAAGGTTCCCTCACACGACCATCTCTTTCCTGCCTGACAGGTACATTAGTGTAAATGCTGAAGAAAAGTACTCATTCAAGACCTCAAATGCATCAGTGTAATTTCTTCCAAATATATTTGAAAGCCCCACCTCACCTCCATTTGATCAGACTGTTCCTGCAAGTGTTTTTCTAGTTCTCCTTTAGTTTCACGCAGTTTAGCATCCAACTCATTGGATCGAATTTCCTCCGACTCCTGTGAAGAAAGATAAGGTCACTAATGTCATAAAGCAAATGATGAAGTGTAAGACTAATATTTGAAATGAAGATGTAAAATATTAGAATGTGCAGCTTTCTTTAGACACTGGCGATGCCTGGGGCCTGTCTCTGCTGTGATGCTGTACATAGCAAAAGGAGCAGATGTACTCTCAAGATAAAGTTTTGAAATACAGTTTTCATTTGTCTGAAAACGTGAAATGATAAGACACATTTTGATTCACATGAATTTTTAAGGATAATCACTGCCAGACTGGTCCTACTGCAAGAGAACAGAAACTAGGAAATATCCGTACTTCACTTTGTCCACACCAATCTGTTCCCAACACAAATGCACCTGCCCATGATAGGACTGATAGGAGTGAACAAGGCACAGCCTTGTGGAGATAAAGTTGCATCTTCACAAAAAATACCCTCCATCATGCTTTCTGGCACTACCATCATGTCAAAAGTTATGTCCATGAAACACTTTCGGATGTCAGTTGTCAGAGTATAGTCACAAATTACAACACAGTCTGACAACCATGCTGAATGGCAGAAATAGTGTGCTGTTTGAAGACAGGAACAGCCTTCATGAACATGTCCATTCTCAATGATTACAATATCCAGGGGGTCAATGCAAAAGACAAGGCCGGAACATCTACAGTCCTCCTAAGCCAGAAATAGCAAATAGATGATCCATTTCAGCTTATGTGCAAGCAACTACGCATCAAAGATGCCTGTCTTCAGCCAAATTGATTCTCTCCGTGTAATATCAAGAAACAGAGAAATGCATCATATACAGAAAAGGCTACAAGCCATAAAAATGTCCTGGCAATGATTAAAAGTTTTGCTTCAGAACTAGCCTTCTTCATATTCGCCATCCTGTTTTAATATATATGCAATACTGACATCTATAGACAAAGTAGAAAATTACTCAGTTTCTCTCTCAAATGCAGGACTGATTCATTCTGGCCAATTATCATCACTACTGTGCTCTCAATCAGCAAGAAATGATGGAAGGTAGCACTGACAGTCCTAACAAATTGCACTTTCAACTCATCAACAACCTGTTCACCAATGCTCAGTTTGGGTTCTATATTACAGCTGTGGTCTAAATTTGGACAATAAAGTTAAATGACATGGATGAAGTGAGAGTGACTGCCCTTTACATCAAGTAAGCATTTATCTAAGTGGGAAGTCTCAATAAAACTGTGTCAATGGAAATTCGGGGAAAGATTTCTACTGGCTACAGTCACACTGAACACAAAGAAGTATGATTATGGTTGCAAGAGGTAAATCATTTCAGTCCCAGAACTTTTAGGAGTTCCTTGGGGTAAAGTCCTAGCCCGCTACATTGAATCACTCCCGCCACACTGGGAATATGACTGTGCACAGATGAACAACTATGGCAGGCAACCAAGTAGTCTTGTCATTTGCTCAATACCTACTCTACACAAAATTCTATTAGCATTTTTCATGCTTAAAGAAGCCTACCCAAGTCTCACATCACACCCACTAAACTTTTCCATTTGTCTGGAACATTCTTTAACATAATAAACATCATTTTTGATAAACATAGGCAGAGTTTGTCAACTGGGGTCCATTAACCAACCATTGCAACTTTAAACTAAATATTACACATCTTAAAAAATTGTAAAATGCAAACAAATCAACAAAAGCAGCAGGATCTTATTAGATGGAATACCAAATGAGACACTTGGACACTTGCACTCCATTTGGCTGGTTCACAGATCATACAGCTATCCTCCAATATGTATTATTTAAGACAAAACACTTGCTGTTTAAAAAAAAAAATGCATTGCAAGCAACATGCCCTCTAAGCTGCGCCATTACCCAGTTGCTGAGAAGGCCTGCACACATCAATAGGCATGCCATTGCAGGGCTTCCACTTCCAGTGGCTCCTGCCATTTGCAGACCTCACAGGAGGGGTGAAAAACAACCTTAGGGGAGCTTTGCTTGCAAGGTACAGGGAATGGCTTAACAGATGACAAAGTGTATGGCAACTGAACAGAATTTATAAAGTGCGAGTTATGACAAATATCAAACCCTAACCAACCTGATAGGTTTTGATAATGTCTTGACAGTTTCTTCGAATTTGTTCAGCCTCTTCTTTAGCCTGAGTTAATTTGACTGTTGTTTCCTTCAATTTTTCTCTGGTTTCCTATAACAATGCAAAGAACATGCATGTTAAATTTTACTCTGGTAAAATGGCTGGATACTACAAGTACTAATTATTCCACAATATTACAAGATTTCTAGTCAACTATGTCAAATACTTTAAAGTGATTCTATTACAATCCACTAAGTAGTCATAAATATTCTATACTTTCATGATTTTTACTCTCTCCTTCATCAAGATATCTTAAGCTATAAAACTGCATAACTGAAAAACAAACTTTGCAACCCCCCTAAACATCTCTACCAATGAAACACTCAACAGTCCAAAAGTATTCTGAACAACAAAGATAATTCTCAGAATCTATCCAGTACCACTAATAAGTCTACTTAAATCTGCTGTGCCTCTCCCCTCTTGCTCCCCCTAACAAGAAAGTGCAAGGATTTTGCTGTAATGAGGTTGGAGGTTGTCCATTCAGTTGCCTCAGCTGCTTCTCACCTCTTTGCATTCCCGTAAGTCTTAGTAAAAGACATGGTCAGGGCTAAGTTCTCATTTAACAGACTTTGAAGGGAGAATATTCACACCATTTCATGAAACAGTTGTTCTGCAATTTCACATTTAAATAGTATTCTTCAAAATGTTATCCTTTTGTTCTCCATAGCCCATTTTTGGATTTCTCTGTTACAGCTTAATCAAAGGAATACAAGTACAGTTAATGGAAACTTCCATGATATTTTACCATGTTAAACATTGATATCTTCTTGATAAATTGCCACTGAATCCTTTGCCCTCATTCCCAGTAAGCTGGTCACCCAACTTCCCTACTTCATTTCAGTCCAAGCGGATTATGCAAATAGTTTCAAGGTCCTCAGGTACCTTCTTCCCCACCAATTTAATAAAAATTAACTCCTTCACCTTCGCTAACAACCATTATAAACATGTCCCATTGCAAACTATAAATTTGGAGGTGGACTGTCTTACTTCTCTAAACATAAAATAAGGACACAAAACTTTGAAGAAATGGGTTGTTCTGCCCTTTGAGCTTTTCGCTATTCAATAAGACAATGGCTGATGTGGCGACAGCCTCGACTCCACTTTCGCCTAACCATCTCCTAATAACCTATAACACCCTTGTCTGTCAAACATCTGTGCAAATCTACCATGGCTAAATTCAATGACCCGCTTTCACTGCGCTTTGAGGAACAGAATTCCATCTAAAGATTTAGGGTGTAGGTTTGCTCGCTGAGTTGTAGGTTTGATACCCAGATGTTTCATTACCTGGCTAGGTAACATCATCAGTGGCGACCTCCAAGTGAAGCAAAGCTGTTGTTTCCTGCTTTTATTTATATCGTTCTCCTGGATGGGGTTCCTGGGGTTTGTGGTGATGTAATTTCCTGTTCATTTTCTGAGGGGTTGATAGATGGTATCTTGATCAATGTATGTTCCTGATGAAGGGCTTTTGCCCAAAACGTCGATTTTACTGCTTCTTGGATGCTGCCTGAACTGCTGTGCTCTTCTAGCACCACTAATCCAGAATCTAGATCTGTGTGTTTGTTTATGGAGTTGTGGTTGGAGTGCCAGGCTTCCAGGAATTCTCTGGCATGTCTTTGCTTAGCCTGTCCCAGGATAGATGTGTTGTCCCAGTCGAAATGGTGTTTATTTTCATCCGTGTGTAGGGCAACAAGGGAGAGAGGGCCATGCCTTTTTGTGGCTAGCTGGTGTTCATGTATCCTGGTGGCTAACTTTCTTCCTGTTTGTCCTACATAGTGTTTGTGGCAGTCCTTGCATGGAATTTTGTAGATGACATTGGTTTTGTCCATGGGTTGTACTGGGTCTAAAGATGCTAGAAGAGGAAGAAAATCTAATCTCTACCATTAAAAGCAAAACCTTTCATTCTTCAAATGTGTCCCATTGTTCTTGGCTCACCTACAAGAGGAAATACCCTCAAAGAGTCCATCCTGTTCCAACTATAATTCTTCAGAATTATAGTTCTTAAGGCGAGTCATATCTGACTTGAAATGTTAACTAATGTTTCTCCCTCCACATATACTGTCAGACCTGCTGACATTCTTCAGCATTCTATTTGTTCCACTATCTCTATCTGTCCTTACTTACATTGTTGATTCGTGGTAAAGTTTCAGCACTATGTTTAAACCGGTTATCAACTTGCTCCTCTAAACCCGAGCTGGATCAGGATAGAAGTGAAAAATTCAATTGCACAACAGGCAAATTAAACAAACAATTTCAAATTAGCTGGAGTGGTTCCAGCATCAAACTTGCTGGCAATCACCAGAAATGCTTAAGGATTAGCATCAGCAACATAAATTATATATCCAGTGCACACAGGCATGAAAGGACATTTCATCCAGTATTTGCACAAAGTCAACTTCTGCAATCTGTTTTTTTGCACTTCCAATTTTTGCCACTATTTCAGGAGCTTCCAAATAGAATGTTAAAAGCAATCAGTGATCGGATTACGAAATTAAGAAACTCTGTCCCTTATTTCTGTTATCACTGCATGTTTAATCTGCAAATACATTACAAATACAGCAATTATTTGCAATTTGCATCCAGGTGCCATCTAGTGGTGATATGTTTCAAACTGCTCGAAGACAAGATATGGAATTGGGCTGAATTTGTAAATTCATAATGTCCTAAACTTGAACTAACAGTACTTATTTTAAATAGTCACAACTATGACAGCATCAAGTTGAATTTTCCCCCTTGAAAGCTAAAGAATTTCAAATTACGAAGCAAGTGCAATAAGTGATCTGGAATCCTAGAATTTTATATAGAGTCAGAGATGTACAGCATGGAAACAGGCCCTTCAGTCCAACTCATCCATATCGACCAGATATCCCAACCCAATCTACTCCCACCTGCCAGCACCCAGCCCACATCCCTCTGAACCCTTCCTACTCATATACCCATCCAGATGCCTTTTAAATGTTGCAATTGTGCTAGCCTTCACCACTTCCATCTTGAAAAACATTATCAAAAATGTACAAGTAACAATCTGCAAACAAAGATTTGAGAAGCTCATGTGCTACACTATTTAATATGTTGAAGTGATCTCATCAGTCAAGAATAGGAAAAGGCTAGACAAAATAAATTCAGAACATTAAAGTTAACAGTAAGACATAAAGCAAAGATACACAAGTAGTTCTAAAACCAAAAATTATTGCTTCACTCAAAAGGTGATGAGTGTTTACACTGGATATAGACATTGGATATAGGAGTGAAACACAGCAACATAGAAAAGTTAGAAGCAGACCATTTGGTCCTTAGTCCTTTATGATACAATATGCCAAATGCAAATCCAGTAATTTTTTTTCAAATGTGATGACTATTTCTGCCTCAACCACCACTTCAGGAACAGGTTCCAGAGGATAAAAATAGAATTCCTCGATTATGGGCGGCACGGTGTGTGGACTTGTTGGGGAAGGGCCTGTTTCCACACTGTAATCTAATCTAAAAAAAAATCTAATCTAATCTACTTCTGAAGTGGGAGATGACATGGGGCAGGGTGACACTACGCACACAGATACAAGATGGCCAGTGAGTAATCAGTTGACACACAAGATGGGCACTGGACCACAATATGGAGAGAGACAGCAGAGCAAATACAGACACTGCCTGAGGCCACCAGAATGCTAGCACAGTGCACTCACAACCCAGTTAATTAGTTTAAGGCAGGGGGGGGAGAGAATACACATGGGTAATGTACACTGCCCACCGAAGTGTCTGGGTCCAGCCAACACCTTTTATAGAAATGCTAACAGTTTGATATAGACTCAATACAAAGTGCTAATAGCCAGGGTTGCAGTAATCGTCCTTCTCAGGATGAGCATTTAGTGCCAATTACTACAGCAATGGACTTCCGTGCAGACATTGAAACTGACAATGTCTGCATTGAAACTAACAGTGACCACATTGGAATTAACAAAGGCTGCCCTGGTACTGACAATGACTGCACCGAAACTATCAACGATTCTGCAATGCGCCGAAAGCTTGGTGATTTCAAATAAATCTATTGGACTATAACCTCGTGTTGTGTCACTGCTGACTTTGTCCACCCCACTCCAACACTGGCACCTCCACATCGTGATCACCTTTTTATGCACTGTGTGGATCAGTTTTGATATTCCATAACCTGGAGTCTATGAAGATTATCACAATAATTTGTTATTGCACATTACCATATTATTCAATTAAGTAACCCAGAGAAGTCTGATTCATAAGCTTTTCTGGATTTCATTTTCAAGTCTTCTCTTGACAAGTAGGCATTTAAAAAAATTCTTTTGTGGTCTATTGACACGGCTAGCTAAGTCAGCAATTATTGATCATCCATAATTGCCCTGGAGATGGTGGTAGCGAGTGTTCTTCTTGGGCCTTTACAGTCCTGATGTAAAAGTACACCACCAGTGCTGTGAGGAAGGGAGAACCAGCAAGTGAAGGAATAGTGATACAGTTTTACGTTACAATGGTGTGGAACTTGGAGGGGAACTTATAAGTGGTTATATTCCCATGCATCTGCTGCCCTCGTGGCATAATGCGAATACGTTGATAAATATGAAGTTATCCACTTAGGACCAAAAACTGAAAGGCAGATTATGATCTGAATGGCTATAATAGAGAGAGGAATGTGCAAGTTGGCCTCAGTTTCCTTATACACCAGTTGAAGGTAAGCACGTAGGTGCAGCACGCATTAAAGAAGGCAAATGATTATTCAGTGTTTTCACAGGTCTGGCATCAAGCAATTTTGAAGTATCAAAACTGCACAATGGGGAAACGTATGTGAAGCACTATTCTAAGTGGTAGATGTTGAGTTTGGAAGGTCCTGTCTCAGGAATGTAAATGAGTTGTTGTAATGCATGTTATGGATGGTATACATTCCTCCATTTTTCAACTTTGGTATAGGGGTGAACGTTGAAGACGGTGGATGTAGGACTGGTATGAAGTTGAAGGAGTGTACTGTACTTTTAAGAGAGAAAGAATGTTGTTCTGAAATGAGAGATTATAAGCACCTGTATATATGACTGGATGGCAATCCCAGAGTGTACTGGAAAATTGAAAATATGTAAACATTTGGCTGTGAAATGGATACCCGAGTTTTGGTTGTGTTTTGACAGCAATTTAAATTTAACCAGTTTAAATTATGCCCCAGGATGCTAAAACCCAATCGCATTTGAATTTATTGTTTTGCCAACATTGAACCAATGAGACAATCCAATGTTGGGGGTTATAAAAAAAAAAGGAGACAACTTGAAAATTGATCAGTGAGTAACTGCCATAGGGACAGAAACTGGAAAGATAATTTCCCATCTTGCATCTTGTTCTTAAAGAAATTAGAAACACTCTCTATCAAAGGTACCTTTTTACGTGAAACATACTCACAGTAAAAAAGAAACATGACAACCCAGGGAGATCCTCAGCCAGAAGAGTGAAGACATAGAAGACAACGGAGACGGTGTGGTTTTGAAATTAAGTCGATGCAATTTTATGAAGTGTCTTATTGGAACAGCATATTATTATAGAGTTAGAGGCAGATAGCAAGCAGTTAAGAGGGGGGGGCTTAGAGATGTGAATAGTTGTTGTTTACTGTTCACTTTTAGAGTTTGAAAATAAATTGATGTTATTTCTTTAAATAGTGGAATTTGGGAGTTGTCACTCATATTTTAACAGAATACAAGGTGAGGGGAGGTTTTCTGGGTATTTGGTTTATTTAGCAGAGGGACTCACCTTCATGTTGTAACAGTGGCCATTCAAGTGGACTGCTTTGTACAGGTGATAGTGAGCTTCTGGACTCTTATTGGAGCTGCACCCATTCAGCATTCTATCACAAACTTGACTTGCATTGTCGATAGTGGACAGGTATTAGAGAGACTTGAAGCAAATTACTTGCATAGAATTCCTAGCTTTTTTGATTTGCTCTTACAGCAGTACTTAAACGGCTGGTCCAGTTCAGTTTGTTGTCAATTATCATTCCATAGGTTATTGGTAGTGGGGGACTCAGTAATGCACAAGCCACTGAACAAGAAGCTGAGATGGTTAAGACACTCTCTTGTTGGAGATGGTCATTTCCTGGTACTTACATGGTGTCAACATTGCAATTTAGCCCAAGCTTACTGCATTTAAACATGAACTGTTTCAGTATATCAAGAATGGTGAATGACACTGAATAATGTGTAATCATCAGTCGTCATCCCCAGCTGGTAGGCATAAACACAATTCCAGGAGAAAGCTTTATTTTTTCGGCTAAGACAAATGAGATACCAATTTTAATATTGTAAGCATTTTTGACTCCATCTTTTCAAAAATAAAAACACCATAATCCAACCTTCAATTCCCTGTACTCCTGTAATAACATTCAATGCTGTAGAGAGAAGACTGCTTTTCAAATGAGATGTTTTACGAACTACGTTTTTGTTGTTTCTGGATACAATGATATAAACAGTTAGTACACTAACCTTGTGCGTATCCATTTCACTTTTCAATTTGTTCTGGGCCCATTTCACTTTGATGATGTTGGAGTTGATGTCTTCTTTTAGTTTTTCAACATCTTTGTTGAGCTTTGCAGCTTCGCCTTCCTGTAACCATGAAACCTGCAGCTTTGAATGCAGTTCTGAGAAAGGGTCACTGGACCAGAAATGTTAACTGATTTCTCTTCACAGATGCTGCCAGACCCATTAAATTTTTCAAGCAATTTCTGTTTTGTTGAACATTCAGTTTTTATCCAATAATTTCTTGTCTAATGCTGTCTCTAATATAAAGACAACCGTGAAAAGATGAATCAACTGCTCCCATTAGTGATGTTACTTTGAATCTCCTCCCTGATTCTACTTCAAGATTTTGAGTGAAGATCCCTTTCCATTAAGTTAAATTAGATCATTCTTTGTTATCACGGGTAGCCTTCCTTTTCTATCCTGTGTATACTGTAATATTTATTTTCCAACTTTAATTAACTTTCATCCAAGTCTCTAATGATAATCAGATGTAAAACATTTATTGATATTTGTGTCAGTAATTCATCTATCTTCCGAAGTAGTGGCATTGGTTTTTGCTGGGTACTGTTCCCTACATTGAACTTACTCGCTCTGTTCTGTTACCATTTGCCTCTCTGCCTTACTCACCTTATCTTTATGGACAGGAATGCACTTTACTTTTGTTTTAAATTTTATCTTTGGTTTCTCACACTTATTTTAAAGCAATCTTTTCCACCCTGACCTTATTTGCTGCTGCACCTTATGTTTGTTCACTCCGTCATGCCCTGGTCATCTGTGCCTGTAAAATATTGCTACCCTCCAAGACTGCATCTTTTATTTTTCTTTTAACTTTCCAAATCTCACCTCATATGATCCCTTCAACCCTACTGTTTAGTTGAAACTCTCTCGACAGTATTAGTTACATGACTTGCCAGGACATTTGTGCTAGCATGTTTCATGAAAAGCCATCCCATTAGTACTGTTCATGATTTGCCCAAGGGTGCAGCCATTGTCCCTTGAATTGAAGTCCATTTCTCCCACATCAGCTTTTCAGCCATGCATTCAACTATTTGATCATTGACTCTATACCAACTTACGCTTCATAGATGATTACCTTTTTCAGCAGTACCTTATTAGTTTAGCCCTTAACCACTCTCATGCTGTCACAGCAGAACCTCTTTCTTAGTCTTAAATATGCTGCTGACATTCTCATGAAGCACAATAATGAGATTTTTCTCTCTAGCCATGAGGAAATGTCCTGGATCCTTGCACCAGACAGCCTTTGGGAATCACGCTCTTTGCTGCGGGGAACTTGATTCTCCTCCTGACTGCACAGTGGCCTACCATGACTCCATTTGTTTTACTTCCCCAAATATTATGACTCCTGTCACCAAACAACCATCAGTTTGTTGACCCCACTTTTGTCCACCAAAGTTTGAACCTATTAGACAATTTCAGGAACGGAGGGTCTAATGACTTCAGGATCTCCATAACTGAATTATTCATTCAGTCACACTTACCTGACCCTGACCACTCATACTCCCTGGGATTATTCGTCCAGTGACATTACCAATATTACACCACCTCCTCTAACATCTTGCTCAGCTCACCAGCAAGAATTATGAAAATTATGATAATCAAAGAACAATGAATCTCACCCCATGATACCTCATTGATAAATACAATATGCAAAGTTGACAACTGAGGTATTAAAGGCTATCCTAATGAGGATGTTTCATGTCCTGGGTTGCCTGATCTATTGCCTGCACAGTTGGTGCGTGCTTATGCGTGTACATGTGTGTGCGCACACATCTGGGAAACGTGGGGAGGAATTTAAAAAAAGACTATAATCTGGAAAACGTAGTAAGGTGGTGGTGAGGCAAAGCACAAAAAGCCATTTTTTTCTATTTAATAAGCAACTACTCTTGATGGAGACACTCATTAGTCAAGTACGATTTCAATGGGTCTCAAATGAATAATTATCATCCAGTTTAATTGGAAGAATAGGCAGTCGTAGGATAGGCTCCAGTTTGTGGGACCATATGCCACTTGGGTAGACTTAGGTGAGAAAATGAGAGCAAAACTGGGATTAAGAATCTTAAAAATAGCTTATTGCAGTTCACAGCAATGTGTACAGTCTCACTACATGACTTAAGACAAATTACCTTTGCCTCATAGAGTTGCTGTAATCTTGCCTTCTCTTGTGTGAGTTGTTTGGTCTTCATTGTCAATTTCTCCAGTTCTCTGTTTGCGTCCCTTAATTTTTTTTCAATTCCTTCCTTCTCTTTTCGAAGGTCAAGGGCTTCTTTCTCTCCTCTAACGTACTTCATTACCATCGCTTCTTTCTCCTGACGAGCCTCCTCACATTTTTTGTTTGTCTAAAAAGCAAGAACCAATTAATTTCTCAGGTTCATTTTTAGAAATACATGCTTTAGGCAACATCAGATTGCCCATTTATGTTATAATGCTCAAGTAAAGTAACTTGAATTTAGGTTACAAGCAAATGTGATTCACTAATAGCTAACCCAGTCTTGAATATAGTTTTCCTGACATCTCACTGTATTCCTATGCTTTGGACTTTACTCCCCTGCACTTACTTGTGTGTTATAAATGACATTGCAGAATGTGAGCAAAGACAACTGCAATGAAGACCAATGTGTAACTGCTGCTTATAGTTTTGGAGTCTGTCAAACTTTAAAGAAATCTACCGGAGGAAAAATCAGAAACTTTACTTGCCCTAATTGGTACTCACTTTGCAAGTGATGGCTAACTGTGGAATTCATCATATTCTTTGAAATTTTCAATGGCATTGATTGTGGGTATGTAACATCACAGTAAATCTTTCTATATTAACTTGCAACATGATCTGCAAACCATTGGCAATAACAGGCTATCCATAATTGGGGGTGAAGTGAATATCAATTAATATACTTGATGTAATTGGTTGAGGAAGAAATATTGGTTCAAAACACCAGAATTCCCTGCTTTTCTTCATGTCGCTTCACAAACTCTTCAACATGGATCTGATAATGTTGATGGATTTTTTTTATCCTATCATACTCAATTTTTATGTCAATGTAACACAGATTTGAACACACATGAACATAAAAGTGACAGCCTAATGAAATTGCAGGATTAAGATATTTTTAAATAATTAAATCATTTCAACTTGGATTAAGCAAATGAGAAGTAAATTTATATTTGTTTGATTGTGGTTAGCTGCAAAACACTGAGGCTGCTTTCATGGTTCAATTTATTGTAAATTTTTGGCTAACAAATATAAAAACTTTGCAGTATAAGGTTGCTATTCAAAGGACATGGTTATGTTTTTAAAAGTTTAGTTTGTCACTGAAGTATCTAACTGGCCTAATCATTTTGTGTGGTAATCTTAAATTTATTTAGACATCAATTGTTACAGTGGTTAAAAGATATTGTTGGTTTGTTAGCACATTTTGATTGATTTTAAAGTCACTAAGATATGGCATTATACACATACTCCAGGGCAGACACAAATGGCTTCATTGGTGCCACATTATCAGTAAGAAGTTGGCCGGTTGATGAAGATAAGCTGGCACAAAGGGGCTATTTTTCAAACTGATTAGCATATCAGAAAGAATTAGATCAGATAGCAGGAAGTGACATCACATAAATAACCATTACTTTTAGAGAAACCAGTCAGGAATTCGGCATAAATGATAAATTTGAATTATCACATGCTGTCCATGTTTTGGCAAGCCAATTAGAGTTCAGGGCACCTTTGATTACAATAAGAGTAGTGGTTAGGGGATATTTTCTAATCAATCTGTTCAGATATGTTATTGCATACCTCTGGAGCAGACAGGATTTAAATCTGGGCCTCCTGACTCAAAAGGTATAGATAATACCATTACACCATTAGAACGCAGGGTAGTGGCCATCAATGGTTAATAATCAGTAATTCTGAGTGGTTTAGTGCACAAGAAAGGAGGATTGAAAATAGGAGAACTTCAATTAACAGAAGGGAACAAGAAAAGTGTGTCCACCAGAGTAGCGAGGTGGTGTTCCAATGTCAATTGACAGAAAACTGCTGCTTTCATTATTACTACCAGTACAAAATAAATAATACTTAAAGTTGATAACTTCTGAAAATACACTTGGAATGAATCTTAAGACTAAAAATTTAGATTTACTCTCATGTTCAGTCTATAATTTATTTGTAAGACTCAAGTTAAAGTGAACCCCAAAAATCTTCCACTACAGTTCAGTGCAGCTAACACAAATCCACCAAAAAATCCTTTCACGCCACCAAGTCTTGCCACTTGTAGGGTATAACACTAGTATGGTGTAAAGCCAGAATTAAAATGTAACCAGAAGTCTAGTAAAAGTTCCAGGAAAATTTATCAGATTATTGCAGTTATTTTAAAAATATTAGAAAGTGATCCATTCCATTGTCACCTACCAAAGCAGTAAGACTGATTTATGCAAATTACCATGCAATTAGATTCTCCCTTACAATGCAGATCACAACTGACAGCCAGACATTCCTCAATTTAATACCGGTCTTACTAGTTGCAGTTCACAGATTGGCACTTCATTATTACAACTTCAGCTTGAGCTGAAGTTGTAATAAACCGCAGTACACAAAAAAGAGAGGCACAGCATTAAATACTCTCACTCCTATATAATTAGTTAAAAATCCAACTTCAAATCTTATCAAACTAGCTTTTAAATTGCAAGTGACACAATCGATGCCACCAGTATCATTTGTCCTGGTGTTTAGACATACAAAATAAAATCATGGTTAGAGTTGTTGTGACACAGTGGCAGCATCCCTAGATTTGAGCCAGAAGGCCCAAGTTCAAGTCTCACTTCCACTGGAGGTGTTTTGTAACATCTGAACAGTTTGATATTAAAATAACCAATAAAATATTATTGTGAAGGAGATTTTAAAAGACGGCTTTTCATTAGTGAAGAGATTCCTCCTCTCCTATAGAAGCTGCTACTCAGGACAGCACATTTTTCTGACAGATGCAAACCTTTCCTAATTTAGCTACAAAACCACACCATGTCAATTCAGATTGTATATATAGAATAAATGGATAAAGAAGATGGGATAAACAAAATAGTACAAGCAGAATCAAGTTAGTTCTATTGAATCTTTTGCATCAAATTTTATCTTGTTCAAAACTAAACAGATGAATCCAGAAAATAAGTTTGAGTAAAACTCAATGACCAACATATTAACTCAGTTTTCTCCTGTTTGATTGGAAGATATTCAGTTCATTCTATCCCCAGGAAAATGTCGGAAGAGCTCACAAGATGGAGACCAAAATAAATAAATCATTTCTATACAAAAATATAATTTTTTTTTAAATTACACTTATGTTTTAACCCGGGACCTATAGACCTGAGAGTCTGACTTTGGTTGTGGGTAAACTATTGGTGGTGATAATAAAAGATAGGACTTATGGACATTTACAGAGGCAAGAATTGATTAGGAATAGTCAGCATGGTTTTGTGCAAGGAAAATAGTGTCTCAAACTTGATTGAGTTTTTCAATGAAGTTACCAAAAAGATTGATGCTGATGTTGGTTACATTGGATACATAATTGGCTTAACAGCAGGAAACAGAGTGATGGTGGAGGGTTACTTTTCAGACTGGAAACCTGTCTCCAGTAGTGTTCTACAGAGATTGGTTCTGGGTCCTCCTTTGTCTGTCATTAATATAAATGATTTGAATGAGAATATAGTAGGCATGGTTTGTAAGTTTGCAAACGACACCAAAATTGGCAGCATAGTAAACAGTGAAGAAAGCATCCTAAAATTACAAAGGGATGTTGACCAAATAGGTCAATGTGCTGAAAAATGGCACATGGAGTTCAATCTGGATAAATGCATGGTATTGCATTTTGGCAAAACAAACAAGGATCAATGGGCTTATACAATTAACGTAGACAGGGTGGTTAAAAAGGCGTTTAGCATGCTTGCCTTCATCGCTCAGTCCTTTGAGTATAAGAGTTGAGAAGTCATATTGAGGTTGTACAAGACATTGGTGATGCCTCTTCTGGAAGACTGAGTCCACTTCTGGTCATCCAGTTGTGGGAAGGATGTTATGAAGCTGGAGAAGGTGCAGAAGAAACAGGAGGTTGCTGGGTATGGAAAGTTCAAGTTATTCAGAAAGGCTGGATAGAATGGGACTTTCTTTCACTGGAGCATAGGAGGGGTTGAGAGGTGACCTGATAGAAGTGTATAAAGTGAGGGTATAGATTGAGTTTATGGTAGTTGTCATTTCCCTAAGATGGGGGATTTCAAGACTAGGGGCACATATTTAAAGGTGAAAGGAGAGAGATTTAAAAAAGACATAAGAGGCAAATCGTTTACACAAAGGGTGGTTAATGTGTGAATGAACTTCCTGAGAAAGTTGTGGATGCGGGTACAATTACAAATGTTTAAAAGGCATTTGGATTGGTACATGAACAGGATAGGTTTGGAGGGAAATGGGCACAGAGCTGTTTGGCATGGATGGGATTGGATCGAAGGATTTGTTTCATGCCGTATGACTCTATGACAAGGATGAAGAGGATTCCTACTTGTTCTATCCGAAAAGTTACATTTCGTTGCAACTGGTGAATGGCATTTTTGGCAGCAGCATCCTGAGAGATCAACCGCTCCTTTGTCATTTTTATTTCCTTCATGAGATCTTCAACTTGGATTTCCATCTGAAACAAGTAAGAGAATCCATAATTAGTTATTTTCCCCTTTCGAGTTTTATAGTTTGATAACCTAAATAAAACTAAGTTTGAACGACAAGTAAATGGGAACCAATAAAAAGGTCTCAATTTCAAAATAGCTGTTTATTCTCTTCTGGGTTTACAAATTTCACATATTTCTTTTGCACACTAGTATCTACTTCCCCATTAATTTTTCCCCATTATGTCCACTTTTAGAAACTACCTATGTTAATTTGTGTAGCGAAGGTTTGTAATTTTAATCCAAGATTTTCATCAGGGAATATCTAAGTTTTTGGAAAAGACAGCCCTGTGCAAGGAAGGAAGAAAGACATGAGGCATACAGCTCCACAGGATCAATTCTTCAGAGCAGCAACTCTCTCCAAAGAAGGACTAAACAGAAGTCGCTTACCCCAACAACAGGTTCAGCCACAAAGACTTCAACTAAAGGAGGCAGTGAACGTTTCATCCACAGCATGCAGAACACTCCCCCAGCAACGTGTGCAGAGTTGCCCTGCATTTCCTGATCAAATCTTAGGCAATCCTGGGAGCTTAATTATGGTGAATAAGGAAACCCAGAGGATCTTAATTTAATGGAGTCCATGGGGAATTAATCTATTTCACTATCAGTTATGAAGAATATTTAGCATTGATTGTGCCATATTGAGATTCATTGTATACATTAAAACATATACTTAGGGGTCAAAGGGCTGATGGTCTGCTCCGACTCCCTTTTACAATGTTTCAAAATCTGAAACCTGTGAACCTGTATATTGCATTATTCATCATCCATCAATATTGTTCAGAGATAAACCCAGACCTTCAACTGTAAATAAGTGACTTCAGTTGTAGCCAGTAAAGCTGAACGACACTCACTGATCAGAAACACCCTACAGTAAGTTGCTAATTAGTAATTCTGATACTGCCAATTACAACATAGATGCAAATCTTGTAACACACAATTCTAAGCAGTAAAGCTGTGCATAAGTTTAAAAACAGACATTGCCCATTTAACACAGAAACTGGGTGAATTTTTCCATTTTGTAGGGCCCTAAGTCTTAGGATCTTTCCCTGAAAAGTCAGTAGAACCAGAGTCTTGAGTATTTTTAAGCCAGAGGCAAATAAATTCTTATTAGGCAAGGGATAGGTAGAAATGTGGATTTGAGATTACAATCAGATCAGTCACGTCTAATTGATTGGAGGTGTTGGTGGTGGACTGGGGTGGACAAGGTCATAAGTCACATAATACCAGGTTATATAGTCCAACAGGTCTATTTGAAATCACAAACTTTCGGAGTACTACCTCTTCATCACAAGGACTGACTTCACCTGCCAAAGGGGCAGCATTCCAAAAGCTTACGATTTCAAATAAACCTGTTGGACTATAACCTGGTGTTGTAACTTCTGACCATGATCTAAATGAATGGTGGAGCCGACCTGAGGGACTGAATGGCGTACTCCCTTCCTAATTCAAATGTTATGAAATCCATAATCTCAACATGAAATTGAAACAATAATGTCGAAACATGTGTTCTACCAAAGGGACACCATATCATTTATTGCTTCTTATAATGATTTATAACATTCAACTGTATATAAAACCAACTCCAAGATAGTGGAATTCCCTACAGCTGCTTGCAGTATCATATTAAGTACCCAAGCTATTTGGGAATGGGGTGGGGTAGGGTGGGAGCGTCATACTCTCCTCAGGTGTGGAATACACACTGTGGGGGTAGATCAGAAAAGGAAGAAAAATAAGCACTGAAGTACAAAACATCAGCTGAATTCAAGACTTTGTAGGTGCCCAGCTCCAATAGGTTGCTGTTATTGAAACTGCAGTTTTACGTATGTGGAGTGTTCACAATTTTATACCTAGGAGCATACAATACTTCAATAATGTTGCTTTACACGGTTGAGATTTCCTCTCAGCCTGACCAGGGTGACAGCAGTTATAATCAATGAACATTTACTGTTAGAACTCCCCCCCACAACTCTTTAATGTTTGTCCATCTCTTGCTACCTCCTCCTAAAAGCTCAAAAGTGAGGCTGAGGCAAATGTCTCATGTAGAGTTGTTTACCATCAGGGTAGTTTAGACAGACAGCACTGAATATTTAAGATAAAAATAATTAAATCTTTGTTGCTGAGGAAGAGCTGGAATTTATGGTAGCCTTCCAAGTTCCTCTACAAGCCAAACACATTCTGACTTGAAATGACATGACTGTGACTGAGTCAACATCACTGTGGATGTCCCTACATCCCATGGACTGCAGTGGTTCAAGAAGGCAGTTCACCAAGACTTCTCCAGCACAATTAGGAATAAACACTAAATTCTGGGCTAGCCAGCAACACCCATACCAGTGAATTAACATTTATGTGGAGAAAAGAAGGTAATGGGATTAATGTCCGATCATTCTTTGGAATATCTGGCAAAAATATTAAAAGGGCTCCACTGCTTGTCTTGCTAATTATTCACTTTTTGGGGTTTTATTAAAAAAGGTATCAAATTATTTCAACCTTGCAAAGGATTGATTTCAGGTCCCGCAAGGGATCTGATCCATTTTCAGGTTTTGCCGAAACAGATTAAAAGGATCAGCTTTTTAAATAATAATTGATTATCAACATTTGGCTGTCCACATTCAGGCGGCCAGTACATCCCTGCTGCATATAAGGAATGCAAGTTCTTTGCCAACTTCGGAAATGCGAAGTGGAAGCCTGAACTCTCTTCCGCTAACTCCCAGAGGACAAAAGAGAAATGGGAGTTCAAGTTAAAAAAAAAGCACAAGATATAAAGTTTGTTTTATTCCTTACATATCAATTGAGGAATAGGATCAGAAGCTGACTAGAAATCTTTTAAACTGCAACAGTTTTCTTTAAAAAAAGAGAAGTCGAGAAAAGAAACAATACCCAGATTTTACAGATTCGTGCTTTGTAAACATCATCAAATTGGAGTGATGTCTTACCTGTTTTATGGTAGTGATGTGTTGCTTTTCTGTTTCAGACCGTTTCTTCAATTCATCTTTCAAGTTGTCTTTCTCTGCACATATCTCAACAATCATTTCCTGATGTTTTCTGTTTTCTTCCATCAGTCTGTACATCATACAAGGGGTGCAAAATAGATATGCAAATGTGAATCCTGAAACTTTGAAACATCATGAAAAAAGTCACTATAATTTGGTTGATAATAAGTTTATTCATAGTTTTACACAATCATCTGAGCATTCCTGACTAAATCATAGAAAGTTAGTGCAATGTTAATTACAACTGACAAACTTAGGATTTTCAATTAAAAAAGGTGATTTAAGCGATATGGGATATGTTTTTAAATATAAAAAGTGGTGATTAGAACCAAATTCAACTCTGATCAATGAACATGTGCATCCAAAGTAAGAGTTCTAATCAAATTTTATCTTAACCTAATTTTTTGAGCAGACAACTTTTGGACAAAGCTATCTATATTTCAACATATTTGACAGTTAGTGTGAAAGTTTTAACAAAAAGTCATTTTATAGAATCTTAGCTCAGGGAGGGAAAAATACATAATGCATTTCCAAGGTAAGGGTTAAATTAATCATTTCATGCTCATTTCCTCCAATTCAGATTGTTGTAACTTGTGACTTTTCTATCTACAGAGGAACTTCGATTATCCGAATTTTGGATTATCCAAAGATGATCTCAAGGTCTCGATAGAAACATGATATCAAAGAAGCGTTTCCAAAACTGATGGAGTCTTTTGTTTACAATGATTAAAAGTGAACTCAGCTTACTGAAATGGTGCCGACAACAGTGCTGGACATCTCTAAATGACTGACCAATCTCTCTCTCTCTCTGGAGACCTACACAGACGTGTACCCTAAATCCCCCTGCCCCAGATAATCTCTTCAAAATTGTCCTGTACAAGATAAAGGTGGAACTTGTCAAAACGTTGCAGTAAAATGGTGCGTGTGTGTGCGCACTATTTTGAGACTCACCACCCCCCTCTCCAAAAGGCAGCAGTAGTCTTACTGTTGGTGTCCAGTCCGGCTGCCCTGGAGGGGAGAGTGGGGCAGACAGGGGGTGGGTTTGGACACGGTCAGAGGGTGGATGGAGGTGCGGGTGTGGCATGAACAGGTTTGGATGTGGTTGGGGGCAGGGGCGTGGATAAGGGGTGGGTTTGGACAGCAGACGGTGTGGGGTTTAAATAGGTTGGGGGAGGGAAAAAAAAGTGTGTTTGGACAGGGTTGAGAGGGGGCAGCAAAAGGCTTCAGCAATGCTGCAGGTCCCTTACACACAAGTGTGTCTCTACTCAGAAACAAACCCTGAGACTGAGACAGGGAGCAAGGCAGGCAGAGTGAGGAAAAAAGAAACTTCAGAAAACTCCAAGCCCTAAAGGAGAGGCATTGAATCAATTAACCAAGTAATCAATTATCCGAACAAAACAGTGCCTGCCAATTTAGTTCGGATAATCGAGGCTCCTCTGTATTACAAAATTACAAAAGCAGTAAACGTTTTACATGAAGCATATATACAATAATAGTCATACAGCATAGAAACAGACACCTTGGTCCAACTAGTGCATGCCAACTATGTTCTCAAATTAGGCTGGACCCACTTGCTTGCATTTGGCCCATATCCTTCAAAGACTTTCCTATTCATGTACTTATTCAACGTCTTTTAAATAATCTAACTGTACCTGCATTCACCACTTCCTCCGACAGTTCATTCCACACCCAAACCACTAGGTAAAAAAGTTGCACCTCATATCCTTTATAAAACTTTCTCCTCTTACTTTAAAAATATGCCCTCCAGTTTTGAACTCACCCACCCTAGTGAAAAGACCCTTGCTATTCACCTTATCTATGCTGCTCATGATTTTATAAACCTCAATAATGTCACCCCTCAACCTTCTACCCTCCAGTGAAAAAGGTCCCAGCCTCTCCTGATAACTCAAACCCTCCATTCCCAGCAACATCCTGGTAAATCTTTTATGAATCCTCTCCAAATTTAATAAAATTCTCCCTATAGCTGGGCTACCAGAACTGCACAGTACTCCAGAAGAGGCCTCACCAACATGCTCAACATGACCTCCCAGTTCCTATACTCAATGATCTGAGCAATGAAGGCAAGCGTGCAAAACATCTTAATCACCCTGTGTACATGTGATGCAAATTTCAAAGAACAATGTATCTGAAGCCCAAGGTGTCTCTGTTCTGCAGCACTTCCCATGGTCCTACCATTAATTATAGAAGTCGTACCTTTGTTTATTTTACCACAATTCAAAACCTCATATCTACCCAAATTAAACTCCATCTGCCATTCCTCAGTCCATTGACCCGATTGAGAGAGATCTCTTCATAATCTTAGATAACCTTCATCACTGTTCCCAATATCACCAATTCTGGTATCATGTGCAAATTTACTAACCATACCTTTTATATTAAAAGGCTAATTTGCTCTGCTAACCTGCAGGAAATTGAATGGCCTGAGGCTAGGGTGGGATGCCTCTGACTTACAGGTAGATGGTAAGGAATTTACATTCCCATCCCTTGCCATTCATAGCCACTTACCTGGCCATCTCCTATTATTCAGAGATACTTGATCTTTGCATCATCCTATTCAGAAATCAATAACATTACAGTTGACTGCTCTCTGTAATTAAAAAAAACGATTTGCAACAGATTTGACCATTAAGGGATGATTTACATTAAATTGTTTCTGGAGATGATTAGGTCACTGCATTGTGTCTCGAGTGGCATGGGACTGTGAGGGAGTGGCTGGAGGTTGTCTTGTGGTCATTATTGACTGTGATGTAAAGATATTCTATCAAGGAAGGACTGTTTCCTTTGTTCAGGGAGAGCTTTGACACGACTCCGCAAGCCCTGCGAGGTGTGTTAAAAGATCCTCCAGCACGTTTGTACTGTACTGTGCTTAATGGAAATTTGGTCGTTCACAGAAGTTGGTATGTTGCAGTTGCATCAAATGTGAAGAATCTCAAGAAGGACCACCTAACATGCCTTCTATATTCTCATCCAAATTGTTTATATAAAAAAGTGACAAACAAAAGTAGTCACAATACTGATTCTTGTGAGACACCCCAGTCACAGGTCCCCTACCCAAATAATTACAGGTCTCACTCTCTCCTACCATCAAGCTAGTTTTGTATCCAACTGGCAAGTTCCCCCTGAAGCCCATATGATCTAACTTTACGAAGTAGTCTACAATACAGAACCCTGTGAAAAGCTTCACAAAAGTCCATGTAAACAATGCGTACCGCTCTGCTCTCATTAGTTCTTTTGGTGACTTTCTCGAAAAACTCAATCAAGTTTGACAGACACTATTTTCCTCGCACAAAACCCATGCTGACTATCCCTAATCAGTCCTTACCTCTCCCAATATAGGCAAATCATATCTTTCAGGATACTTGAGTATTCACAAACATTTTTATATTTTAAAAATCTTAATGCAATAGTTTGGAAGAAAAAAGTTCACACTTCCTCTCAAGTGGAAAGTATGGATGTACAAAAAGTTAAGAACAGCATTTATAATCAAGAAGCACAGAACAAATTTCCAGAACGAGGAAGGAAAGGGTCAGGACTTCAACTTCAGGCACAGCAGATAAGGGACAATTATGAGAAGGGTTGGTCAACACCTGGGAGTTGTATTTAAACGCGTACAACATAAAAACAATGTAAATGTGTTTGTAGCACAAATTGAAATGCGCAAGTCTAATGTTTTGGGCATTACAGATAGATGTCTGGGAACTAGATACACGTCGTATCGAAAGGGCAGGCAAATGGGCAGAGGGGGAGGGAGTGCCTTGTTGGTTAGAAATTAAATCAAAATCGATAGCAAAAAGCAACATGGATTCTGATGGTGCGAAATCTGTGTGGGTCGAGCTGAGGACTCACAAAGGGAAAAAAAAGAACACCCTGATGAGAGTAGGTATTAGGCCCCCTAGCGTAGTCAGGATGTGGAGCAAAAAATCAGGGAGATGTAAAACAGCTTGTAAGAAAGGCACTATTACAATAATCATGGGGGACGTAAACATACAGGTGCAGTGGGAAAATCAGGTTGGTAGCAGATCCCAAAAAAAAAATTGGTGGAACGTCCACACGATGGCTTTTTTTGGAGCAGCGAGAGGTAAAACCTATTATGGAATAGGAAATTCTGGATTTGGTAAGGTGTAATGAGGTAATTGGTAATGAGGCAGACTTAATTGGGGAGCTTAAGATGAAGGAACCCCGAGGGGCAGTGACCATAATATGATAGAATTCACTCTGCCGTTTGAGGGGGAGAAGCTGGTATGAAATGTAAAAGTATAACAAGTGAGTAAAGGTAATTACAAAAGACAAGAGGGAGGAGGTGGCCAGAGTTGATTAAAAGGGAAGTATAGCAGCAATGACAGTAGATTCTCGGGGTAATTAGGGAGACAAAACAGAAATCCATCGCAAGGAAGCAGCAGCAAACTAAGAGGAGGAAAAGACAACCATGGCTGATAAGGGAAGTCTGGGACAACATGAAAACAAAAAGGAACAGCAAACAATGTGGTGAAGGTCATGAGAAACCAGAGGATTGGGGAGGCATTAAAAATTAGCAGAAGATTACTAAAAAAGAAATGGATGGAGAGAAGATGAAATGACTGTAAGCTAGCCAGTAATACAAAAAAGTTTTGTAATTCAAGTTTTTTTTTAAAAAGACTCATTAAAAAAAGAGAGGCAAGAGTGGACATTAGATCACAGGAAAATGAGGCTGGTGAAGTAGTAATGGGGAACAAAGAAATGGCAGAGAAAGTGAACAGGTACTTTACGTCAGTCTTCATGGTGGAAAACACCAGCAGCATACCAGAACTTCAAGTGTCAGAGGACAGAGGTGACTGTAGTGATCATAACAAAGGTGAAGGGCTGGGGAAGCTGAAAGGTCTGACGATGGATAAATCACTCAGACCAGATGGATTACACTCCAGAGTCCTGAAGGAAATAGCTGAAGAGACTGTGGAAGCATCAGATGGAACTTCAGGCCCTGGAACACCGAGTGCAGGCCTGGGAAGAGCAAGTCGATGACCTCAAAAATAGAGGTCATCAGAAGAACATCTGGTTGCTGGGGCTTCCTGAACGGGAGGAAGAAGGTCAGCTTGTCAGCTTTTTGGAGCAATGGCTCCCACAGTTTCTAAGGCTGGAGATCGAGGGTAGACCAGGTGTGGACCGAGCGGGCCCACCGGGTCGTAGTGCACAGTCACGGATTGGACCAGAGCCCCCACCCAGTCCTAGTGCGACTCCAGCATTATAGAGACAAACAAATGATGCTGGAAGCCTCGAGACCACTGGGGAAGGATCCCCAGGCTATGGTACATAAAGGACCACGAATCATGCTTTTTCAGGACTTTTCCCCGGTCATCATTCGCAAGAGGATGGCCTTTGATGAGATTAAAAAATGGCTGACAGACCTGAATATCCAGTACTCGGTTACATATTTGCCGGTGCTGCATTTCAGCCACAGAGGGTCAGTGTTCAACTTTGATTCACCGGAAAAGACAAAGGATTTCTCGGATGCTCTAAAATAGACTGACTAGCCTGAATTATATGGACAATTATTCTACTACCTGTAATTTGCCTGGCTTACTTAGTTGTCAGGGGGCAATCTTGGTCTTCCTTGTAATATATGTCAGGCCTTTATTTTGGTTCCCTCTCTCCACTCTTCCCTGCCTGTCATCCTTTGTTTGGATTGGGGGAGGGGGGGTGGAGATAGAAGCGGGGAGAGTTTTTTTCTTGTTCTACCAGGAGTGCCTAAGATTACAGTATAGAGGGGATGAGTTGGGTGCCCACTTTTAACTGTCTTGTCATAAGATATTGATATTTTTTCCTTACTTTGTGTTGTCTGGGGCGGGGGCATGGCTTCAGCGAAAAGGAATCATGGTGGGATTAATGGATGATATGAGCGCCCCTTGTGGACAAGGGGGAAAGTCTCCTTTCAGCTATGTTTCATGCTGTTATGTTGTAGAAGTAGTTGTTAGAAGTTTTGATTTAGTAGTTGCACTTTTAAATTTATACGTATTGTTCATGGTTTTCACTCAGCACGCTGTTTTGGATGACCATGGCTAGCCATTCGTTTAAATGGTGCACCTGGAATGTTAAGGTGAGTCATTCACCCATTAAGAGAAAAAAGATACTGTCAAGTCTTCGAAAAGTGAAGATCGATGTCGCCTTGTTACAAGAAACACACTTCACCGATAAGGAGCATTTGGAGTTGCAACAGGTAGGATTTGGCCAGGCGTTTTTCTCATTTTTAACTTGAGAAACAGAGGAGTGGCTATTCTCATCCAGAACAACCTCCCATTTCAAATGCTAGGCCAAATTAAGGAGGAGTCTGGGCGATTCATAATACTTAAAAACTTTAATACATGGAGAGGAATATGAGATTCTGAATGTATATTGCCACCCGGCACATCCCTTTAAATTTGTAATGGATGCGCTATCAAGATTGATGGTCCTTGGGGCGCGTGTCATACAATTATAGGGGAAGACTTTAATTGACTCCGAGGTGGACAGGATGCCTAGGGATCTTGCAGGTATATCTCCATAATCCGGGCAGTTGGTGGACTTGAACATGGAGTTGGGGGTTGGAGGATGTATGGAAATATCTTCACCCCGAAGGTAGGGATTTTACCTTTTTTCCTAATCCACATAAGTGCTATACTAGAATTGACATTTTTTTTGTCCCATCGGCCTTTTTGAACTCGGTTCTGTCCTTCAGAATAGGGAATGTAGGAGTATACATGATTATGCATGTATATGGAGGTCAAGGCCAGAGGTGGTGGGGCTGGTTCCTGGCACTGGCACATGGACCCTTTCCTCCCGAAAGATAGCAAGTTTAGAGTATTTTTTGTGGGAGCTTAACATTTTTTGGGATATCAATTCAGGTATGGCCATTGGTGCTGTGGGACACTGCCAAGGCCTACGCACAGGGTTTAATTATTTCTTACTTTGCGACCCAGAAACGACAGAGGGGAGAATAGCAATGTTTGCTCGAGGTTTGCCTAAAGGTGGCTGAGTTAGCATATTTTGATAATCTAACTAAATTACAGAAGATTACAGCCCTTAGGGCTACTTTGAATGCTGCACTTACCCAAACAGCAAATGGGGGACTCTCTTTTGTGAAACAGAGATTATTTGAGTGATAAACTAGGTAGATATCTCGCATACTTGGCCAGAAAGAAGAATGCCCCCAATCTATTACATCCATCACAGAGAGGTGCTTGTCCTCTTACTTGCATTGTCAAAAAGATTGACACAGCATTTAGAAAGTTTTATTTTGAGCTCTATCAGTTGGAGGGCTGTGAGGATTGAATGAAGAAGATGAAATCATTTAAGGCCTTGGACCTTTCGGGTGTAACCTCAGAGCAGGCGTCCTTTTTGAATGTCCCCCTGACAATTCAGGAAGTACAGGAGGCAGTGAGGCTGCTCCAGAATGGCAAAGCGCCTGGACCAGATGGATTTCAAATGGAGTTTTATAAAGAGTTCAGAGACAAGCTGGCCAGGCCACTCTTGGATATGTACAATTACTCATTCAGTCAGGGCTGCCTCCCATCTTCGAGAGAAGCAAATATTTCTGTTATCCTTAAGGAAAAGTCCTAGAAGATTGCACTTCGTATAGGCCCATATCATTACTGAACATGGACTTTAAAATCCTGTCGAAAAGGCTAGCATTAAGGCTGGAGAGGGCATTGCCTTTTATTGTAAAGGAGGACCAGACGGGTTTTATTAAGGGTCATAGGTCTTCTAATATTATTGATAGAGTATTAAATATTGTCCAAATATGTCAGCAAAGAGCAATACCAGGTTTGGTCATCTCATTGCATGCAGAAAAACCATTTGATCGGATGGAGTGGCCGGCCATACCTCTTATGCCTTGGAACAGTTTGGTCTTGGAGAGTTTTTACTGAATGGGCGGTAATGCTGTATAGTGAACTAAAGGCAGTGGTACTCACTATTGGCATAGGGTCAAACAGTTTTAGTGTCGGTAGGGGCTGCCGTCAAGGGTACCCTCTCTCGCCGCTAGTATTTACATTAGTGATCAAGTCATTGGCGGCAGCCATTTGGATAGATTGGAATATAGACCGGAAGGCAAGGTCAAGCAGGCATAAAATTACTCCCTATGAGGATGACGTCCTTCTCTTTTTAACCGATCCAATGACATCTGTGCCCCGCTTAACACAAGTGATTAATCTATTTGGTTTGTTTTCAGGTTATAAAGTTAATTTCATGATATCAGAGGCCATGTCTGTGGGGGTTCTTACTTGTATATCCAAGTTTGGGGATGGAACCTGTTTCCCTTTCCGGTGCTCACAGGGAGGTTTTCTGTACTTAGGCATTTTTATTACCCCGTTTTTGATCAATTATATAAAGCCAATTATGAGCAGCTACGAGAGAAAAATCAGGCAGGACCTTCGGCTTTGGGAAGATCTTCCGATATCTTGAGCAGGATAGCTCTGGCTAAGATGAATATTCTTCCTCGTTTATTATACCCCATGAGAATGCTCCCTTTGATGCTACCAAGGCAAACACTGCGCAGTCTTTAGAGCTGGCGTGGACCTTTTATTTGGCATCACAGGCAGCCTCTTATTAAGCTGGATAAATTGCAGCTTCCACTGGAGTGGGGGGGGGGGGGGGGGGGGTGGGAGTCTAAATTTTCCAGACTTTCGGAAGTACTAACCGAGTTCTTTGTTATCCTATGTGGCTGAATGGGTCTGTCATGATCCGCGATCAATTTGGCTAGACATTGAGGCCTCCCAGACAAAATGCACCCTCATTAATTTGTTGTTTATGGACAAGATGAGAACTGTTATGGATCACTGCAAAAAACCCAATCGTCCTAAACACAGTTAAAGCAAAGAGAGTTTTACGGCAGGGCAAGGGCAATTTACGAAAAACTTCCCCTTTTATCCCCATAGTGGCAATGTCAGGATTCCAGCCAGGTTCAATGGACTCTGGCTTTAAGCTCTGGGAGCCCAGAGGAATCTCCTGTTTAGGACATCTATTTGACGGGGAAGTCATGATGTCCTTCGAACAGCTGAGTCAGACGTTTAGGCTACCGAGGGAGGATCTCTTTCATTACTTCCAGGTTAGGGACTTCATACAAAACAAAAAGACTACATTGGTGGTTAATGATGGGCAAGCTGTTGGAAGGAATCCTGAGGGACAGGATGTACAAGTATTTGGAAAGGCAAGGACTGATGAGGGATAGTCAACATGATTTTGTGTGTGGGAAATGTCTCACAAACTTGATTGAGTTTTTTTGTGGAAGTAACAAAGAGGATTGATGAGGGCAGAGCGGTCGATGGGATCTGTATGGACCTCAGTAAGGCATTCAACAAGGTTCCCCACGGGAGACTGATTAGCAAGGTTAGATCACACGGAATTCAGGGAGAACTAGCCATTTGGATACAGAACTGGCTCAAAGGTAGAAGACAGTGGGTGGTGGTGGAGAGGTAATTTTCAGACTGGAGGTCTGTGACCAGTGGAGTGCCACAAGGATCGGTGTTGGGTCCTCTACTTTTTGTCATTTACATGAAAGATTTGGATGCGAGCATAAGAGGTACAGTTAGTAAGTTTGCAGGTAACACCAAAATTGGAGGTGTAATGGACAGCAAAGAGGGTTACCTCAGATTACAACAGGATCTGGACCAGATGGGCCAATGGGCTGAGAAGTGGCAGATGGAGTTTAATTCAGATAAATGCGAGTTGCTGCATTTTGGGAAAACAAATCTGATACACAATGGTAAGGTCCTGGAGAGTGTTGCTGAACAAAGAGACCTTGGAGTGCAGGTTCATAGCTCCTTGAAAGTGGAGTCACAGTTAGGGAGGATAGTAAAGGTGGCGATTGGTATGCTTTCGTTTATTGGTCAGAGTATGGAGTATAGGAGTTGGGAGGTCATGTTGCGGCTGTACAGGGCATTGGTTAGGCCACTGTTGGAATATTGCATGCAATTCTGGTCTCCTTCCTATCGGAAAGATGTTGTGAAACTTGAAAGGGTTCAGAAAAGATTTACAAGGATGTTGCCAGGGTTGGAGGATTTGAGCTATAGGGAGAGGCTGAACAGGCTGGGGCTGTTTTCCCTGGAGCGTCGGAGGCTGAGGGGTGACCTTATAGAGGTTTACAAAATTATGAGGGGCATGGATAGGGTAAATAGGCAAAGTCTTTTCCCTGGGATCGGGCAGTCCAGAACTAGAGGGCATTGGTTTAGGGTGAGAGGGGAAGATATAAAAGAGACCGACGTGGCAACGTTTTCACACACTGGGTGGTACGTGCATGGAATGAGCTGCCAGAGGATGTGGTGGAGGCTGGTACAATTGCAACATTTAAGAGGCATTTGGATGGGTATATGAATAGGAAGGGTTTGGAAGGATATGGGTCAGGTGCTGGCAGGTGGGACTAGATTGGGTTGGGATATCTGGTCAGCGTGGACGCGTTGGACCTAAGGGTCTGTTTCCATGCCGTACATCTCTATGACTCTATGAGCTGGGTGTAGGAGAATCCCCCAGGACACTCAATTTAGCATAGTCATGGAACACATACTCCTGGACTTCCTTACGGATATGGTGCACCAGAGAGCGGAATTGTTTTACAGAACATGGCGGCCCTTTTTGAATTATATTGATGTAGATATATCGGCTATATATTATTTAGGGCCATGAGGACTGTGTCTGTCAGTTTAGGGACCCCTGGGAGGAAGAATCTCAAACAAATACAGGTCTATTTAGTCTTGCTCCCAGTGGTGGGGAGTTGTGATGAGATTGTTATAACTTGGTTTTAATTTTATTTCATCGATTTATTTTTTCTTCTTTCTCCTTGGTTATTTATTGGACTGTAGTTTTATTGGGGTTTTTTGCATTACTGTAGCCTGTAGAGTAGATAGTAGTTTGTTTTCTATTATATTAGCAAGTTGTCATACTATTTTGTATTGGTTTTGCAATTTTAGAAAAACAAAGTCTTCTTTTCAATAAAAATATCTATGGAACAAAAGAAAGAAATGAGATTGTGGAGTGCTTGGAAGTACATGGTAAAATGGGACTGAGTCAACATGACTTTGTCAAGGTGAGGCCATGCCTGATAAAGAATTCTAACAGATTTAAGGAGGTAATGAGTAAGTTAGCCAAAGTAGATTCAGTGGACATGATCTATTTGTATTTCCAGAAGGCAGCCTTTGACAAACTAAGTAAGGGAAAAGCCCATGGTTTTAGATGTTGGCAAGATGTTGGCATGGGTAGAGAACTGACAGATGTTGTTGACATCACAAGTATTTACATTATACATTAACAATCTGAACCAAGAAACGGAGGGCATTTTTGCTAAGTTTGCAGATAGGTGGAGGGTCGGTAGTATAGAGAAAGCCGGAAGGCTGCAGAAGGCCATGCACAGATAAGGAGAGTGGGCAAAGAAGTGGCAGACAGAATACAATGTGGGAAAAGTGTGAGATTAAGAACAGAGAGGTAGACTATTTTCTAAATGGGGAAAAGGCTTCATAAATATGAAGCACAAAGGTACTTTGGAGTCTGAGTTCAGGACTTAACATGCGGCTTCAGTTGGCAGGTAGGAAAGCAAATGCAATGTTAGCATCCATCTCCAGAGAAATAAAATGAAAGAGCAGAGATATTGCGTAAAGCACTGGGCGGAAGTGGGTACTGCAGATGCTGGAGATTAGAGTCAAGATTAGAGTGGTGCTGGCAAAGCACAGCAGGTCAGGCAGCACCCAAGTAGCAGAAAAGCTGATGTTTCAGGCAAAAGCCTTTCTTCAAGAATGAGACTGGGAGCTTTGGGGGAGGAGAGATAAATGTGAGGGGCAAAGGTAACTGAGTGTGCAATAGGTGGATGGAGATGGGGGTAAAGGTGATCGGTCAGAGAGGAGGGTGGAGCGGATAGGTGGGAAGGAAGATGGGCAGGTCTTGAGGATGGTGCTGAGCTGGAAGGCTGGAACTGGGGAAAGGTGGAGGGAGGGGAAATGAGGAAACTGGTAAAGTCCACATTGATACCAAGGGGTTGAAAAGTCCTGAGGCGGAAGGTAAGGCATTCTTCCTCTATCAGGTGGTAAGGGAGTAACGATGAGGAGGCTCAGGACTTGCATGTCCTCAGCCAAGTGGGAGGAACAGGTCAGACCACATTTGGAATATTGGGAGCAGTTTTGGGTTCCGCATCTAAGGAAGGATGTCCTGGACTTGAAGGGGGTCCAGAGGGGTTCACAAGAATGATCCCAGATATGAAGGGCTTGTCGTGCAAGGACTGGTTGAGGATTCTGGGTCTGTATTCAGTGGAGCTGAGGAGGGTGATGATGGTTCTCATTGAAACTTACAAAGCCTCAGAGTGAAGGCACAACTCTTTGTCGAGTCAGAGAGAGCATGGAAACAGTCTCTTCAGTCCAACTCACCCATGCTAACCAGATATCCAAAATTAATCTAGTTCCATTTGCCAGTGTTTGGCCCATATCCTGCTAAATTTTCCCTTTTCATATACCCATCCAGATGCCTTTTGAATGTTGTCGTAGTACCAGCCACCACCACTTCCTCTAGCAGCTCATTCCATAATCTCAATGCTCTCTGCATGAAAAAGTTAGTCTTCAGATCCTTTTTAAATCGTTTCCCACTCACCTTCAATCTATGCCATCTAGTGTTGGATTTTCCCGCTGTCAGAAAGAGAGCTTGGCAATTCACCCGATTCATGCTTCTCACGATTTTTTACAAACATTAATAAGGTCCTCCCTCAGCCTCCAGTTAATTCAGCCTCTTCCTATAGTTCAAACTCCCAGTCCTGGAAGTACTTTTGGAGTGAAGTTACTAATAACCTAGGAATCATGGTCACCATTTAGAACACAGGAAACTCTCACAACAATAATGTCATATGACTGAATGTGTTTGGGGAGTGAAGTTAATTGAAGGATAAATATTGGACAAGACATAATGATTAACTTGCCTGTTCTTCAAAGAAGTGTCAAGGGTTCTGTTACATTGCGAGTGAACAGACAGGGGCTCTGTTTAATATCATGCCCTAAAGGTGACACCATCAAAATTACAGCGACTACACTCCAAAACCTGGAATGTCAACTTATACTCAAAGTATCTAATTTTCTTGTTGACTTTGCCCATCCCTCCCAAAACATAAAACTTAAATGTAATAAATGTGACTCCAAACTTTTTCCAATTATAATAAAGTCCAATTTATTTGTTAATATATTTCCTCTAAGATTTTCAAAACAGAAATGCAAATTACCACCTTTATTGATCAGTTCATGGGATGGGGCATCATTGGCGAGACTAGCATTAATTACCCTCAAAACATGATGTTGAATCCTCTGCCTGCCTGGTGTAGGTGCACCCACATTATTGTCAAGACGTCACCTCCAATTTCCTGACAATGAAAGAGTGATAATTATGACTCTAAGTCAGGATGGTGAGTTGCTTGAAGGTGAACTTGCAGGTCGTGTGTTCCCACGTGCCAACCACCCTTGTCCCAGGTGATCGAGCATAGAGCAGTACAATACAGAACACTCCCTTCAGCTTTGGATGTTGTACTGGCCTTTTATCCTCTAAGATCAGACTAACCTACATAACCTTTATTGCACTATCATATGCCTATCCAAGAGTCACTTAAAATGTCCCTAATACCACTGCTGGCAGTGTATTCCATGCAAACACCACTCAGTATAAAAAACCTACTTCTGAAATCTCCCTAAACCTTCCACCAATCACTTGAAAATTATGCCCCCTCATGATATCCATTTCCCCAAGGAAGAAAGTCTCTGACTAACCACTAACTATGCCTCTCAATATCTTGAATACCTCTTTCAAGTTAACTCTCATCCTTCTTTGCTCCAATGAGAAGAGCATTAGCTCCCTCAATCTTTCTTCATAAGACATGCCCTCCAGTCCAGGCAGCATCCTGGTAAATCTCCTCTGCACCCTCTCCAAAGCTTCCATATCCTTCCTATAATGAGGTGACCAGAACTGAACACAATATTCCAAATGTGGTCTAACTAGGGCTTTTTAGAGCTGCAGCATAACCTCTCAGCTCTTAAAGTCAATTCCCCTGCTAATGAAAGCCAACACACCATACACCTTCTTAATAACCCTACCAATTTGGGTGGCAACTTTGAGGGATCTATGGACATGGAACCCAAGATCCCTTCTGTTCCTCCATATTGCTAAGAATCCTCCCTTTAACCCAGTGTTCTGCATTCAAATTTGACCTTACAAAATGAATCACTTCACACTTTTCCAGGTTGAACTCCATCTGCAACTTATCAGACCAGCTCTGCATCCTGTCAATGTCCGATTGCAATCTACAACAGCCCTCCACACCATCCACAACTCCACCAAACATCGTGTCATCGACAAACTTATTAACCCACCCTTCCACTTCCTTATCCAAAGTCATTCATAAAAATCATAGAGAGGGTCCAGAACAGATTCCTGTGGACCACCACTGGTCACCAAGCTCCAGCTTGAATACTTTCCATCTACTATCACCTTCCATCTTCCATTGGCCAGCCAATTCTGTATCCAGACAGCCAAATGTCCCTGTATTCCATGCCTCCTCGCGTTCTGAATGAGCCTACCATGGGGAACCTGATCAAATGCCTTGCTAAAATCCATGTATTTCACATTCACTGCTCAACCTTCAATGTGTTTTGTCACATCCTCAAAGAATTCAATAAGGTTTGTAAGGCATGACCGGCCCCTCACAAAGCATAGTTGACTATCTCTAATCAAACTACAGTTTTCCAAGTAAGCATAAATCCTGTCTCTTCGAATCCTCTCCAATACTTTGCTAACCACTGACCGAAGACTGACTGATCTGTACTTCTCAGGATTATCTCTATTCCCTTTCTTGAACAAAGGAATAACATTTGCTGCCCTCCAATCATCTGGTACTACTCAAATAGACAGTGAGGATGCAAAGATCATTGCCAAACATGCAACAATCTCTTCCCGCACCTCTGTGGTAACCTTGGGTATATCCTGTCTGGCCCAGGGTATTTATCCATCCTCATGTTTTTCAAACTTTTTGAACACATCTTCCTTCCTAAAATCAACCTGTTCTAGTACATCAGTCTGCTTCACGCTGTCCTCACAAATGACAAGCTCCCTCTCAGTAGTAAATACTGAAGCAATGTATACATTAAAGGGGTCCACTGAATGTAGTGCCCCTACGTCCTCCACGTCCAGGCACAAGTTCCCTCCACTATCTCTAATCAGCCATCCTCTTGTTCCTCGCATCAGCGTGGAATGCCTTAGGATGTTCCTTAATCCTAACTGCTAAAGCTTTTTCATGCCCCTTTCTCGCTCTCCTAAGTCCATTCTTCAGTTGCTTCCTGGCTACCTCTAACACCCTGTCTGATCCTTGCCACCTCAACCTTAAGTAAGCTTCCTTCTTCTTCATGACTCGATGTTCCACATTCCTTGTCATCTAAGATTCTTTCAACTTACTATCCGTTCCTTGCCTCAGTGGGACAAACTTGTCCAGCACTATCAGCAAGTGCTTCCTAATCAACCTCCAAATTTCTGTTGGGCATTTCCCCGAGAACATCCTTCTCAATTTAGGTGCCCCAGTTCCTGCCTTCCTATACCATCTGCTCCTATCCATCTCCGTGAGTATAGTTAAGGTCAGGGAGTTATGATCACTAGCCCACCGAGAGATCTGACACCTGGCATGGTTCATTGTCAAGCTCCAAATCCAATATGGCCTCCCCTCTAGTCGGCCTATCTACATATTGAGTCAAGAACCCTTCCTGACAAAAATTGCTCCATCCAAACTATACACACTAAGGAGATTCCAATCAATATAAAGGAAGTTAAAGTCACCCATGTTAACAACCCTGTTATTTCTGCACCTTTCCAAAATCTGTCTCCCAGTCTGCTCTTCTGTGTCTCCGTTGCCATTGGGCGGGGGGGTGGTCGATAGAAAACTCCCAATAAAGTGACTGCTCCTTTCCTGTTTCTGATTTCCACCCATACTGACTCTGTTGGGAAATCAGAAATTGTGGAATCAAGAGTTATGGAGATAAGGCAGGAACAGGATACTGATTAAGGATGATCAGTCATGATCATATTGAATGGTGGTGCAGACTCGAAGGGCAGAATGGCCTACTCCTGCACCTATTATCTATTGTATTAACCCTCCTTGCTGACCTCTCTTCCTGCAGTTGTGATACTACCCCTGTGATATCAAAATCTCCGCAACAGCCACAACACTATAGTTCCAAGTGCTGATGCATGCTCAGAGTTTGTCACCTTTATTCCGAACACTTCCTGCATTAAAATAGAAACTCTTCAATCCATCACACTGACTGCACACCTTTGCCCTATCAAGTGCCTATCCCTCCTCAGACTCTCTGCACACTATCTGGCTGTTCACTACCTACTCCAACATCTGATCAATAGCTCAGATTCCCACATCCCTGCCAATCTAGTTTAAATCCTCCCAAACAGCTCTGGCACACGTTGCACCCAGGATATTGGTGCCCCTCCAGTTCATGTCCAACCCTTCCTTCTTGTGCAGGTCCCACCTTCCCCAATGATCCACATACCTGAAGCCCTCCCTCCTGCACCATCCATAGAGAGAGATTGAGAGTTTTGAAGATACTGTTAGAAGGAATCCTGGTGAATTTAACATGTAAACAACTGTAATTGTTACGTGCCTATTTGTCTAAGTGATAAATTACTCGCTTTAAACAATTAATTTTGTTTCCTGTTCAAACACAGTAATTTTACTGAGTAGTTGCTATTAGATTTGATAAATGACAGTTTAATTCACGGTGTGTGAGTTCAATTTAAAATCTCCAACAAAATTAGCTGAATTTACATTTGGAATGTGTACTTAGATAATCTATGATTCGGAGATGCCGGTGTTGGACTGGGGTGTACAAAGTTAAAAATCACACAACACCAGGTTATAGTCCAACAGGTTTAATTGGAAGCACACTTGCTTTCGGAGCGACGCTCCTTCATCAGGTGATTGTGGAGGGCTCGATCGTAACACAGAATTTATAGCAAAAATTTGCAGTGTGATGTAACTGTAATTATACATTGAAGAATTGATTGTCTGTTAAGCCTTTCATCTGTTAGAATACAGTGATAGTTTCATTTCTTTCATGTGTAAATCACAAAACCCTTTTTTTTAAAGTTGCATTCTCGGGTTAGCTGTTAACAATGGTGATAGCTAGACAATGTGTTGAAGGTGTTAGCCCCCTGTGTTCTGTGTCTATGACCTGATGTTTAGATTGATTCCAATCTAAAAAGTGAAATATCAGAGTTTTACATAAATTCATGCAGTTTTTGAGCTCAGAGCTCGACATGAATCTATGTGGTTTATGAGCAAAGTGCAATGTAACTTTGTGTGTGGTGAATTTTTTTGGTACAAAGTTACATTGCACTTTGCTCAAAAACCACATAGATTCATGTCGAACTCTGAGCTCAAAAACTGCATGAATTTATGTAAAACTCTGTTATTTCACTTTTTGTATTCTAACAGATGAAAGGCTTAACAGACAATCAATTCTTCAATGCATAATTTCAGTTACATCACACTGCAAATTTTTGCTATAAATTCTGTGTTACGATCGAGCCCTCCACAATCACCTGATGAAGGAGCGTCGCTCCGAAAGCTAGTGTGCTTCCAATTACACCTGTTGGACTATAACCTGGTGTTGTGTGATTTTTAACTTAGATAATCTAATGTATGTACCATTTAGTAGTCAAACACTGGGTGAGGTCCTCTTTTGGCCATCTGATACACCGGATTGGTCTCAGAATGATATAACGACCATCTCTTATTTCTCCCTTTATTTGTGAATTCTGTGGCAACTGTAGGACTGCCAAGTACTTCATCTCCCATTGTTCTGCTCCCCCTGAAATAGTTTCTCAGATCTCAATTTCTTGCTACCTTACTTAACGCCCTTTCCGTCAAGGGTTCAGCATTTAACATATTTATGAATTACATTTTTAAAATCAACTTGAATACAAATCAGCAGTGGAGACCTCAACACCAATTCTAGGAGCACTACATTCAGTGGACTCCCAACCATGGATCATTCCACCGACTGCTGCTTTCTCTCTTCTAGCCAATTGTATCAACTAGGGAACCACTCACCTTGTTGTTCTGAACACAAAATAATTTCTCCCAGTTTCCCTTTTCTAGCATGTATGTAAACCTTCAAGGGTCTCACTATAAATCTATTCGAGTTACAGATTAAGTAGCACATTGTATATTTCCCAGCTGGAGCAAAATTATTGCAGAGCTGGAATCTGTACTGAAAACAACAAATGCTGGTGATCACAGCATGTCAGGCAGCATCCATATAGGGAGAGCAAGCCAATGTTTAGATTCTAAATTCAAAAAAAGTTAGCTTGCCCTCTCTCCATGGATGCTGTCGGACCTTCTGTGATCTCCAGCACTTCTTGTTTTCAGTATATTTCCAGCAGTTGGCTAATAAATTCCACAAACTCCAAGTTTTCTTCCACTGAACCCAAATTACATACCACCTCCACAATCTAAAATCCTACAAACTAACTTCAATAGTTACGAAGTTCACATTATTCACAAAGGACTTAAAATATATTAATTTGTTCATGGGAGAGGCCAAGTCAGCCAATTCAGTTATAAACTTCACTGCATGTTTGACATCACACCTCCAGTGTTTGAGAAACTTATTTCTAATTTGTATTCAAATATTTCAAAAACACTATTGCTCAACATACTCCAAATCAGCGATACTTTGGGAAGAATTAGACAGCAGCATAGTAGAATACTTCATGGAAGGTTTGCAGCAAATCATCAAGTTTGTTCTGATCAGGAATAACTCTTCTTGTCTAGTTTCACAGAATTTGCAAAATCTCCAAATTGTAAAGTAGTATCTTTTCTGTTACTGCTACTATTGCAAAATCTACAACTTGTATTTCGTTCAATCATTGTTAAAATGAGGACAGTGCTACGAATGCCAGCATTTTTCATTCCCATAGATGATACAAATGCTACAGGAAGGATAGAAAGGGAGGCAAGAGAGGAGGGGGAGTGGCGTTTTTGATAAGGAATAGCATAACAGCTGTGCTGAGGGAAGATATTCCTGGAACTACATTCAGGAAAGTTATTTGGGTTGAACTGTGAAATAAGAAAGGGATGATCATGTGATTGGGATTGTATTATAGACCCCCTAAAAGTCAGAGGGAAATTGAGAAACAAACTTGTACGGAGATCTCAGCTATCTGAAAGAATAATAGGGTGGTTATGGTAGGGGATTTTAATGATGACCTACTCTTATGAAACAAGGCAGGGCAGGTGACCGAGGTGTCAGTGGGGAGCACTTTGGGGCCAGCGACCATAATTCTATTAGATTTAAAATAGTGACAGAAAAAGGATATTCCAGATCTAAAAGTTGAAGTTCTAAATTGGAGAAGGTATTAGGCAAGAACTTTCAAAAGCTGATTGGGGACAGATGTTCACAGGTAAAGGGACAGCTGGAAAATGGGAGGTCTTCAGGAATGAGATAACGAGAATCCAGAGAAAGTATATTCCTGTTAGGGTGAAAAGAAAGGCTGGTAGGTGTAGGGAATGCTGGATGACTAAAGAAATTGAGGGTTTAGTTAAGAAAAAGAAGGAAGCATATGTCAGGATAGATTGAGTGAATCCTTTGAAGAGTATAAACGAAGTAGGAGTATACTTAAGAGGGAAATCAGGAAGGCAAAAAGGGGACATGAGATCGCTTTGGCAAATACATTAAGGACAAAAGGGTAACTAGGGAGAGAATAGGGCCCCTCAAAGATCAGCAAGGCGGCCTTTTTGTGGAGCCACAGAAAATGGGGGAGATATAAATGAGTATTTTGCATCAGTATTTACTGTGGAAAAGGATATGGAAGATATAGACTGTAGGGAAATAGATGGTGACACCTTGCAAAATGTCCATATTACACATGAGGAAGTGCTGGATGTCTTGAAACGCATAAAGGTGGATAAATCCCCAGCACATGATCAGGTGTACTCGAGAACTCTGTGGGAAGCTAGAGAAGTGATTGCCGGGCCTCTTGCTGAGATATCAGTATCATCGATAGTCACAGGTGAGGTGCCGGAAGACTGGAGTTTGGCTAATGTGGTGCCACTGTTTAAGAAGGTGGTAAGGACAAACCAGGGAACTATAGACCAGTGAGCCTGACCTCGGTGGTGGGCAAGTTGTTGGAGGGAATCCTAAGGGACAGGATGCACAAGCATTCGGAAAGGCAAGGACTTATTACAGATCGTCAGCATGGCTTTGTGCATGGGAAATCATGTCTCACAAACTTGATTGAGTTTTTTGAAGAAGTAACAAAAAGAGGATTGATGACGACAGAGCTGTAGATGTGATCTATGTGGACTTCAATAAGGCGTTCGACAAGGTTTCCCCATGGGAGACTGATTAGCAAGGTTAGATCACACGGAATTCAGGGAGAACTAGCCATTTGGATACAGAACTGGCTCAAAGGTAGAAGACAAAGGGTGGTGGTGGAGGGGTGATTTTCAGACTGGAGGTCTGTGACCAGTGGAGTGCCACAAGGATCGGTGCTGGGTCCTCTACTTTTTGTCATTTACATTATAGATTTGGATGCGAGCATAAGAGGTACAGGTAGTAACTTTGCAGATAAAACCAAAATTGGAGGTGTAGTCGGATAGCATAAATAGACAAAAGTCTTTTCCCTGGGGTCGGGGAGTCTAGAACTAGAGGGCATAGGTTTAGGGTGAGAGAGGGGAAAGATATAAAAGAGACATAAGGGGCAACGTTTTCACACAGAAGTTGGTACATGTATGGAATGAGCTGCCAGAGGATGTGGTGGAGGCTGGTACAATTGCAACACTTAAAAGGCATCTGGATGGGTACATGAATAGCAAGGGTTTGGAGGGATATGGGCCTTGTGCTGGCAGGTAGGACTCGATTGGGTTGGGATATCTGGTCGGCATGGACAGGTCTGTTTCCATGCTGTACATCTCTATGACTCTATATGCCATTACGTGGTAGTGATAGGCATTCTTGAACCACAAGTGGGTCATGAGGCTTACTTCACTTGAGAGGGGGTCAAAGAACTACCATGTCAGTACAAGACAGGAATCTCATATTGGTCCCATCAGTAAAGACGACAACTTTTCTTCCCAAAAGGACATTGTGAACTTGTAGGATTTTTGAAATTTTCCTGTAGCAACTTTTTATTTTCAGATTTGGTTTTTAACCAGTTTATAAATAAATCAATCACTGTTAAGCCTGTCAACAAAACCCAGAGAGAAATATTTACATTTCATCACAATATCAGTGGTTTTCTCCATCTATTTTCTGAATCAATAGAAATCTCACTAGATGTGTTCTAATAACAATTGTGTTGACAACATTTTTCCCTTGAAATTGCTACCATTGTTTGGATATTAGGTAGGCAAAGATTCACTGCATTTTATTAGAAAGGACCTGTTATTAAATACGTCCATACCCAGCATCTGCAGTTCTATAAAATGGCAGGGGGGCGGCGGTGTACAATATCTCACTCACATCAACGTAACTATAAACTATTCTCAACATAGTTACCATACTTTTAAAAACTTACTTGTTTATTTTCTTTTCTTGAAGAAATTTACTTTGTATGGACTCATTCAACATGATTACGGCACTGTTTTCTTTTGTAATTCCATTGGGTAAACTGCAGCTCACGGAGGATTCTGTTGAAAACATGTTGAACTCTGATTCTAGCTCATCCAACAATGCATCCTGAGAGGATTCTTGCTCCATCCTGGACATCAGGTCCTTGGTTACTTTTGTATCAAAGGGACTTTCAGATTCAAATTTGTTAGAGGGGGATGATGTGCATTTGGTCCAATTAATAGGATCTGTCTGTTTTGATGTCTCTGATGTAGGACTGTATTTTTGATTGACAATTCTACTCAATTCTGTACAGTCAGCATCCTCTGACCCAATTTCTGATTCTTTTCCTGTATCAGTTTTAAATGCAATTAAAGCACAAGGTTCTCCACTTCCACCATGGTCTGTCACATTATTCATATTCTGCTCAACCTCTGGCGTCTTCAATTCTACCTCAGCAGTTTCAACTTCATCTTTTGTACTTATATCCACTCTCAGTACTTTGACTTTTGAATCAGTTTCTGATTCATGACATGTGTTATTGAATGTGTTTGTTTCTGCTGCATCACTTGTGGAATTGTCAATCAACAAATTTTTTTTATTATCATCGCTGCACGACAGCTGTTCATTGACCTGCGGAGAAACCTGCTCACTTAGATCTTGTTCCATTCTCAGTCATCCAAATATTTATCCTGCAACAATAAAATCAAAAGACATGATGAAATGGTAAAATCACACATGAACACTAAGTAACATATTGAAAATGAAAGGTCAAAGCCCACACAGCTGCTTTCTCCATGACATAATAAATTCCAAAAAAATTAATGTATTTCACAATAAATTGTTTCAGGCACAATGACTGCAATATCTATAAGATATATTTTATAAATTGTTAAATAATAAGCTCCGACTTTTCTATTTATAAAGGCATGTTGGAGGCTCTAATATGACAATGAGGAACAGCCCCCTGCCCTCAGCTAGCCAGCTTCCCCACACCATACCCTGCCCCATCCCACCACCTTCACCACAGCCTGCAAGTGGACATGACTGTTTTACTGATACCTAACCTAGAGCCTCAATCAAACACAGGCTGATAACATTAGGATCATAAGAACATGTATACTTTTTTCTCCAAAAGGATTTGTATCATTCAACAGTTAAGAAAACTGAAACATTTGAGTCACTTAACACAATTAATTGTTAGTCAGTCCAAAAATGACCCAAGTCTAGGAAAGAAATGTTCAAAAATCTCCTTCACTTGAATCCACACCAATAGTTTAAAGATATTGCACATAATAGATTAAAAAGGAACAAACTTGTATTTACATAGTTTCACCATGCCGAAGGCACTATCTCAAAGAATTTTACAGCAGTATTTCTAAACACCAGGCTACACAAAAAGGGGATCTCATGGGAACGGGAGTAGGGACATTCAGCCCAACTTTCAGAAATCAGTATTCAGTATTCAAAAATCTGGTCACTCTAAACATGCTTGATGATTGAACTTTTCCAAACATCTCACTGACAAGGTATAATAGTGTAGCATATATGGCAATGGGTTAAGAATTTCAGGGCCTTGCTCATGACCTGGAAATGGGAATTCAAATTTCCATCATGGCAGCTGGGGAATTTATGTCCTTAGGGCAGCAGGAGGATATCCTGGTTAAGTGGTTTGGCCATGCGAGATTACCCATTGTGTCCAGGGTTGTGCAAGTTAGGTGGATTAGCTATGGGAAATGCAGGGTTACAGGGATGGGGTAGAGGGTTGGGTCTGGGTGGGATGCTCTTTGGAGGGTCAGTGTGGACTCAATGGGCTGAATGGCCTGCTTCCACAAAAATTCTAATATATAGCCTAAAGTAGCAAAGGCTGCACTTGAGTCATTAGTAAACATGGTCAAATGTAAGAGGACAGTATCAAGAGGAAGAAAAAGTTAGCCCTCATAAAAAAAGGATCAACCATGAGTGGAAACAGATAAAAAAGGTAATTTGTAGAAGCAGCAGATATGTTGCCTCATTAAACGCTTTCATTTGGCAAGCCATTATGATCTCAAACACACTGCTGGAGACAAATTCAATTGATGCACTCAACAGGGCATGAGATTATTAAAGAATATATTAAAATACTATGAATGGACAATAAAGAAATTATCTACTAATTTGAAGGAAGGAAGATGATAAACATCAGTGACAAGGGAACGGAATAAGATTGAGGAGAACTCCTCTATGGCTTCAAGGTAATTGAAAAAAGGGGAAAAAAAATGAGACCTAAGGTATATCTTGAGGACCTAATGGTTCCTACTCCAAGATATTAAAATAAATAAAAGGACACTGAATGTGCATTCTTTTTCCCCCACATTCAAGTGTACCTACAAGATTAGGAAGATTACAATTTCAATACATTACTTTAATCCCTCCACCCTTAAATAGTTAACCAGAACCCTGTCAATTGATAGAATCTATCAACAGAGACAGAATGACTGAGGGTTTAAATATGTATGAGCCAAACAACAAGTGTTCGCTTGAATTACTAATGCAGTGACTTACGTCTGACCAATCCAACCGGTCGAAGTGCTTACTGGAAGGGTGGATATGAGTATATCAATGACTTTTGTCAAAAATCAAATGTTCAGAAGGCATTTGATAACAACTTACATAACCGATTATCAATTAAGGATTTGGAAATAATGTTGTGATAGGGAATAGCAATTGGTTGAGAGGTATGAGATAGAGTTGTGATTAAGGTAGTGTTTCTGATTGGCAGGATGGGACAAGAGATGTTTCTTTGCGAATCTCCATTGGTGTCAAGATTTTCATTTTAACTGCAAATAACTCTGACAAAGGAACAAAGAGTTGCATATTCGAGTGTGCGTTTGACTAAGAAGCCAAATAAGAAACTCTAAGTTACGAGGGGATGTGCAAAGATCAATGAGTGGGCAAAACATGGCAGTAGAAGTCTATAAAGGAAGTCATGATTCGGAGATGCCGGTGTTGGACTGGAGTGTACAAAGTTAAAAATCTCACAACACCAGGTTATAGTCCAAAAGGTTTAATTGGAAGCACACTAGCTTTCGGAGCGATGCTCCTTCATCAGGTGATTGACAATCACCTGATGAAGGAGCGTCGCTCCGAAAGCTAGTGTGCTTCCAATTAAACCTGTTGGACTATAACCTGGTGTTGTGTGATTTTTAACTTTATAAAGGAAGTGCAAGCCATTTACTTTAAATCAGAAAAAGAAATACTAGTTGTCTTTCGGAAGAGGACTTACTGGACTCAAAACTTTTGTTTACTCTCCATAGGTACTAACAGACCTTCATTTCTCTGGCAAAATCTGTTTTGTTTGTTTCAGTATTTTAAAGGTTGGGAGCTTGGCAGTGTAACATTTAGATGTCAATTACATAAAACTAACTTTCAGTATACATCTCTGAAGGCCGACCAAACAAAGTTAATGGGCGAGTGGTTTTAGGTGAAAAAGGTTGAATTGGCAAAGTAAAGCTTCAGGAATACCTTCCTCAGATTTCACTTGTAGTCAGTTTTGAGCTCTCTGGAAAACTCTCATGGTCTTGAAGAAGGTACAATGCAGAATTCACCAGGCCCCAAAGGATAAAATGTTAAAGTGAATTGCATACACTTGGTTTGAGGGTCATGGAAACTCTTTTTGGTACAGTACATACAAAGATGTCAAACAATTAAACATATGTAAACTTAGAGTGAAATCAAGTTTTATTCTATTTCATGAAAATGGTTGTAGGAAACAGGAACTCTTTGCTTAGAGTGCTGCAGGTCATGACAAATAAAACTTTGTCAGACAGGCAACCGTTATGAAGGGATATGGAGAAGAGACAACGAAACGGAATTGTCTGTCATGGTCCAAATTAATGGGGGAATTGACTGAAAATAAAATGTAACCTACCATTTTTCTTGTATAATTTTTCTCATATTAGAAATCAAAATGTCAAGAAATTAAAATGGCATCAGGATTTTAAAAATGCTCAAAGAAAGAATAGTTAAAAGTACAAAAAGAAATTCATTACCAACAGGGTGAAATATTCTCAAACACCTTCAGCTGTTCACAATGTAAATTAACAACCTCCACCCTGACATCACCCCAAAACAACATGCGAAACACCAATACATTGCAGTTTCAATTGTTTCAGCTTTGTATGTACTCCTCCACAAAATTTGGTACTCCCAGTTAAAAATGCTAAAAGCACATTTAACAACAATTATAGATTGATTATATTTGAACTAAGTTTTCAACAGCTTATGCAACATTTGTTGTCATTCCTCAAAAGTCATAGCAGTACATTTTAACAGTGTAGTATTATGTGAGTTTCATTTTGGAGTAAACAAATAATCTATTTCCACTTATTTATCAATAAGCAGCCACAAAATCAGCAGGCTTGTTCAACTAAGCAGCACTGGTTTCACATCTTGACTCAGGGAGATGTGCTAGCTTAGATTAGAGTGGTGCTGGAAAGGCAGAGCAGGTCAGGCAGCATCCGCGGAGCAGGGAAAAAAAAAATCAATGTTTCGGGCAAAAGCCCTTCAGCATCGGCAGTCCTTGTTTTTACCGAGATGTGCTAGCTTACCAGGGCTCTTAAGAGAACAGGTTATTTTTCATTCAGATTCTTCAAAGTGTATCAGAATGGGAAATGCTGAATTCTAATATCTTTCAAGTTTCTGACATGTTTGAAACACTCAACATTTGCTTTGTTCAGTTGATTATTAGTGAAAAAGAATTATATTCTTCTACTTGACAGAAATGCAGAGTAACCATATTCCTCAACAGAATGATGAAATTAATCCATTTGATTAAGTCTACAATACATTCAATTTCAGAATGGTTAGATGCAAGAGTTAGGAAGCTTTTCAATGCACAGAGGAACCTCGATTATCCGAATTTGAGATTACCCGAAGATGATATCAAGGTCCTGATAGAAACATTATGTCAAATAGCCGTTTCAACTCTGTACCTGTAAACAAAAGACGCAATCAATGATTAAAAACAAACTCGGCTCACTGAAATACTGCCAAGAACAATCCTGGACAGTAAAGGACTGACCTCCTGCCCTCTCTCTCTCCCACTACACTTTCCTGGAGTTCGACACAGGGGTGCACCTTAAACTCCTCCCCCACCCTTCCCCTAGGTAATCTCTCCAACACTGTCCTGTACAGGGCAAAAGCGGAACCTATCAAAAAGTTGCAGTGAAAACGTGTGTGAGACTGTATGCGTTATTTGGAGACTTACCCCACAAAGGCAGCAGCAGTCTTACTTTGGTGTCTAGTCTGGCTGACCAGTCCTGTGGGTGTTGGGAAGCGGGGGCTCATGCACGGTGTGCTGCTGCCTAGTCTCCTGACTGGGGAGCAGTCTTCACAGAAAACTCAGAGACCCAAAAGAAATCAATTAACCGAATAACCAATTATCTGAACAAGGTAGTGCCTACCCATCTTATTCGGATAATCGAGGTTCCTCTGTATTGAAACCTTTCGTAGACAAAACTCAGCTTCAAGGAACTTCTTTTCTTTTTCGGCCCAACCATAGTTAATCTTCCCAAATCTCTCCCATTTGCCTTAGCTACAAGCTAAGTTGTTGTGGTTCTGTTCACCGAGCTGGGAATTTGTGTTGCAGACGTTTCGTCCCCTGTCTAGGTGACATCCTCAGTGCTTGGGAGCCTCCTGTGAAGCGCTTCTGTGATCTTTCCTCTGGCATTTATAGTGATTTGTAACTGCCGCTTCCGGGTGTCAGTTCCAGCTATCCGCTGCAGCGGCCGTATATTGGGTCCAGGTCGATGTGCTTATTGATTGAATCTGTGGATGATCCAGAGATTCAATAATAAGCACATCGACCTGGACCCAATATACCGGCCGCTCTAGCGGTCAGCTGGAACTGACAACCGGAAGCGGCAGTTACAAATCACTACAAATGCCGGAGGAAAGATCACAGAAGCGCTTCACAGGAGGCTCCCAAGCACTGAGGATGTCACCTAGACAGGGGACGAAATGTCTGCAACACAAATTCCCAGCTCGGTGAACAGAACCACAACAACAACGAGCACCCGAGCTACAAATCTTCTCCCAAACTTTGAACAAGCTAAGTGTTCATCATCTGTCCTCCCTCCTCCTAAATCACATCGAATCTTGGCTTTTCTTAAATATGGCTTTCAAACTCTTCTCAACAGGAACACAATTCTTCTGCACTTCATTGCCTAAGACTCAATTGCTGTGTCTCTGACCTTCAGCACAGAGTGAAATTTAAAGTAACAAATCAACTGACAGCCCTTCCCTCCTTATTGTTATTGCATTCTGAACCTGTGACTGGCCAAGTGGTTCTACCGGTTTTGTCGCTTTAGCTGCAGTCTGGATTCTGTCGAGAATTACATGCTTCTGGGTCAAAATACTTCATACACATCTTCTGGCTTCTCAGTGATCGGATCTTTTTCTACCCTACAACAGGATGTACTTATCACCAGGCCTTTATTCCTAATGAAATGTTTTCACCTGTACTTGTTCTGATACCCTGACCTTCAAACATTTCTCAACTTTTCCAAATTTATAAAGTGATAAGGGAATGGCACTCATTTATCCCACCAAAGGATCTCTCACTTCAACGCTAGCCTCCCTCTTCACTGCTCACATTCTCCGAGCAAGTCTGTAACCAAATAACTGCTCATAACTATTGTTGGTATTTTGGTTTCTGCTCCAGGCAGAAACCAAATTATTTCTACTTCCATTTTTTCTCCTCTCAACTTCTTTCCATTTGCTAATCCTAGATTCACCTCTCCTGTCATCACTATCCCAGGCTCATGTCCCAGCTCCCAGACAAACTTCCAAAGAGACAGGTCAAACAACATAGGCCACTTCGAAATTCAATGTGCAGAGATATTCATGGGGAACCAAGGAAATGGCAGAACAGTTAAACAAATATTTTGCATCTGTTTTTAATGGTGAAAAATACTTTAAACATTCCATTAATACTAAAGAACAGGGGAGGAATTAAATACTACCACAACCACAAAAGAAGTCTCAACTACCAGTCAAACTATTGGGAATAAACGCACTTAAATGCCTTGGTCCTGTTGGTTGGCATTTGGGATCCTAAAATTAAAGCTATGGAAATATTGGTTATAATTTTTCAAAAATTGTTGGATTCTGGAGAAGTACCAGATAATTGGGGGGAAAAAAACTGCCAGTGTGGCGCTCCTGGTCACAGGGTTCAGAAGCAAAAAGTGGATAACTACAGAGCAATTAGCCCAATATCTATTGTGGGAAAAATACTGGAATTAATTAAGGAATAGCAACATGTTTAGAAAATCATAATCTAATCAAGCAGAATCTACGTGGCTTTGTGAAAACTTAATGGCACACGCTTTTTCTATTAGAGTTCTGAGGAAATCTCAACCAGAGTGGATTGAGGAGAACCAAAATGTGTCGTATTTGGATTTCCAGAAGATGTTCAACAAGGGTACTCAAAAAAGGTTACGTCGTAACAGCCCATCACATTCAAGGCAGTATACTGGCATGGACAGAGAATTGGTTTATGAGCAGGAAACAGCGGGTGACGATAAGGGATTCTTTTCAGGTTGGCAACCTGTAACAGAGGGATTCCAATGTAACAGGACTGGGACCACAACTGTTTACAATATATTATGACTTAGAAGGAATCAAATGTACTGCAACTAAATTTGCAGATGACTCAAAAATAGGTCAAAGGATAGGTTGCAAGAAGGATGCAAATAGTTAACAGATATTAATAGGTTAATTGGACAAGAGTTTGAACAATGGAGTATAATATGGGAAAACGAAGTTATTCACTTTGGAAGGGAGGATAAAAGAATAGAATATTATTTAAAATGGAGAGAAACTACAGAGAGCAACAACACAAAGGGACAAGGACTTGGGTGTACTTGTGCACAAAATACACAGCTAGCCCGCAGGGACAGCAGGTAATCAGGAACACTGATGGACTATTGGCCCTTATTTCAAGGGGGTTGGACTATGACAGTAGGGAAGTCTTACTGCAACAGTACAAGGGGCTGTGAGATCATATCTGCTGTCATGTGACCTTTTTTGTTCCCAATCATTGGGAGCAGCACACTAGGATGATCCCCAATATAGACGGTGAAATAGCTCCACAGAGGCAGTATCCCTTCTCCAAGTCACCCTTTATTTCCACATGGAAAATTCTTGACACTGATCCAGCTTCCTCACATCCAGCTCGGAGTGAACAAAATATCTACAGTCAGGACTCCCTGATTAGACCAGATTAAGAACCGCAGTTAAGGAACTCATTCTGATGTCCACCTGGCTGACCTTGTTGCAATCACTTACTCACTGGATATTAGAAGAAAGAGAGGTCATCTCATTGAAACATACTGGATTTTTAAGGGGGCTTGACAGAGTAAATTCTGAACAGATGGTTTCCCGAACGGTAGAGTCTATGTTCTGAAATTGTGCCCCTCCTGGTCAAAGGGACGCCAATTTAAGACTAAGATGAGAAGGAATTTCTTCTCTTAAAGGGTTGAACAACTTTGTCGTTTTAAGGTGGAGATAGATAGATAGATTCTTGACTAGTAGAGGAATCAAGGGATGCTGGTAAAGGGCAAAAAGTGGATGCCAGGAACATCAGATCAGCCACAATCCTATTGAATGGCCTGAAGGATTGAATGGCCTTGCCCTGTTCCTATTTCTTATATAATTGTGTTCTGCCTCTTTTGGCATCAAGACGGTCAATGAGGCACTCTGTGCTGCCCCTAAACAAGTGACAATCCAACTCCGCTGCAGCCAACTTTTTCCCCATTGCACCTTCTGAGGCCGATCTTGTCACCTTCCTTCATATACAACTCACCATCCCATGTGCTGATCTCTGTAACGCTGCTAGCAAATCAGTTACCAACAGCACTCCTTTCATAATACCCATTTAATTGCGAATAAGGCCCTCACCATCCATTGGCTTCTTACAGCAAATTGCATGGTCATGGCTTTATAAAACATTGTTGAGGGAGTCATAACTTCATTTCCCAAAAATAGCTCCTCCATCTTGTAGTATTTCCCCCACCCAGACTCTAACAGCAAGAGTACAGTTCTTATCATCAAGTCATATCTTTTTCCTTCTAGTCTTGCGGTACCTTTCTTTCCAAGCATTTCAGCTTGTTCTGCCCAGTTTTTTCCATTTATGATGGCTATACTTCACCATTAATGAAGTGCCAAAAAAGTTTTCAGAGTAGAGTATTCTTCACAGCTTTCCTCACCTCACTTCTGCATTAAACATCTCAATCTCAGTAACTTGAAACTCTATTTTAGTGAATGGGGCAGCACGGTGGCTCAGTGGTTAGCCCCAGGCACCCAAGTTCGATTCCAGCCTTGGGCAACTGTCTGTGTGGAGTTTGCACATTCTCCCCGTGTTTGCTGTAGGTTTCCTCCCACAGTCCAAAGATCTGCAGGGTCGGTGAATTGGCTATGCTAAATTGCCAATAGTATTTAGGATGTGTAGGTTAGGTGGATTATTCAGGGATAAATATAGGATAGGGGAATGGGTATGGGTGGGTTACTCTTCAAAAGGTCGGTGTGGATTTGGAGCCGAAGGGCCTGTTTCCACACAGTAGGGATTCTAATTAACATCATGATGTCTCAGAGTTCTCACCTTCTGAGATATCTGTAATGCATGTTCATTGCTAACCCTTTATCATTCATGCCATGAGATTTCACTGTTCCATTGTGTCAATTGTGGATCAGGCCATCTCTGGCCACTTCCTTCGTCACTCTCCACCCACATCACTTTTTCCCTTCACACCCTACCTGCTTCTGTCTGCTCTGGAACAATTTCCTCTCCAAATCCTCACCAAGGAGCATGGACATCAACAGCCATGATGGAGCCTGATATTAGCCATTAATCACAAGATCAGGTTGGATTATGTAAAACACCAACAAGCCCTGCAATTTTCTGCTAAAATGAGTTCACTAATCCAGGATCATCCTGGGGTGAGGAAAGAATTAGGAGAAAGTGAGGACTGCAGATGCTGGCGATCAGAGCTGAAAATGTGTTGCTGGAAAAGCGCAGCAGGTCAGGCAGCATCCAAGGAGCAGGAGAACTGACGTTTCGGGCATGAGCCCTTCCTGAAGAAGGGCTCATGCCCGAAAACTCGATTCTCCTGCTCCTTGGATGCTGCCTGACCTGCTGCGCTTTTCCAGCAACACATTTTCAACAGTGAGGAAAGAACTACCCCAGATTCTTTTCTCAACAGCAAATCACCTTGTTAAACAGTTCTCTTAGTCTCCTCCTTCAACAAATACCAAGTATACCCATGTACAGGTGTAGTTTGAAACAAAAACAGGGAGTTGCTGGAAGAGCCAGCATGTCTGAAGAGAAATCAGAGTTCACACTTCATGTCCGGTGACCTTTCCTCAGAACTGATGGTAGCTAAGAAAATGTTGGCTGACATGCAGAAGAAAAAAAGGTAGGGGGAGGGGGCAAGGAGTAAACAATATGTGGGGACAGAGTCCAAAGAGAGGGAAGAACAGTTGGACAGACAATGAAGTGGATAACGATCTGTCTAGGAGAACGAATAGCGATTAAATGGAGACAATTAATGGCTAACAATAGGTCATGTGTAAAGGCAGACCATGTGATAACAAGGCCTGGTATGTGGGACTGGGGGCTCGGACATGGGAGAGTTCAAGTCCTAAAATTATTGAACTCAATATGGAGTCCGGTGGGCTGCAGGGTCCTAAAGGGGAAAATGAGGTGACGTTCTTCCAGCTTGCACGGAGCTTAAACAGAAGCACTGCAGCAAACTTGAGAGAGATGTTGACCAGGGGACAGGATGGTGTGTCTAAGTGGCAGGTCATTTTTGCAGAACTCAGCTGTTCCACAAAGCAGTCACCCAGTCTACGTTTCATTTCTCAAGTGTTGAGGAGACCACATGGTGAGCAGCAAATGCAGTAGATTAGATTGAGTGAAGTGCAGATTACGTGTTGCTTCACCTGGAAGGTATGTTTGGGCCCTTGGTTATGGAGGAGGAGGTATTTTAGGTGTCTGTGCACACTTGAAGGAAGAGTGAACCAGGATGTCCCAGAGGGAACAGTCCCTGCGAAAGGCAGACAAGGGAGAGGAGGGGAATGCGTGTTGGGTGGTAGTATCTCAATGGAGATGGCAGAAACAACAATTGATGATTTGGTATGTGAATGCTAGTGGGATGGTAGGTAAGCACAAGACAAACCCTACTGCTATTGTGGGAGGGAAGACAGGAGGTGAGGGTGGAAATGCGGGAGATGAGTCAGACCTGGTTAAGAGGCCTGTTAACAACAGTGCTGGCGAGTCCTAGGTTTTGAAGGCTCCCTTGTCGAGGTTGGCCTCATCTGAACATATGCGATGGCGACAGAGGGATTGGGAGAATAGAATGGAGATTTTACAGGAAGCAAGGTGAGAGGATGTATCGTCTAGGTCGCTGTGGGGAGTTGGTGGTTCGAATGTGGATATTAGTGGCCAGTTTATCCCCAGAAATGGAGAGAGAGAGATGTCTAGGAAGGGAAAGGAGAAGTCAGAGATGGACCAGGTGATAGTGAGGTGAAAATGAAATTGGAAGCAAAATTGAAATCCAACTTTTCTAATTCTGGACGAGAGAAGGAAGCAGTAACGATGATATAATCAGTACATCCAGAGAAAGAGCCAGTCCATCTAATCAGTTTGCTCTACCACTTCCTGTGCCCACCAGATAAGCTTTCAAAGCCACTATCATTTCCAGGCCTGAAATCAAAATTTATTTTCCCTAACCTTGCTTTCCCCCGAGCACATCTCATCTTGGAAACCCTACTTGTTCCTTCAATATACTCTCACTGAAACACTAACAACTGAAATTCACTTTCTAGCTCCCTTGTTAGCTGATACTGAAAGAGAGCAAAAATTGTTAACTGTATGTCACCAACATGATTCCTCTCAAAGTCATCTCTTGCTCCTCTGTTCCTGTAAACTATCGTCCTGTTTCCAACTTCCCTTTCTTCTCCAAAATTCTTGAACGAGCAATCACTTCCGAAATCTAATTCCCAAAATTCAATATCATAAGGCCTCCAACCAAGTTTCCACCTCTACACAGTAAAAAAAAAACTGCTTTCCAAAGTCGCAAATGATATCAACACTGATTGTAAACTCTCTCCTCAACCCATCTGCAAGTCTTGGACATGGCTGCTCACAACATCATCATCCAATGCCTTTCTGTCATCCAAGGGGATTGCTTGCTTTGTTACATCCTCCTCTGCGGTCATGCTAGAAATTCACTTGCAATTGTTTCTCTGCACACTCTTGTGCCCCTCAAGGATTCATTTTGGCTCTTTCCTATTTCTTTTTGACATGCTCTTGCCCAGCAACATGATCCAAAACACAAAAATTTTCAGATGCCTGCTAATGACATGTAGCTTTATTTCACTTAGAGTCAGAGATGTACAGCGTGGAAACAGACCCTTCGGTCCAACCTATGCATGCCGACCAGACATCCCAACCCAATCTAGTCCCACCTGCCAGCACCCATATCCCTCCAAACCCTGCCTCTTAAATGTTGCAATTGTACCAGCCTCCACCACTTCATCTGGCAGCTCATTCCATACACATACCACCCAGTGTGTGAAAAAGTTGCCCCGGAGGTCTCTTTTATATCTTTTCCCTCTCACCCTAAACCTATGCCCTCTAGTTCTGGACTCTCGACCCCAGGAAAAGACATTGTCCATTTACCCTTTCTATGCCCCTCATAATTTTGTAAACCTCTAAGATCACCCCTCAGCCTCGAACGCTACAGGGAAAACAGCCTCAGCCTGTTCAGCTCAAATCCTCCAACCCTGGCAACATCCTTGTAAATCTTTTCTGAACCCTTTCAAGTTTCACAACATCTTTCCATTAGGAAGGCAACCAGAATTGCACGCAATATTCCAACAGTGGCCTAACCAATGTCCTGTACTCACTGCTGTGACCAATAAAGGAAAGCATACCAAACACCTTCTTCACTATCCTATCTACCTGCGACTCCACTTTCAAGGAGCTATGAACCTGCACTCCAAGGTCTCTTTGTTCAGCAACACTCCCTGGGACTTTACCATTAAGTGTATAAGATTTGCTTTCCCAAATTGCAGCACCTCACTTTATTGCATTTCTCTCAACTCTATCAATTGTCAGACTGCTCGTCTAACATTTAGTACTGAATGAGCAAAAGTTCCTCCAAGTAAAGATTAGCAAGACAAAATCCATTGTCTTTAGCCTCACTTCAGTCTTTGAGCTACCAACTTCATCCTTCTCCCTCACAACTGCCTGAAGATGAACCAGATTATTTGCAAACTTAGTGTAATAGGTGGCACAGAAGTGTTGAGAAGCATATTTTGAGCCTATAACGAAGAATGCCTATTTCCAACTTCATAACTGAACTGACTCTTCTTTACTTCATTGAATCCACATTAGAAATCCTAATTTTTGGTTATAATTTGAACACTTAATTTTGCACATCTGGCTGACTATCCTAAACTCCAAGTCACCCAAACCTCTGTTGCTAGTATCTGAATTAGGTAGACAAGCAGGAGGCTGGGAGAAAACAAGCCGGGCAGCATCAGGAGGTGGAGAAGTAGATGTTTCAGGTGTAACCTTTCTTCAGGACAGGAGCCAATGGAAAGGATGAATCTCGTGGGTGACTGAGAGGAATGGAAGGGAGAGGCTGGGGAGTTAGGGGACAGGTAGGGAGGTTATTTGAAATTGGTATCCCATTCAATAATCAGTTCTTCACTGAGTTCCATGGGTCAGAGTTAAACAGCAATGCAATTTTACAACTCTTATTCTGGTTTTCAATTTCCACCACAGCCTTCACTTTCCTTATGTCTGGAATATCCTCCTGCATATGTTAAAGCTCTAAAACCCTCTCAAATATTGCACTACTCCAATTCTGGCTTCTTGGGCAAAAACACTTTTAAACTGCTCTACAATTAGTAACTATACTTTTAACTATCCAAGCCTTAAGCTCTGCAATATTCTTTACTACTGATGGTTCAGATCACTAAACAACTGAAGTCATAGGTTAAAAATCACAAATTTCAAGAACACCCTAAGGACTTTAAACTGAATCGTCCTTTCATCTTTCCACGTACTAAACACTACCGCTCTTTTTTTCAAAATGGGTGTGTATGTTATTGCACACTTGACAGTGCATCATTACTCTTCGTAAGAGACAGCAGATAATAAAATTTCCCTTTCACTCAAGAAAACCTTGTAATCAACTCCTTGCTGCTACAGTGGAAAACTGCATTTTAACTACTGAGGGATTGAGCCTGCAGTAAAAAGAACAAATCTTTGTTATGGTTAATCAAGAGATTGAAAAGAGGAGAGTGACTTTATCCTTCCTCATCTCGGTCAAAATACTGTGTTAAAGGTTCAGTTTAAATACAAAATGTCATCTAGTACCACTCGACAGAAATGAATGATCTACCTCCATTGCAGTGTCAAGTGCGTGCTGTAATGTCAGATAGGAATCTTTCAATTGAGATTTTAAAAACAAAGCTACGTCTTCCTTGTCAAGTCAATGTCAAAGAATCCATGACACTACTCAGTTACAGCCAATAATTAATGCTCAGTTAACTTCACAATGATTATCTGGTCTTTACCACAGGGCCGGTTGTAGAAGCTTGCTACGTATACAAAATGACTGGCGTAGATCCCATATTGTCACAGTGACTACATAGTTCAAAAGTATTTTGTTGGCTGTATATTGCCAAGACACCCAGTAATCCAAGGCATTAAGGAATGCTAGCTTTTCTTTGTCTATAGTTCTAATACCAGAAAATATTGTCTGTCTGAGTTTCCATAGTACTTAGTAGAAAACAGAAGTTTAAACATGAGATTGTCATCACTAAAATGTGACTTTTAACATTTTAATGTAAGGTGTGGTTTTAAAAGATCATTGTGCAATTCTAAAAATACCTCACGATATGGACTGCACAGTGTCACCAGTGATGCAGAATGAACAACATCACCTGAAGGTGGGGAAACAGTTGAATATCTTATTCAGAAAGGTAGAAATTTCTGTCTTCTATGGTATTAGGCTTTTCCAAATATTGAAATAAAACATATTTCCTAAATATTGATACCTTTATGCAATCTGATAACTCTTCTTCAAACACCTTTTCAGGAAAAGTCAATTAAAATATGGTTAATTTTCACAATATAAAGCAAAAGGTTCCAGAGCCATTAAAAAACACACTAGTCACTGACAGGAACCCTTTGCCTGCTAAACCACAGAAATGTACAAAAAGATACAATGATGTACATACATATTTGCTGATCTTTACAAACAAAAAAAACCTAACGATTCTCAAGTGACACACAAAAAACCAACTATTTCAGTCTCTGAATAGAAGGTTTAGAAACTAAGTATGAGAAAAAAAGTTCAAAGGACCAGTAGAAATTGTGCACGTACAAAGGATTGGATAGCAATTCAAGCAACATTAAGTACAAAGTACAATGGAAGCTATAATTTTATTTCCCACATTAGTGGGAAGTCACAATGCAAACTTTTTTCCACCTCTAAAATGATTTTTTGACATCCTTACGTAAAGGTTAGATTCAAATTTCTGTCCTTTATCTTAAAGATGTAACTCTTTCCTTCCTCAAAAACCCCAAGAATGTACCATTATCTTTAAGGACACCCCTCGACCTTCCAAGCTGATGTCCATTACGCCACCTAAAATGTCTTGGAAAGTCTGACAACTTGTCAAATGATGCATGCATTTCTCCAAAATCCCATCTACCAGTCTTAGATACCAAAATATCATGAGCATAAAACCAGCATTTTGTGTTTCATAAAATTATAATGGTAGTCGTTGGGTGTCTGCTAAATAGGCTGCACAATCTTCATGACATTGAGACTAGAGTCTTAAATGTATGACAATCAGCATATTTAGTACTTAAAAAGGTAATTAATTGTGGAAATCATATGAAAGACAACAGAAGCACATGTATTAATACACTCATTGACTTTCCTGTACTGCATGGTCTGGAAAGTGGCTTGGAAAAAAAATGAACAGTTAAATCATTTTGAAGTTCAAATAGTGCTACACAATCCAAGAATCGTGATCCCTGTGTTGTAACAATGAAGCTCACGGGAAAGCAAATGAGAGATAACAATTATCAAATAAGCTAATACCTGAATATCTGGATAATAGAACTGTGTTCACTGGTTGAACCATGACATCAACTGACAACCTGCATTCCTTCAATCCAGCCATTTGAATTTAGGTGACATTAAACAACAAGTCAAAAATATTAGCACTAACCATAGCAAAGTTGCATGGTTAGCAGTGTAAATGGATGTGCCACCAATAAAGAGTTATTGCAATATTATATATTTAATCAAACAACAACTTGCATTTACGCTGCTTTTTAACACAATAAAACACACCAAAGAGCTTCTTAGGAGGGTTACAGGCAAACCTTGACACGTAAACACATACATTCATGATCAAAAGCTTAGTCAGGAAGTAGCTTCTAAGATGCTAGAATGGAAAAAGAGAGGGTAGAGGTTAAGAAAATCCAAAGATTAGGGCCTAGCCAGATGATGGCACATCTGCCAATGGACTGATTAAAATGAAGGATGGCAAGAACAAAATAACAAAGAACAGGACAGCACAGGAATAGCACCTTCGGCCCGGCAACCCCGGCCCAGACACATGACATCTTTTTAAACCAAAAATCTCTGGTCTCTATGCAGTCCGTATCTCTCCATTTCCTGCCTCTAAGTATGCCTGAATGCCTCTTAAACATTGGTAGTATATCTGCTTCTACCACTTCCTCTAGCAACACATTCCAGGCACTTACCACCTTATGCATTAAAATAAAACTTTAAGCTTCCTCACTTCTACCTTAACCTCACATCCTCTTGTAATTGACATCTCTACCCAGGGGAAAAAGGCCCTGAATATCTATTCTATCCATGCCTCTCAATTTTGTCAACTTCTATCAAGTTGTTGCTCAGCCTCTGAAATTCAAGTGAAAACAAACAAAGTTTGTCCAGTGTCTACTCATAGGTAATACATAGATAGAATATAGAACAGTGCAGTACAGAGCCTTTAGCCCTTGATGTTGCGCTGACCTGTAAAACCAATCTGAAGTCTATCTACCAACACTTTTCCATTATTATCCACATATTTATCCAATGACCATTTAAATCTGCTTAAAGTTGGCAAATCTACTATTGTTGCAGGCAGGGCATTCTCTGCCCTTACTACTCTCTGCGTCAAGAACCTACCTCTGACATCTATCCTATACCCATCACCCTTCAATTTTAAACCACGCCCCCTCGTGCTCGCCATCACCAGAGGAAAAAGGCTCTCACTGTCCATCCTATCTCACCCTCTGATCATCTTGTAGGTTTCTATTAAATCGCCTGTTAACCTTCTTCTCTAACAAAAGTAGCTTCACGCCTCTCAGCCTTTCCTCCATACCAGGCAACATCCTAGCAAATTTCCTCTGAACTCTTTCTAATCCTTCCACGTCCTTCCTATAAATGCAGCAACCAGAACTGTACGCAATACTCAAAGTGTGGCCGCATCAGAGATTTGTACAGCTGCAACATGACCTTGTGGCTCCAAATCTTAATCCCTCTAGCAATAAAAGCTAACACACTGTACACTGCATACGTATCCTATCAACCTGGGTGACAACTTTCAGGGATTTGTGTATGTGGACACTGGAGATCTCTCTGCTCATTCACACTACCAAGAATCTTACCATTAGCCCAGTACTCTGCATTCATGTTATTCCTTCCGAAGTGAATCACCTCACTTTTTCCACATTAAACTCCATCTGCCACCTCTCAGCCCAGCTCTGCAGCTGGTCTATGTCCCGCTGTGACGTGCAACATCCTTTCCCACTTTCCACAACTACACAAACTTGAGTGTCATTTGCAAATTTACTAACTCATCCTTCTACGCCCTCATCCAGGTCATTTATAAAATTGACAAACAGCACTGGCTCCAAAACAGATCCTGACAGTAACTCGTAACTGAACTCCAAGATGAACATTTCCCATCAACCACCACCCTCTGTCTTCTTTCAGCTAACCAAATTCTGATCCAAACCGCTAAATCACCCTCAATCCCATGCCTCCATATTTTCTGCAATAGCCTACCGTGAGGAACCTTATCAAACACTTTACTGAAATCCATGTCAACCGGTTTACCCTCATCTACCAGTTTGGTCACCATCTCAAAAGAACTCAATAAAAAGGTTTGTGAGGCATGACCTACCCTTCGCAAAGCCGTGCTGACTATCTCTAATCAAAATGATTCCTTTCTAGATGATTATAAATCCTCTCTCTTATAATCCTTTAACCATAACTGAAGTAAGGCTCACTGGTCTATCGTTACCAGGGTTGTCTCTATTCCCCTTCTTAAACAAGGGAACATTTGCTACCCTCCAGTTTTCTGGCACTATTCTTGTACATAATGAAGACAAAAAGATCGAAGCCAAAGGCTCTACAATCTCCTCCCTGGCTTCGCCAGAGTATCCTCGGATAAATCTGGCACAGTGGCTCAGTGGTTGGCATTACTGCCTCACAGCACCAGGGACCCGGGTTCAATTCCCACCTTGGGCAACTGTCAGTGTGGAGTTTGCACATTCTCCCCGTGTCTGTGTGGGTTTCCTCCGGGTGCTCTGGTTTACTCCCACAGTCCAAAGATGTGCAGGTTAGGTGAATTGGCTATGCTAAATTGCCCATAGTGTTAGGTGCATTAGTTCGGGGAATGGGTCTGGGTGGATTACTCTTCGGAGGGTCGGTGTGGACTTGTTGGGCCCGTTTCCACACTGTAGGGAATCTAATCTAATCTAAACATCCCATCCAGCTCAGGGAACTTATTTATTTTCACAGTTTTCAGAATTTCTAACATCTCCTCCTGATAAAACTCCATCCGGTCTAGTTTAATAGCCTGTATCTCAGATTTCTCCTTGACAACATTGTCTTTTTTCTGTGTGAACTCGGACAAAAAATATTCATTCAGTGACTCTCCTATCCCTTTGGACTCCATGCATAACTTACCACGACTGTGCTGGACAGGCCCTAACTTTACTGTAGACATTCTTTGATTTCTGACATAGCTTAAAAGCTTTAGGGTTTTCCTTGATCCTATCTGCTGAAGACTTCTCATGTCCCCTCCTGGTTCTTCTTAGCTCTCTATATAGGTCCTTCCTGGCTAACCGGTCACACACAAGCACGCTGACAGAGCCTTTACATAATACCTTCCAAATGAGCTAACATCCTGGTAAATCTTTTCTGTACCCTCTTGATTGTCACCACATCCTTCTGACAACACAACCACAAGAACCTCATAATATTCCAAATGTAGCCTCACTAAAAGTCTATACAGCTGCACATTACTTGCCAACTTTATACTCAATGCACAGACTGAAGGCAAGCATGCCATACACCTTCCTGACTACCTTATGCACTTGTGCTCCCACTTTCAGGGAACTGTGGACCTGGATCCCACTACATGTTAATGCTTCTAAGGGTGCTGCCACTTTTCTGCCCAAGTCTCCAACCTTTCTATATCCTGCTGTACCGTATGGAAATCCCCCTTACTATCCATAACTCTCTCAATCTTTATTTTGTCTGCAAACTTACGAATCAGGTCGCCTAAATTCTCCTCCAAAATCATTTATATACTTGTCACACAGCTTGTCCTTTTTTTTTCCTAAAAGCTGTTCCTTGGCTCAAGGATTCTCTGTCCTTGATGTTTTTCAGAGGGTAATAAACCAGGCCGGGCTCCAATCAGTCTGGCTTGGTACAAAGATGAAAAGGATTTTGAAGTCTTTTGTTAATATGTAAACAGATGAAACTTCAGGCCAAAGTGGTCATGTTTTAAACGTGACCTGTCGAATGAAATGGGGAGTGGTCAGCTCTCTAGCTGAGCAGTTTAGTTGAGTCCAGAACTGGATGGGAGTTCAACAGTGAGCTATGTGGAAACTCTCTCTCCTAACTTCAACCTGTAAGCATGTGTTCCATTTATACTAGTTTTGAAAGCGAGTTTACTTATTGGGACTGTTGTGTATATTCAGAACAGCATACTTCAGTCTAGTTTTGGATAGATTGAGTTCTGTACGGGTTCTTTATAGTATAGTTTTGTGAATGCTTTGTCTGTTTTAAACCTGGCAGTCAACCTCGCTAACTCACTCCAGTTAATTTTCACTGTACATTTACTGAAGCAAATTGCAAAGTTATGGTCCGGGCTGCCTGCTTAAGAACATTGAGTGGTTTGGCCTAGTCCATAACATAGCAAACACCAGGGGTCCTAGCACTGATCCTTACACTGGTCACAGATCTCCAATCTGTGAAAGATTAACCCCGCCAGTCTGTCTTCTATGACCAAATCAATTCCGCAACCATCTTACCAAGAGGCCAGTATGAGGGAAGCATAGCCAGCAGAAGGTTATCAGGTTGAAAGAGATTACCAAGAAAGAAGGGGCCAAGGCTGTTGAAATATTTGAAAACAAGATGAGGATTTGCAAATTGAGATGGTTGGGAACTAAAGAAGGACAGTGAGCATAGGTAAATCAAACTTGGTGAAAGTTAAAACAATGGGTGGAATCTCTGAATGACCTCAGGTCCAGTGGGGGTAACATGACTGGCCATCCCAGAGGGCATTCAAACAGTTTGGAGGCAAAAGGCTTGAATTAAGCTCTGAGGTAATAGCAGGATCAGACAATACAAACTGTCAATCTTAGTGGCTCTAACTACATATGTTCCCAAGTTCACTTTGGGCTCAAAAATGGCACCAAGGCTATAAACAGACTTATTCAGCAGTAGAAAGGCTGGTAGGGAGAGGAATAGAACCTAAAACGTATTACCATCTCTAACTATTTTGCCCACCACCTTCTCAAAGAAACCACAGAATAAGAATTTGTGATAACTTTCAAGTTATCACACTATCTCAGACATCCATGCAATTTGTTTAATTTACCTGCACTAATATCTTTTATAGATCAATGTCAAACAATGTTTGATAATGCTCATGTGAAGCATTTTACCATTTGAAAATACCATACAAATGTTAGTTGGTGTTGAGGTTTTGGGAATTCCTGGGATTCCAGAGTGTGATAGTCAGTTAGTTTGAGAACAACAATAGCAAAATCACCTCCATACAGACAAATCATTATTTAAAATTTGTTCATGGATTCTGCACATTGCTGGTTAACAAATATTTATTCCCATCACTAATTTCCATGGGGACCAGTCAAGAAACTACATGGCCATGGGTCTGGAATCACAAGTAGGCCAGACCAAGCAAGGATGAAAGAGTTCCTTCTCTACAGCACATCAGTGAACCAAATGAGATTTTACAGTATTCTGCAATAATAGTTACATGGTTGCAATGAGGCCAGCTTTTAAAACAAGCTGTAAAAGAAAATTGCTACCTGCCATGTTGAGATTTGAATCCACCTCCCATAGAAATTAGCCTGGAGTTCCAGATTACAAATCAAATGACGTTAACACTCTGCCACTGTGTCCTCTTGCTGTGAACTCTGTAGCTGCTAAAATAATTTATTTTATGACAGTGTAAGCTTTTACTGGATTACTCCTCAATATAATTCTTCATCTTCAGAAACATCAGCCAGTCTTTTTACTTTGTTTCTGAAACTTTTTCACTGAAGATATTGAAGAGAATGTAAATTTAAGAGTTTCCTATAATACTTTAAGTTATCAACTGAGGTTTGCTGAGATTTTTGCTTAAAAATTGCGTTCTTTCCAATGAGAATATCATAACTTCGTCACTCAACCAGTCCAATTCCTCAGGAGCACATGAACAGAAATCTGCTTCTATCAGGCAATGACAGTGCTCTGGTCACTCCACTTCCCCAATTGCTTTCAACACAAACCCATCTCAGTACCTGAATAATCGATGCTCCAGTCAATTCACTTCCCCAGGAATTTCCCAATGGGCCAGAAATAAACCAATCACTGACATGTCAGCAGTATAAAAATGACTTCCACTAAGAGGCTCTTGTTTGGAAATTGTTCATTTGACTTAAATTTGCTTTAACTCTTTTTCCATCTGAGACACAATGATTTCATGCAATCTTTGAAACTCTTGCCACAATCTGAGATCTCATGAAGCCAGGCTGAGAATCCTTGCGTTAAAATACCTTAATTGATCACAAACAACGCCTGACTCCAATAGAATAAATGTTTCCTGTCTAAATGTCATTTGCATAAACAGCTGCAACACAGAAGGCAGCCGTTTGGTTGGTTAACTCCTGCGGACAGTTTGCAAAGATATTAGTCATGATTTGGGGATGCCGGTGTTGGACTGGGGTGTACAAAGTTAAAAATCACACAACACCAGGTTATAGTCCAACAGGTTTAATTGGAAGCACACTAGCTTTCGGAGCGCCGCTCCTTCATCAGGTGATAGTGGAGGACACAATTCTAAGGCACAGAATTTATAGCAAAAATTTTCAGTTACATCACACTGTAAATTTTTGCTATAAATTCTGTGCCTTAGAATTGTGTCCTCCACTATCACCTGATGAAGGAGAGCGCTCCAAAAGCTAGTGTGCTTCCAATTAAACCTGTTGGACTATAACCTGGTGTTGTGTGATTTTTAACTTTACAAAGACACTGACTCACATAATTCCACTCCCCCAATTTTCTCCAATGCCTAGCATGTTTGCTTGGTGTTTCACCAATTATTTTCTGACAACCATAATTGAATCTGCCTCTGTTGTATTCTTAGATAATATTTTCCACACCCTAACTATCACCACAGATTTTATGTCACTGTTGGTTGTTTGCCAGCCATCTTAAATTAATGTCATCTGATTCACAGCCCTTCTTCTATTGGGAACTGTTTCTCAAGCTATTCTGTTGAGTCATCTTAAGATTTTGACTACTATCAAATCTCTTCTTAACCTTTACATCAAGGAGAAAAACTCCAGTATCTCAACGTATTCCTACAGTTAAAATCCACTGTTCCAAGAACCACTTGAGTAAATAGTATTTGGCTACAGAAACTGTCACATCGTTTCTGAAGAGTGGTACCCAGAACTGGCGACTATTCTCCAAATGAGTGAAAAGTAGTGACTTGCACAGGTTTACAACACATCCTTGCTTTTGTATTGTCAGTTTAAGTTCCCAGTTAAGCTACCTTCAACTTGCCTTTCTACTTTAAAATAGTGCATACTAACCACCAAACCCATGTCTTTCATGCCTTTAGAATGGTGCCCTTCATTTATGTTGCCTCTCTTTATTTTTTCTTACAAAATATATCACTTCACACTTCTTTGCATTAAAATTTTTCTGTAAGTGGCATATAACCATATGGTTAAACTCCTTTATACCTTATACCAACATTGAATTTCTATTAATTATCCTGTTGTCTTTTATCAATTATTACTGTTCCATTGGCAAAGCACTGCACTGTCACTGACTATATGCTTGAACATGTGTGCAACATTCTACTGTTCTCCACAAAAATCAATAACAAATGGGCAACATACCTGTACAGTTTATGTTAAAAAATACAATAGTCATCACAATTTTTAGGTTGTAATTTAAAGTTCATGGTTACAGTTAACATTTATATTAAAAAGGTGCCCAATAACCTGCATAGGTTTGGTGCATGCTAGTGAGCCAAATTATAGGTGGATCAGGAACTGTTAATTGCATTTGAGCTGAGAATTCACTCCAACCAATTTTCTGCTTGCTTAACAGTTCTGCAAATTTTACAACTTTACACCATGTTAGCTTCTTTTGTCACTGGTATTCAGCAATGATACAATATGATGTGGGGTGTAACAATGTCAGTCTTTCAGATGAACCAGAAAGTAACTTCCAAATAATATAATAGGATATCTGCTAGCACTACAAAGCAAGCTTAAGTTTAACTTACTTTTAAAGAGAACAAACAACTATTTGTTATGGGACTAGAAAGAGAAGAAAACAAAGATTAACATTACATGCCAGTTTATTGTTTCACCAACCTTGCAATGCCGTTTGCCTTGATCAATTATCTGACAACTACGTTTTGTAACTACATTTTTAAAAAAGAAAGAATATACAATTACACAATTGATATCCAAGGCTTCTGTCCGCCAGAGTTCAAAAACATTATTTTTGGGAGAGAGGTTCAGCTCAACAGAAAATATCATTGTTCCAAGCCAGAGACTGAAATATCAAGAAAACGTCATGGTTTCGCCAAGCTGGGAAGTTAATTTGCAGATGTTTCGTCCCCTGTCCAGGTGACATCTCCAGTGCTTTGGAGCCACCACTATACTGTGTCTTCTGGAATTTTTGTGGTTCCGTTTCTGCTGCTTCCAGCAGTCAGTTCCAGTTGTGTTGTTGTTGTGGCTGGTAGATTGGGTCTTGGTCTATGTTTGTTGATAGAATCAGTGGATAAGTGTCATGCTTCTAGGAATTCTCTGGCTGTCCTCTGTTGAGCTTGTCCTATGATCGTTGTGTTGTACCAGTCAAATTTGTGGTCCGTCATCTGTGTGTATGGCTAGTAAATGGTGATAACGCACTGCAGCACTCCAGACCTACAAAAGGGAAGAGGAACACCCCTAGAGTCTTCACCAAGAACAGATATCCCTGCAACTTCATCCACAGATGCCTAAGAGACAAACAATGTGACGAAGACATGCCATGACCTCACTCACTAGCTACGCTGCCTTACATTAAAAGTGTCTCGGAGTTGACAGCCAGACATATCCGGCCACTGGGATTCATGACAGCTCAAACTGACAGCCATGCTCAGACAGCAACTCACCACGACAAAAGACCCGATACCCATTGTGTGCAAGACTAACGTAATTTACGGGATTCCATGCAAAGATTGCACAAAACACTATATAAGACAAAGAGGCAGACAACTCACAATCCGCAATCACAAACACCAACTAGCCACTGAACGCAACGACCAGCTGTCCCTTGTAGCCGTACACACATGACAAGGAGCATAAATTCGACTGGGACAACACAATGATCAATCACAGGACAAGCAAAACAGAGGACAACCAGAGAATTCCTAGAAGCATGGCATTCAGACGGATTCAATCAACAATCACATAGACCTAAATCCAATATACTGACCATTACAACGAACAACCGGAAGCATCAGAAACTGAACCAAATAAATTCCAGAAGACAGTACAGCAGCACTTCAAGCAGGCTCCAAAGCACCTAACATGTCACCTAAACAGGGGATGAAACATCTGCAAATCAACCTTCCAGCTCAGTGAATATCCCCACAGCCACAACAACCAATACCCAAGCTACAAGTCTTTACATCAAACTTGAACATCAAGAAAATGTTTGTCCCAAATAAAAGCAGCTGCCAATCTCCACAATATGTCAAGATTCTGATAGGTGCACCACTCATGCTAGAAGGTCATGTGTCCAAATCACACCCCAGAAAAATACGTATATAATCTACTCTGACATTTCTGTGAAGGGTTGATGAAATGCTGCACTGTCGGAGTTGCAGATTTCAAATGAGACATTAAACCAAGGAACCATCTGCTTGCTCAAGTGGACACAAAAAGTATCATGATACTTTCTGAAGAGAAGAGTGGAAGTTTTCCTGCCAACATCACCAAGAGTGATTGGTGATTTATTTTGTTTCTGTTTTAACAGATTTCGTGTGTATAAATTTGTTGCTGCATTGCAATTGAGACTACAGCATACACTCCCAGCAGTACACTAATTGACTTTTTTTTTTACAAACAATCATCTTAAAGGATTTGCCAAGGTTACTTTGTCTTTTCTTTGGAAAAAAAAGTTTAACTTTAGGGTATTTGAAGAACTCTTTTAGAGCAGTCATATATTCATGGTCCACTCTTCTGTTGTAAAAGTCATTAAACTCATTTTGGGGAACCCAATATATGGCAATCACATTCAATTTAAATTATGCAACAGATTTCAGAAAATCTATGATGACAAAAATTCAAACACATGAATAAAATTGTTTAAGCTATGATTACAACTGAGATTTTCCGGACGTGAAGCTTGCAGCTGTGGAGGAAAAAAAGAATCAGTACAGAACACTAAAATTAATCTGCTTCACTACTAAAAGGCATCTACAGCAACCAGTGGAAAACTATTTATTAGCTGCTTGTACTGCTTCCTCTGAACTAAGCCTCAATTAGCATCTCTCAGTATGGTGACATACCTTGCAACTACAGTTTCAACTCTTTCACATATTCGGAACACTAATTAAGTCAAAAAGAAAAAAGTCTCAATTCTCAGCAACTTGAACAACTAAAAGACATTCCCAAAACCATACAGAGCCAATAAAAAAAATTGACATACAAGAAACATAACCATCTATTCATAGCAAATTCACAGATAATTTGATTTCATTAATAATGATTTACACTACAATAAGCAGCTTCATTATAAAGACAATCTGAAATATAAAGATAATGAGATGGGAAAGGTCATAACATCTAATCCATTAAGTCCCAGAATACCAGTAATAATTTGCATCATAGGTACACAAAAGTTAACCTTTCCATACCAAACTCGACCAGTAGCTTTCAGACTTACAGGTGGAGAATTCTCTCTCATCTCCCACAAACCAATCCCTACAAACACGGATCCCAACATTAAATTTATACAACGACTCAAAAGGAACACCAACATTACTTTAGAATTCAACAACAGAAAATGCATTTGCATAAACCAGCAAATTAGAGAAAAATGCAAGCCTACTGTATAGATTGCATAAGAGACTCTGGAATACTCGGATCCAATCAGGGTTCAGGCTAGAAAAACTGCTCTCTTCAATGTGATAACAATCAGTTCTTGAAAAAGGATTTGCAGTCATGGATACAATATTCACTGTATCTGGTGAGAGCCTACAATCTGGTAGATTGTAAAATCTCCATTGTCCTGCCAAACCATAGGGCCGCTCTCTCATTAGAAAGTTAACTGCTGATTAAACCTTTGGGTCACCAGGCCTCAGGAGAGGGGAAAGAGATGGAAAAGGGAGGGACTTTCGCAGTAACCTCAGCTGTGTTCAACCTAAGCTGTTGGCATCATTCTGCATCACAAACCAGCTGTCCAGCCAAGTGAACAAATTGACCCCCATGTATATGACTCTATAATACTGGTCCATAAATGAAGTACACGGACCTTCATCTGTGCCCAACTGATTTCCCAAAGTAAATTAGTCCCATTTGCCTCATATCCCTCTAAACCATTCCTATTCATGTACCTGTCCAAATGTCTTTTAAGTATTGTACCTATACACACATCCACTGGCAGTTAGTTCCATATACGAACCACCCACCGCCTGAAAATGTTGCCCCTCAGGTCCTGTTTAAAATCTTTCCCCTCTCACCTTACAATTATTCCCACTAGTTTTGAACTTCCCCAAGCTATTGAGGTGGAAATTAAGAATAGAAATCCTGCTCAATTTATTTTGCTAATTCTATCACGGCCCTTTAACACCATTTATCTATTTTGTAAACAAAGGGGAAAGATTTTGAATACTTGTAGCACAAAGAAATAATGCTATCACTATATTAGTATACTATTACTATTCTGCCAAATAACTTTTTTTTCAGTGTATTAGGCTTTCGGATTTTCTAGTCAAAAAAGGCAGGACACAGTGCGTCTCCTGACATCCTGCGTGATCACATGTAAACGATAATGAAGTTGTTGATTAATTACAGTTATCATTCTATAGTCAGCAACACACTGAAATGTGACAAGGAAACTTCCAGTTACAGAATTTTTGGTCACAAATACATCCAAAGTCACCTGTTCCTATGCTGTCTTCACCACACATCTCAAATTACATATTATATCCCAAATTATTTAAGGTAATTTTCATTTGAATTAATCAATAACATCTGCTTCCACCATCTTTCAATAGCAAGCCTATTGTATAGATTGACAATGCTTGCTCAAAAAAAGTTTCCATTAATTTGTTTTGAACTGGACTCCCTCAAGCATAAGCTATTTCCATTGGTCTCAGTATCCTTGAAAATGAGAAACAGCACGTCATGTTCTACAGTATCCAGTTCCTTTAGAATCTGAAAAATCCTAAGCATGTCACCTCTTTTCTCGTGAAGGCATGACCAATTCACATAAATGAATTGCATAGAGGAGCAGTTATCAGGTCAATTATTCCAGTTCTTTTCTGTTTCCTCTCCACAGCAGTAATAGCACCAATAGTTAACAGTAGAAAATTCCCAATATTTTAACTCAACGGTTGTTTTTCAGTCATTTCCACTTATGATTTGCTGTTTGTCAAAGCTTTTTGCAAATGTATTATCCATCTGCAATGTCAGGTCTCTTAACGTTCCAGGCACTTTATTTTTATTGCTTGGTTTTTTTGGAACCACAATTGAAGCACTTCACATTTCATCTGCCACCTGTCGATTTTGCAAATATAGATTCATTCCAACTGTCTTATTCTGCTCAACTTTGGACTTCACCAACTTCATTGGCTGGACTTGCAGATGCTGTAGAATTATTGTTATTCCTACCTCCAGATGACCTATGAAGGTTTTTTTTAAATTCCCATGGGACAGCTAACCTTCTCCCAGACTGATAACTCCAGTACTACCAGCCTCTTCATTTTATGTATTTTCAGTACCAGCTTTTCCAGAGGAACTACATCAAGAGCCTTACTGAAATTCAAGCACACCATATGTAGCTGATCATCTATAACACTGAACAGTTCAGTTGCATTGACAAGTCTTACCTTCAAAAACCCATATTGGTTATAACATACATATGTTGGGATGCTCTATGATTTTATTTGTACTAAAGGTTTCCTATAATTTACTCACATGGATGGAACCCTAGGAGGCCTGTCATTTGCTGTTTCTTTAAAAAAAAATTGGCATTTGTTTTTAGCAGTCCTAAGAGATTTGTGACGGATTTTGCAAACAAACGGGCCCCCTGAATTTCCCATGTACAAATAGACAAGAACTTCGTTATGTAGTTTTGGGAAAAATGATAAGATTTATATCCTCATAACCAAACAGAGCTCTATTATTGCAGCAAACTGTAGGTTATTTCAATAGGAGTATTAAATAATCCTTGAGCTGAACTTTAGAACGATCCATCTTTCTTAATCATTCAAAATCCCATGAAATACAACGTTTGAATCACTCCTCACAAAATCGCAGGGAAGACACATTCTTCCAGTATCTACGATACTGTCATTTGCAGCATGAGGTGTAAGCTATTTTAGTTGCAACACGTATTGCAAGTTTTAGGGCAGGTCAACAGTAAAATCAGATTTAAATAACAATAAAGCAGATGTGACGAAATACGAATTATTTTATAATCCAGGTGCAGTGATTAAAGGATCATGTTTGCAGCATCTGACTGTCCAACAATGACAAATACAGATTCACTCCCCCTAAGTGGAGATGGTCCGGGGACGGGGGCGAGCAGGAAGAGACAAACAGATCTCGGTGTACGACAAGTACAGAGCCTGTGGGGGTAAACATAAACCACGGGAATGTTTGATGCTGCAGGAGAACGGCAGAGGGACAGCAGCCGCAATCATGGGCCTGGTGAACGGCCCAGGATACGGCGGGGAGGTGGGGAATACAAGGAGGCACGAGCTGCATCTTACCCGGTCTCCGCAGCAACCCTCAGCCCCGTGCGCTCCACACGCTGCCAGCGGCCCCCACATCGGCCCTGTTGTCGGTCCCTCGCAGGGGCATCATCGCCGAATCCTGGTCTGTCGGCAATCAGAGCAACTCCCGCTTTCAGTCTTAACCGAGCCTCGGCCCCGATTGGCTTCGCAAGAAACACAAACCGCAACGACCTTGCCCACCGTTTTCCCCACCCACTACCGCTCGCTGCTCTGCAGGCCTATCCCTCAGCCTCTGCCGCAACTCCAGCTCCAGGCCCGGCCTCTGACACGACAACAAATACGACGTAACCACGGCCGCGCCCCGCCCATCCTCCACTAACCAATCATTGCTCATGTATCCCAATCATCATCCGACCCGGCAACAGAACAGCCAATAGTGAATCAGTGACGTGCAGACGTATTTGCCCGCCCTCCGCCTGCCAGCTGATTGACTGGAATAGTAACAAGTACTTGCGAGGAAATCCTCGCACTTAGCGTGGGCAGATCCCTGAATGATTTAACTCGAGAAGAGGTGTCCCTGTTACTCGACTTGTTAATGATTCTTCGTCACTGTCATTCATTAATAATTTTAATAATGTGTTTATCTGTACACCTTATTGTTTAACGTAAGTCAAGATTTGCAAAGGAAAGTTTTTCAGCCAAACCTGTTAGTATCACGCCCTTGATCGCAAATTATATCTTTGCTGATTTGTTTTCACATTTTCAATAGGCTTATGTTATGTAATAAGTCTATTGTGTTCTTGAGTATATAGCCTTTGAACCTGAGAAGTACTGTGAAACAATAGATCACGTTTCACTTGTTAATGTGAGTTGACTTCTTGTGAAATGATTTCGAGCTGCCGGTGTTGGACTGGGGTGTACAAAGTTAAAAATCACACAACGCCAGGTTATAGTCCAACAGGTTTAATTGGAAGCACACTAGCTTTTGAAGAGCAGCGCTCCAAAAGCTAGTACGCTTCCAATCTTGCAGCCATGCGCCGGTACCTACATTCCCTGCAACTCGACCTACCCCAGCTCAGGACAACTCTCTCAGACCTGTAAAGGACCTCTACTGTTCTTCACTTGCAGCCATGCGCCGGTACCTACATTCCCTGCAACTCGACCTACCCCAGCTCAGGACAACTCTCTCACAGACCTGTAAAGAACCTCTACTGTTCTTCGCCTATTCATGTATCAAAGTTGAAACTTTATTGCTGGAACAGCACAGCAGGTCAGGCAGCATCCAGGGAACAGGAGATTCGACGTTTCGGGCACAGGCCCTTCTTCAGGAATTCCTGACCTGCTGTGCTGTTCCAGCAATAAAGTTTCAACTTTGATCTCCAGCATCTGCAGACCTCACTTTCTCCACGCTTCCAATTAAACCTGTTGGACTATAACATGGTGTTGTGTGATTTTTAACTAGCTTTATTTGGAATAACTAGCTTGCAAAGCGCTGCTTCTTCCTTAGGTGGACATGCAAGCACGAGCTTAGAAGGCTAGTGATTCCAAATAAACCTGTTGGATGTAGGTTTGCTCGCTGAGCTGGAAAGTTTGTTTTCAGATGTTTTGTCACCATACTAGCTAACATCATTAGTGAGCCTCCGAATGAAGCACTTGTGCCATAGCCCGCTTTCTATTTAAGTGTTTAGGTTTTCTTGGATTGGTGATATCATTTTTGGTGATAATGTCATTTCCTGTTCATTTCTCAGGGGATGGTAAATGGAATCCAAGTCAATATGTTTGTTGATAGAGTTCTGGTTGGAATGCCATGCTTCTAGGAATTCTCATGCATGTCTCTGTTTGGCTTGTCCTAGGATGGATGTGTTGTCCCAGTCGAAGTGGTGTCCTTCCTCATCTGTATGTAAGGATACTAGTGAGAGTCGGTCATGTCTTTTCTGTCAAAGACCACTGCCACCAGTCATTCATCCAGAGGCTCACTGATGATGTTACCTAGTATGGTGACGAAATGTCTGAAAACGAACCTTCCAGCTCAGCGAGCAAACCTACATCCATTAATTCATACAATTGGCATCAACATGTAAATTCTAGAATAAATATGGTTGCAACTTAGAATTGCATAATTGTTCACAAGATCAATGAATGCTACTGTGCCTAAATGCACAAAGGAATAGACAACCAAAGAAGATGTGGGATTTTACGAAGTTAATAAAGGAGACAAAAGTGTAATTTTTAGTTGGCCAAGTGTAAGAAAAAAACTTTCTAAAAGTTTAGTTGCTTTGTATCATAAGTGTAGAGAGCCTAGGTGCCAAGTTGGAGGTATGGTCAAATCAATTGTTCTCCAGCATCAAAATTGCAGCAGCAATGCAACCCAAAATAGGAGAATAATATCCTTACCCCATTGACAAGAAGTTTAATTCTGTGATCACATTCGAAGACATACCAGTGCAAGCAAGTAGTGCTACTAAAAATCAATATCTCTGCCTATAATAAAGCAAAATATGGGTTTTTAACTAATAATTCCAGATCGCAAACATTCTGAAGATGAATATCCACAATGCACACTGCATTTTATTTTCATCCAATATTATCATGTTTAAATGTCCTCATTCCAAGCTGCTCAGAGTCACAGATAGAATTCATAGCTATCTTGTACAAAACTCGCATTCTATTTGCATAAAAAAGAACCTTGCTTATGAAAGTCTCAAAATCCTAGCTGCAGATTGGTAGAGCTAAAGCTTAGGAAGTCCAAGCAGATGCAGAGATGTAAGGAACTAAAATTGCATAGAACATTGGTAATCTCCTTATGCTTGTCTGAGCAGAGCCAACACATTTCCCTATCAGTTGATTGGCTTAGAGAGTGTCTGGAGTCAAACTGGAAAAATCCATGATTTGGAGACATCAGTGTTGGACTTGGGCATAACCTGGTGTGTTATTTTTAACTTTGGAAAAATCCAGGCACAGTGACCAGTGTACATCTTGTGTGTTAGTGGCACAGGCTATTATTGATGATCAATTATCTGAATTATATTTCTGGATTACTAATGTCTCCAAACATTTATCACAAGAGACCTGAGCACAATAATCTAAGTTGACATTATGTTGAGTTCTGAAGGAACATTACCATTACCAACTCTCAGTTGAGAAGTTAAACCAATAACATATCTGCACTCAAGTGGATGCTTGGGTAAGTTACTATATTGCTTAGAATGGAAACCCTGTTGCAGAGATGAGCAGAACTTATTTGAGGTAAGCATAGCAGGAAGAGATGTGGCAGTGGGTTAAACTCTAAATAAAAAAAACTAAAGAACTACAGATGCTGGAAATCAGAAACAAAAACAGAAATTGATGGAAACATCTCAGCAGATGTGGCAGCACCTGTGGACAGAAAGCAGAGTCAACATTTTGGGTCAGGTGACCCTTCATCAGAACTTCTGATGTTACCAGACTTGCTGAGTTTTTCCAGCAATTTCTGTTTTTGTTTCTGATTTCCAGCATCTGCAGTTATTTATTGTTTAAAATATTGATTGCCTCATCCATGAAACCACAACAGAAGCCAGAAGACTTCAAGAAAGGTAGAAAATAAATTAGAAGATATACATTGTAATACAAAGGGTGTAAATACTTTCCATTGCTTGTAAAATAAAGGTGTTCCAAGTTTTCCGTCTTGAGATGGAATTTGTGTGTCTTATGTGGACTCTTACAAATAAACCTAAAGTTTATTTAATGTTAATTTGTGTAGGCCAGAAGCATGTTAACACATCACAATGACTGGAGGTAGAATATTACCATTGCACATGTAATTCCTTCTTCAATTCTTCAATTGTTCATGCCACAATTATATCTAGTGGAGAAAAATAGCATGGATGCATTTACAAAAAGTTAGCTAATCAGAGGACAGCGAGGAATGGGAGGGACTAATCAAAGAAAGTGGGAGAATATTTATGTGAAACAGTAACATGGACGTAGACCTGTTGGGCTGGCTAGCCTGTTACTGTGCTATAGGTACTTTATAATACAAATGTTTTCTGTCACAGCCATGGTATATTTGAGCTGTAATGCAAGAACTCAACATAGTATGATGCATCATGATTCATATCATTCATTAACTATTTTCAAAAAATTAATTAAATAACAGGCTGAAAAATATTTATAGGATTCTTTAGGCTTGGCTTGTGCTGTTGGATGACAAATACTCCTGTTCCTCAAGACAGGGAGAACAGTTACAATAACCTATTGTGATTCTCCAGATTTTATTCCAACAATCTCTTGTGTTGGATTCTTGCACATCTATAGCCATATGAGGTGCAATATGGTCTCTACTAGGAAATTGATTCATTAAATTAGCACACACATAGAAATTATAAAATGTTACGTTTCTTATTACTAAAAATAGTTAATAGTCACACTGATAAAGGCACCATATGATTTGCTGATGATGAAGTTTGAAACCAGAGATGATGTTGAGGGGCAGTTCTCTGAATAAGTCTTCTTTGGTTTATCTGACAGCTCTGAATTGGTGAGCAGTTCAGGAAACACGCAATTGTTATTTTAGTGATTGTAGATTGATATCTTGAATTTAATTAACCTCCCTCTGTTGTGATTAGAACAAGGTCAGCCAGGTGGACCACTTAGAATATGAGTTCACTGATTGGGGCTGACTCTTTGCTAACTTTCTTTTTCAAGCATCTGAAGAAAGCTTTCCAATATATTGTTCTATTTCTAGCTAACTGTCTCTCATACTCTATTTTTTCCCTCCTTAATAATCTTTTAGATGTCTAAGTTCAGTTGTGTTATTCATCAAGAAAGACTGTCTTGGCTTACGTGGAGCAAGTATACTGATGCTTAAGCTCCAGTACTCATTAAGTATTCCAGGTGTGGTCTTAAGTAGTGCCTCATATAGGTTAGGCAAAACTTCCCTATTTCTGTACTACTTTCCGTTTAAATAGGGCCAAGAGTCCATCTGTCTTCCCTTTTAACTGCTGAAATCAGATGCTAGATTTTTGTGATTAAAGCAGAAGAACCCCCAACTCCCTTTGTTGTGCAACTGGCTGCTGTTTTTTCCATGTAAATAATAATTAGGACATTAATATTTCCTGCCAAAGGTCATAACCTCACAGTTTCCCACATTATATTTCATCCGCCAAGATTTTTCCCATTCATTTAACATGTCTGTATTCTTCTGTAGATTCTTTATTTTACCCTCGAAGAAGGGATCATGCCTGAAACATCGATTCTCCTGCTCCATAGATGCTGCCTGACCTGCTGCGCTTTTCCAGCAACACATTTTCAGCTCCTCACTACATGCCCTCCACCTATTTTCGTGTCATCTGCAATCTTGGTGACAACACATTCGCTTCTGCCATCCAGGTTATGAAGATATATTGTAAATAATTGCAATCCCAGCACAGTTCCCTGTGGTACTCACAAATTACAGGTTGCCACCTGGCGGCACGGTGGCACAGTGGTTAGCACTGCTGCCTCACAGCGCCAGAGACCCGGGTTCAATTCCCACTTCAGGTGACTCTCTGTGTGGAGTTTGCACATTCTCCCCGTGTCTGCATGGGTTTCCTCCGGGTGCTCCAGTTTTCTCCCACAATCCAAAAAATGTGAAGGTTAGGTGAATTGACCGTGCTAAATTGTCTGTAGTGTTAGGTGTGGGGGGGGTGGGTTGCGGGTTGGTGTGGACTTGTTGGGCCGAAGGGCCTGTTTCCACAATGTCAGTAATCTAATCTAAATACCCCTTTATCTCAACTCTTTGTTTTCCATTCACCAATCCTCTGTTCATATGAATATACTCCCCCTAAACCCATGGGCTCTTATCTTATTCAGTAGCCTTATGTGCGGAACCTTACTGAACGTCTTTTGGAAATTCAAATACATGGAATTTATTGTTTCCATTTATCTGTCCTGCTTGTCATCTCCTCAAATAGCTGTGTTAAATTTGTGAGCATGATTTCACCTTCATAGTGCCATATTTACTCTGCTTACTTATATTATGTATTACTAAATGCTCTACTATTACATGCTCTATAATTCTCTAAAGTTTTCCGAATGACAAATGTTAAACTAACTGACCTACAGTTTCTGGTTTTTTGTGTCTCCTTCTCTTTTAGAATAAGAATATTGCATCAGCGGCTTTCCATCCTCTGGGACTTTCCCAGAAAATGAAGATTCTTCGAAGATTACTACTGGTGCATCCATTATGTCTGTAAATACTTCCTTCAAAATCCTGGAATGCAACCCCACAGGTTTTAAAATTAATTCATCATAGGATGTGAGTATTGCTGGCTGTACCAGTATTCATTCAATTCCTCTGCCATTTACTGGTTCCCCATTATTTAACATATGCCACTGTTTCTCTGTTTCTCTCTTTTTCTGTTAAACCCCAGACTTGTCCACTCTAGCTAACTGTGCCTTCATCCCTATATCATTCCCCTTATTTAGGGTAGTACAATTGTGCCAATTTTCTTACTTCAAACTGATCTGTAACTTGATGTTGCCAGCGTTGGAAGATTTGAGCTACAGGGCAAGGCTGAATAGGGCGGGGCTATTTTCCCTGGAGCAACAGAGGCTGAGAGGTGACCTTGTAGAGATTTATAAAATCATGACAGGCGCGGATAGGGTAATTAGCCAAGGTCTTTCCCGAGGGTGGGGAGTCCAAAGCTTGAGGGCATAGGTTTAAGGTGAGAGGGGAAGTATGTAATAGGGACCGAAGGGGCAATTTGTTTCATGCAGAAGGTGGTCATGAATGAAATGAGCTATCAGAGGAAGTGGTGGAGGTTCACACAATCACAGCATTTAAAAGGCATCTGGATGGGTTATGAATGGGAAGCGTTTAGAGGTATATGGCCAAATGCTGGCAAATGGAACGAGGTTAATTTAGGATATCTGGTCAACATGGAGTTGGATCGAAGGATTTGTTTCCATGTTGTACAGCTCTATGTCTCTATTACTCTGAAATGCTGCACCTTACCATGTTATGTCACCATTCCCTTGAGGATCTTTTACACTGAAATCATTTACTAAACCTGTGACATCATATATGACCAGATAACAAACAGCCTGGTCCCTGGTTGAATCCACACATTTTGTTCCAAGGAACTGTCCTGAATATGCTTCATGAATTCTTCCTCTGGCTATCTTTGCCAATTTAGTTTTCCCAGTCTACATGATAATAAGAGTCATCCCTGATCATTGTACTGCCTTTTTTTAACATGCTCTCATTGTTTCCTGATTATTCTTTGTCCTATAGTATAGCTACTATTGTAGGTCATATTGGCTGCTCCCACCAGTATTTTCATCCCTTTGATATTTCTAACCACCATCCAATTGTGTTCCATATCATCTGAACGAAGATCATTTTTGCTATTGTACTTATTCCATCTCATACTAACAAAGCTACTCCACTGCCCTTCCCTTTCATCACTGTCCTTTAAAAACCTTACCTACCCCTGGACATTTACTTTCCAGCTTTGATCTCCTTGTAACTGTGATAAGATCATACCCATTATAATCAGAATTCATTGATATAGTTTTATATACCACACACATTTAAATAAGAAACTGTTCATTTTGCCCTTCTTCCATTTTCCCCTTTTGAATCTATTTGCTTTTTTTATTTTTTTATGTTCTGTTCCTTCTTTCACTCTGGGTATCATTATCGAAACAGTTGCCATGCAATGCCATCATATCCTTTTGCTTTGTAAGCTTGCATTGCCTCCTCCAGAACCCTCCCCGTTCTTAAATTAGTTTAAAGCCCTGTGTACAGCCTGCAGTACTCGGTTTGCCAGGATACTAGTTCCAGCAAGGTTAAAATATGTCTGATTGGAATACTTCCTTTCTACCCTTGTACTGGTGACAATGCACCATGAACTGAAACCCAATGCTCCCACACCAATCTTTAAGTTGCACATTTAACTTTTTGAGTTTATTTCCCCTATGTCAGTTTGCCCATGGCACTGATGGTAGTTCTAAGATGTTGAATGTTTTGCATTTTAGTTTAATACCTAACTGTTCAAAATCTTTCAGCACAACTTCCTTTCCAGTCCTATCAATGTCATTAATACCAGCATGGACAACAACAACCAAATTCCTTTCTAGTTGCAATTAAATGTCCCTAATCCTGGCATCAGACAGGGAACACAGCCTTCAGGACTCATGTTCACAGTTGTATCCTAATTTTAGTCCCCTTTCACTATCACTTTCCTGTTTCCTCTCCCTATTGAATGGTTCTCTGCACCATGGTGCTATGGTCAGTTTGTTTATCCTCCCTGAAATCTTCACTCTCAACCACACAGCTTGCACAAAATTCATAACTATGACACAACTGCTGAGAGAGAGGCTTCACGAGAGCTGCAACTTAGGGCCTGATACCTGTCTCATCTACTCCTGTCATTGACACAGACTATAAATTTGAATTTCCTAATTTAAGGAGTATGACCAACCAATGGAACAAATTGTCCAGGTACGTTTCCACCTCCTGATGTGGTACAATATCTGCAGCTTGGATTCTAGCTCCTCAACTTGAATTCAGGGTCGCAAGAATTGCAAATGTGTACAACTGATGTGTTCACAGTGGATCACTTTGGTGTCAAGTAACTTCCACATACTGCAGCTGCAGCACATCATCTGTCCTGCCATGTCTATCATATGTTATTTAATTAAATCATTCCAGTATTTCTGTTCTTTAAAATGAAGACCATAGATCATAAGACATAACAGCAGGAGTAGTCATTCAGCCCATCCAGTCTGCTCAGCTATTCAATAAGATCCTGACTGACTTGATAATCATCAAATCCATTTCTCAGCCTTTTCCCTATAACACTTAAGTCTCCAACCCTGCATTGTCTAATCTCATTCATTTGCCTGTTATGGGCACCTTATTGAAAATCTAGATAAATTATACATACTGCATGGTCATTTTCTATTCTCCTTTTTACCTGCTCAAAACTTCAGTAATGTTGATCAGGCAAGTTTGTTGCTATTTGAAATCTATGCTGACTATTTATTCGTATTTTTCTCATTCCTGGATGTTCTTCTTTTCTCTATCACAGACATTAAACTGACTGGTGGTACTCAGAATGTACAGTTTTGAGATTGCTAGGATATTCCAAGTTAAAAATCACACAACACCAGGTTATTGTCCAACAGGTTTATTTGGAAGTACTGTACTAGCTTTCGGAGCCATGTTCCTTCATCAGGTAACTGTGGAGCAGGATCATAAGACACAGAGTTTATAGCAAAAGGTGACAATGTGATGCATGCAACTGATACAATATAGACTGGTGTAATGCTATCCCTTATCAAAAATGCCAGTCCCCCTCCTCTCTTGCTTCCCTTTCTAACCTTCCTGTAGCATTTGTATCCTGGAACATTAAGTCCTGCCCATCCCTGAGCCATGTTTCCATAATTACTATGATATCCCAGTCCCATGTTCTGAACCATGCCCTGAGTTCACCTGCCTTCCCTGTTAGGCCCCTTGCATTGAAATAAATGCAGTTTAATTTATTAGTCCTACCTTGTCCCTGCCTGCCCTGTTTGACTCACTTCTGTTCTTAACTGTACCAGTCTCAGACTGATCTCTTTCCTCACTATCTCCCTGGGTGCCACCCCCCACCCCACCCACCACCTTACTAGTTTAAATCCTCCCAAGCAGTTCTAGCAAATTTCCCTGCCAGTATATTCGTCCCCTTCCAATTTCGGGCTCATCTCCAGCATCTGCAGTCCTCACTTTCTCCTGAGTTCTACTGTGGTTCGGTTCAAACTTATTTAATTTGATTCCTCTTTTTGGCATTTTTAAAGCTGTGAATAAACAGGAGGTTTGTATTGATGATGAACGAATTAGAACATATCTGATGCTGTGCCATATTGGTTGGGATGGGGAAGAGAACGGGGAGAAAATGAGGTTCAGCTGCATTTAAGCATAGTTTATTTTTGTTTGGATAGCAATCCAGCCAGTCTTGAACTTACATGGAACTGAGCAGCATAGTCTGACAGCACTAGGGTTGGCTCCTGGAGTTCAGGAGCAGTGAGAGTCTTTGATCCAGAATCACTGCAGAAAGGAACATGAAATCTGAAATGTAAACCTATGGCTGAGTACAAAATGTGATTGGAATATGAGATTTAATTAACTGGTGAATTACTAGATCTAAAGTGCCGAACATAAATCAAAAAAGAGCAAAGAACTGCAGATGCTGGAATTCAGAAACAAGAAGTTATTCTGAAGTAGGGTCACTGGATGTGAAATGTTAACTCTGGCTTCTCTCCGTGGATGCTGCCAGACCCACTGTGCTTTTCCAGCAATTTCTGGTTTTGTTTCTAGAAAATTGATGGTGTGTGCCAGTTTTCCAGGTACAAGAAGGAGTATTAAATATGAAATACGGAGATAGGTTTGAATGTTCATTCTGAGGTGGAAGTTTGTCTCCTGCTGTATCAATAAAAACAGAAAATACAAAGACTCAAGGGTTTTGCCTAATAAGCATCTGAAACCTCCTTTACAAATTGGCTATCATTAACACAACAGAAGTATGTACACTCCTGGCTTCAGAGTGATATCAAAAATTATTGCCAGCTCTTACTCATATGCCTACCCCAACTATTCCACTACACTCCTAAAACCTACATGAAGGGACCTTGCTTGTGATGCACATGATAAAGGTGTATAATACATTATTATTTTGGAAACTTGGAATTTTAAATAAGTGCCTAGCAGGTTACCTGTCTTGTCAATTCATGGAGTGTTTACAAAGTTGAATTTTAATAACAAACAGAGAGAGTAGGGCCCATCAGGGTTTTGTGTTCAATTCAGAAGAATTAGGTTCTAGTTCAAGATAACAGTTTTAACAACAGCAGACAGAATTATGTTCATAAATTCTAAGCTGTGAGAAGTTTATGTGGAAGTTCTCAAGCCGCAAGAACCAAAAAATGGTTTTAGACATCAGAATGGGAAAATGGCCCCTCAGTCATCAGATTTGGAAATTGTCAGTTAGTTAAGATATTAAAGAGCTAACATAGGATAGACAATTCAGCAAGATTGAGTCCCTGTAAAAGATATTGCTGGGAAACAGATTGAAACTTTGTTTTGCTGTTTATATTAAGAGTGAAAAAGTGTGGCACTGGAAACACAGCAGGTCAGGCAGCATCCAAGGAGCAGAAGAATTACGTTTCGGGCATAAACCCTTCATCAGGTGTGTGGGCCCACATTCCTGATGAAGGGCTTATGCCCGAAACACAGATTCTTCTGCTCTCCAAACGCTGCCTGACTTGCTATGTTTCCAGCACCATACTTTTCGACTCTGATCTCCAGCATCTGTAGTTCTCACTTTCTCCTGTTTATATTAGGATATTTTCGAACTATTGCAATTCACAAATGTTCTTTTGTTAAACGTTATTGATAGCCTCATGTGAGTATGTTCAATGACTAGCTTCTATAGTAACCAACTGCAAAATTTAAACTTTACCTTTCATTCATGGTTCATTCCTGCCATTCAGTTCTTTGTTCCCAGCATATAATATTTGCTCACACTGAATGGAGGTGCAGGGCATAGAATGGAAACACTCTAGAGGCATTTAATTTATAACAACTTTTATATGAAGTTTTTTGTTTTGCGATTGCTTTCTGGATATTTGTCTGTATTAGTGTATCTCACTCCCATGTGCACAGTTGTACAAAAGTTAAACATCCATCTATTATCACTATATCTCAAATGTTTACAAAATTCTGAAAGAAAGTCATGAAAACTAAAAAGAGAATTATTCTGTTCAGTTGCCCACATCTTGTCTCTGTGACTATTCCTCCTATATCATATAAGGTGTCATTGTATGGAAGGTATAATTCAACATAGTTTGCTTCAAAAAATAATTTAGTTTTGGGGTGGAATGCATTCAAATTAAGATGAGCATAAATAGTTTTTAGTGGTGGTTAGTATTCATGCAGGATTCATCCCCAAAAAACTATCCTAGAAAGCCAGCTTTGCAGTTCTTTTCAATTTAGCTTTAAATGTCATTTCAGATATAAAAAAGGGACTTGGAGTGCAAATAATATTATTATATATTGCCATCACTTGTGAAGGTGAATACAATATCTACTACTGTGCCTCTGGCAACGTCCATACTCCAAAAGCTCAGAGAAATCACTGTAAAATTACTTCACGTGTCACTTCTATTGTACAAGTATCAACTTCCCAAAGTCTACTCAGCAATAGCAGAGAACTGAAAAGCCATTCTATTGTACTATTGCAATACCTGAAGTTTACAAATGATGGATTGTTTTCACATTCCAATCTTTGATAGGTAGATATACCAAGTCTGTAACAGGATAAATTTCCATTTTATTAATATATTGGAAATGAAACATCATTACAGCTATGTTTGCCAATTCTCTAGCAGCAGCCATCACTCACTTATCCTTGTAATTCTTCAGTTTGTTAAATTTTATAGGTGGACAATTGGCTAATAATGGCTACAAAGGGCATAATCTTTGAACTTTAATGACACTTAATTTAACTTTGTAGTTGGAATCTTGTAGGGTGCTGAACAATGTGGACTATGGCCAGAAATATGGCAGGGTTGAATAAAAATTCTGCTGGGGCTTATCTTGATATTAGGGCCAACTTGCTGCACCACTTTTCACTGTACCTAGGTAGACGTAATAATATATGAAATAAATAAATAAATCTACCTTTTACCTAAGTTTTGTGCATCAAGCTAAGGTTCTCATTAGCAAGTTGCCTATGAAGGGGGTCTATTGCTTTTTAACAACTTTATTAACTGCAGATCTCACCTCATTAATATGCAGATCTGTAATGTACCAACAACGTGAGCAGACTAGATGCTGAGAATTCTCAACATGTAAGTCATACTGGATACCTGGCAACTTAGGCTCAACTTGCTTGAAAGAATCTCCATGTTAGCTGCCAGGCACATACCATAGACTTTGTCTACAAACTTTGGCATTTAATGAATGCCAGCCTCTAAAAACCCTTACAGCTTATCTCTAATCCACTTACAGTATGCTTCTGCACTTTAACACTGGACCTTGGGACGCATCGGCACCTATCATTGTATGGCGGAGAAACCCAGCAGGGCTGGCAGCATTTGTGGAGAGAGAAACCAAGTTAACTTTTTGTGTTTGCTATGATTCTTCTTTAGAACTATTTTGAAATTGTCGTGCCGTGGCAAGATCACTTTGCCCCCAGAGACATGACACCAGCTCATGGATTGGACTTGGCTACACGTCTTGTTCACTTCGAGCAACCTACTTTGAGCATATTTTCCTTGTCATGCCTTGCCTTTTTCTGCCCTGCTCCTCAGCCTTAGATAACAGGCTCATAGTACTGCCATATTGCCTTAGCATTTAATGCAGATACAAAACCAGGAAGTGTGTCATGTGTGTCAGCAGTACTCAATCAAGTCAAAGGAGATAACTTTCAGTCAGGAAGTCCCATCCCAATAAGTCAAGGGAAGCCTTTTATTGGACAAGATCTATCAGCCATTCAGGATGGTCAGGACTCTCTCCTCAATCGGGTTGAGGAGCCATATGTCAGGTAGCCCATTAGCTGTCTCGACTCTTTCTGCCCTTTTGTGGTTTTCTTTCCTCCTGGAATGAGAGAGAGGCAGGTATTAAATGAAGCAAATGATGCACCTGTTAGTGCTGTTGTAGGTGGGGATGTGACTCAGGATGTGAGTAGGCAGCACTGAGGACATGCAGACTTATTGCTGTGAGGGTGAGGCATGGATGAAAACAAGTGAGAGAAGATGTTGCAGACAGCATTGGGAGTGGTAGAGCATGAGTCTTGGAGAGAGGTGAGTACAGTAGCAGAAGTACAGTGTGTTTAAATAGGCTCTTATGCTGATTGAAGAACATCATTTGCTGTAATCCCTCCACATGGCTGAAATTGCACTGACCTGGGAGCCAATCTCAGACTATTCTGGCATTGTCTGATGTTGTATCCTCCTCTGCTTGTCCTGGGAACAGTAAACATCTCATGTCTACACCACCCGGTCCAGCAGAACCTCCAGGGCATTGCCCACAAAACAGGGCAAATATTAGGAATTGTGCAGGGCATCTCTGAAATGACAGTGCATTCTTTAAAGTTATAGAGTTATTGCCACAGGAAGAGAGAATTGATCCAATGAAGTTTACACTACCTCACTGCAAAGCAATTAATTCAGTCCTGTCCACACAAAATCTCTGTAACGGTGCAAGTTATTTTCTGTAATTACCATACAATCTCCTTTAGAATCATTGGTTCTGAATCATTGGTTTTGAACTATTTCCACAACCTTTTTTGTTTGTCCTCATCTATCACCACTATTATCCATCACTATTTCCAACAAAATGCCACTAACTATTGCATTTCCTTTCCTCTTTCATCATTCTGAAAGATGTTTTTCCTCATCAAAGCTTCAGTTTATCTTCAACCACCCTCAAAACACCTTCACTTTCCACAACATCTTTCTAAGCTACAAGAAAAGATGCAATATCCTCCCTTCTTAACCATCAGGACTCCAAACTCATGTTCTGTGTAAAACTGCAAATCACCTGTACTTTTCTCATCCCAGTACAGAACATTCAAAACCGCTTGCAGTCATGGAGATCAAATGTTGAGATTATTATCAAGTCAGAATCAACATGTAGTGAGTTATTGTGCGAATGTGGATTGTGGCAATGTCAGGAGGAATACATAGATTATATACCAACTCCTCATAGGGTGAAGTTTTGTACAAATTTTGCTGCAGAGGAATCAAGGTAGGATTTTGATGGGCCAGATATAGGGGAAAGTGAGGGCTGCAGATGCTGGAGATCAGAGCTGAAAATGTGTTGCTGGAAAAGCGCAGCAGATCAGGCAGCATCCAAGGACGTTTCAGGCATAAGCCCTTCTTCAGGAACAAGGAAAGTGTGTCCAGCAGGCTAAGATAAAAGGTAGGGAGGAGGGACTTGGGGGAGGGGCTTTGGAAATGCTATAGGTGGAGGGAGGTCAAGGTGAGGGTGATAGACCGGAGTGGGGTGAGGGTGGAGAGGTCAGGAAGATGATTGCAGGTTAGGAAGGCGGTGCTGAGGTCGAGGGATTTGACTGAGACAAGGTGGGGGGAGGGGAAATGAGGAAACTGGAGAAATCTGAGTTCATCCCTTGTGGTTGGAGGGTTCCCAGGCAGAAGATGAGGCCTCATGCAGATCCTTGGACTCCTCCATCGCCAGACCATGTGCATTTCTTGCGGTTGCAGGGGAAGGTGCCGGGAGTGGAGGTTGGGTTGGTGGGGGGTGTGGACCTGACGAGGAGTCACGGAGGGAGTGGTCTTTTCGGAACGCTGATAGAGGAGGGGAGGGAAATATATCACTGGTGGTGGGGTCCGTTTGGAGATGGCAGAAATGACAGCGGATGATACGTTGTACATGGAGGTTGGTGGGGTGGTAGGTGAGGACCAGTAGGGTTCTATCCTGGTGGCGGTTGGAGGGGCGGGGCTCAAGGGCGGAGGAGCGGGAAGTGGAAGAGATGCGGTGGAGGGCATCGTCGATATAGGGGAACACTAATAAATGTGCACAGTGGGATACTTGAAGCATTGTCAGGTCGAGGACAAATTCTTTGCCTTCAAGTACAGGGTTCCTCAAATTTATCTCACAAAATCTTCACTTTCCCCTTCTGAAAGTTACCCCGTTTCACCAAACACACTGCCACCACTAGTTAGCACTGTGTAAAAGCATTTAGACATGCAAGGGTACTGGCAAGGTAAGTGCTAAGTGAATGCAAATGATTGATTTTCTTAAGTTAGATATTTCTTATTGGAATTTTTTTATTATTCATTCACATGATGAGGGCGTTGTTGGCTTGGCCAGCATTTATTGCTCATCCCTAATTACCCAGAGGGCAGATAAGAGTCAACTATATTGTTGTGGGTCTAAAGTAACATGTCGGCCAGGCAAATAAGGATGGCAGTCTCGTTCCCCAAAGGATATTATTGAGACAAATGAATTTCTCTCAACGATCAATTCATGGTTGTCATTAGACTCTTAATTCCAAATGTCTTATTGGATTCAAATTCCACCATTTGCTATGGTGGGATTATGGACCCAAGTCCCCAGAAAACTACCTTGGCTCTGGATTAACAGTTCAGTCCTAATACCACTAGGCCATTGCCTTCACTCACCTCCAGTCCTCTATCAACACCCCTATATCAAAGGAAGATAATTGCCAATGCCTTTGCCCTTACTTTTCTGAGAATCTTCAGATATCTGATTCTGTTGACCCAGCAATTTTAAGTTTTTTTCTAATTTCTAGCCTTATCAATTTTTAGTTCATCCAGTATCTCAACTACCTCCGTTTTTACTATGACATTGGCAGCACCTTCTTCTTGGTAAACATGCAACAAATCATTAGGATTAGAATAGATGAGAGGTTGTTCTTGACTGGTGCGGACCTGATGGGCTGAAAGGCCTTTATCTGTGCCATAGATCTCTATGACTCCATCAAACCATCTAGGATTTGGGGGGAATGAGTGTGGTGGAGATAGATTCAATTATGGTTTGAAAAGAAAATTAGATAAGCACCAGAAGAGAAAAGAAAATTGCAGTCTCATGAGCTATGTGCATTTAGCTCAGTTGCTTTTGCAAGGAACCAACACAGGCAAGATGACCCTTTCTGTGCTGTAATTATTACAGGACATGGGATGTAAAGTCAGGTCGCAGATTAGCAATGAGCTGGAGTGTTCTATTCTCATATATATGGCCACTCACCATATTGACTTAGAAGTACATCATCATTCCTTAATATTACAAATCCTACAACTCTTTTCAAGTTGCTTCAAGAGAAAAATGACTTTAACATCATGAACTTATCACAAAGTTGTCTGAGGTTGAGAGTCTGAGTAAATTAGGTTGTTGTGGGTAAACCACCAGAAGTTACGTTTAATTCAGCTACTTATTAAGAAATCTCACAGACAACTGGGTACTGAACAATTACTTACACTTTATTGTATGGAGCAACCAAGATAAGACTAGTCAAATAAGCAAATTAGGCCTCACAATCCAACTTGCCTATTATCCAACTTTCATCCTTCAGGTCCACGAGGTGATTTATTGATGATGCTTAAAGTCCTTTCATCCAAAATATTGATTATCTTCCTTGAGGCCTGGAGTCTGCAGCTTGCTTCCTTATCAGAACTAACTCATTTTGTTCCTTGTTACATTTGGCCTTAACTGTCTGTTCAAAGCTTTCCTGTGTTTAACTCCTTAAATTCCTAAGCAGGCCAATTCACATCCTTTGTGGCAATAAAGAATCCAGTTTATCAAACAGGTGTCAAAGCAGTTTTGTCTGTGTTATCTCGGCTCCTTCTTTTCCAAGACATGGCTAATTGCTTTCAAGTCTGGTACAATTTTCCCCTTGTCCTTAATAGTTTATTTCAGACAGTTATAAAGTGCCTTGAGATTAGATTAGATTCCCTACAGTGTGGAAACAGGCCCTTCAGCCCAACAGGTCCACACCGACCCTCCGAAGAGCAACCCACCCAGACTCATTCCCCTACATTTACCCCATTCACCTTACACTACAGGCAATTTAGCATGGCCAATTCACCTAACCAGCACATCTTTGGACTGTTGGAGGAAACTAGAGCACCCGGAGGAAACCCACACAGACACAGGGAGAATGTGCAAACTCCACACAGACAGTTGCCTAAGGCGGGAATTGAACCCAGGTCTCTGGCGCTGTGAGGCAGCAGTGCTAACCACTGTGCCATCGTGCCATGCTGATTCTTTTGAGTTTCATGGTTTATCTTTGTTGATGCATTCAATCCATGAAGAGTTATTAAAATTCTTACGTCTATAACATCAGAGGCCCTATACTCTGTTTGAACCTCCTGATGAGGAATTGGCATCCCTTCCCTGTAATAAAAAAAAACTGAAGCCTTAAAAAACAGCAGTTATCATGTCCCACCAGTTCTTGTAAGCTGTGTCTTTTATAGTTTACAATGCATTCACTCTGTGCCTCCTGGAAGGAAGTGAAATGTACTTGGAGAAGAGTGGTGGAAGAGCACCAGGCCCTGGCAAACTAAAGGATCATCTTTGTGAACCCAGTCCATTAAACTGCCTTTCCCCAAGTATAACATCATTTTGTTTGTATGTATGCATGTGAAGATGTGTTTTATTAGTGGTTTCCAATTTTAACTAGTAGATTAGATTCCCTACAGTGTGGAAACAGGCCCTTCGGCCCAACCAGTCCACACCAACCCTCTGAAGAGTAACCCACCCAGACCCATTTCCCTCTGACTAATGCACTAATGCTGTGTGCAATTTAGCATGGCCAATCCACCTGCCCTTCACATCTTTGGACTGTGGGAGGAAAACCGCACAGACACAGGGAGAATGTGCAAACTCCACACAGACAGTCACCCGAGGCAGGAATCAAACCCAGGTCCCTGGTGCTGTGAGGCAGCAGTGCTAACCACTGAGCCACCATGCTGTAGAGTTGTAGGTTGACAGTTCATATTCTTTACCTGGATTAGAATCTCTGTATTTTATAATAAAAAGCAACTCTTGTTAATAACAGAACTTGGTTTGTGTTTTCTGTTAATCTGGATCAACAAAGATAGGTAAATAGGGAAATTTGCATACTTTGATAAATTCTTTAACTTTGGCTCTAGGAACAGCAGGGCTTGATTTCCAACATATTATCCCTGAGACACGACATTGGGAAAAGTATGATGCAGAGTCTCAAGATTAAGGACAACTCATTTACGTTTAAGCCAAAAGTCACACACCAGGTTATAGTTCAACAGGTTTATTTGAAATTGCAAGCTTTCGGAGTGCTACTCCTTTGTCAGGTGAAGTGACTTAGAATGGGGCTGAAGAGAAATTTCTGTACTCAACAGGGTTTGTGAATGTTTGAAATTCTTTATATCAGAGAGCGTGATGATTTTCATTGAATATATTTAAGGCTGAATTGGGCAGATTTTTGGTTACTCTGGAAATCAATGGATATGGGATACTGGTTAGAAAATGGAGTTGGTACAGATCGGTCATGTTGAATAATGAAGAGGTTGACTATTGCTCCTTTAACTTTGGTCTCAGATGTGTCTGACCATCTCAGTATTTTCAATATTTTCTGTTTTTATTCTCAGAAAACAACACAATACTTATATGGCTAAACGTCTTACATGCCCGTGTGTTAAAATTGTTTCGGAGAGGTACAGAGAATTATCAGACATTATGGACAGTGAGAAAGTATCCAACACCAATCAGATTATTTTCACCACATGAAAATGGAAGAGGAACCAACCAATATTGTTCTGCATCTCATCGAAGCTACAGAGTTGTTAGACAGCTGTGAACATACAAATTAATAGTAGAAGCAGGCCTTTTGACCTTGCAAACTTGCTCTTCCATTCAATAAAATCATAGCTGATCTGTTTGTGTTTCAAACTCCAAATTTTCATCTTCCCTCGATAACCTTTGATTCTCCTGACTAACAAAAATCTACCTGTCTCCCACTTAAAAATATTGAAAGACCCAACTCCCCTTTGTGAGGCAGAGAGTTTTGAAGTCATATAATCCAATGAAAGAAAATAATCTACTCATCTTTGTCCTAAAAGAGTGACCCTTCATTTTTTAGCAATGGTCCCTAGTTCTGGACACCAAGGACAAATATTATTTTACTGAAGTGTCTTGACAATGAGTAATGAGGGATGGGTATGGGAGGTGAAATTCTAAAGGAAAAGAATTATAGAATTATACAGTACAGAAGTGGCCCTTTGGCCTATCAAGTCTATAGTGTCAAAAATACAGTATATCTACACTTGTACCTCTTTCCTGGACCAGCCCCATAGCATTGAATGTTATGACACATTATGTATTTATCCAAAGGAAGTTAGGAGACACAAGAATGTTTCTGGGGGAAAAAAGCACCATGTGAACAGATGTGGAATCGAACAAAAATTTATTGGTCATGTGTACTTTTACATGAAAAATACGGTGAAACATTTTATATGTCACCCACCATGATGTCTACAGGCAGCACGGTGGCTCAGTGGTTAGCACCGCTGCCTCACAGCACCAGGGTCCCAGATCCGATTCCAGCCTTGGGTGACTGTCTGTGTGGAGTTTGCACATTCTCCCTGTGTCTGCGTGCGTTCCCTTCAGGTGCTCCAGTTTCCTCCCACAGTCCAAAGATGAGCAGCTCAGGTGTATTGGCCATGCTAAATTGTCCATAGTGTTAGGTGCATTAGTCAGAATGAATTACGGGTCTGGGTGGGTTACTCTTCAGAGGGTCGGTGTGGACTTGTTAGGATGAAGGGCCTGTTTCCACACTGGAGGGAATCTAATCTAATCGATAGTCACAGGTGAAGACTTGGGTATGGCTGACATGGTGCCACTGTTTAAGAAAGTTGGTAAGGAAAAGCCAGTGAGCCTGACATCAGTCATTGGTGGGAATCCTGATGGACAGGATTTACAGGGGCGGCATGGTGGCACAGTGGTTAGCACTGCTGCCTCACAGTGCCAGAGGCCGGGATTCAATTCCTGCCTCAGGCAACTGTCTGTGTGGGTTTCCTCCGAGTGTTCTGGTTTCCTCCCACAGTCCAAAAATGTGCAGGTTAGGTGAATTGGCCATGCTAAATTGCCCATAGTGTTGGGTGAAGGGGTAAATGTAGGGGAATGGGTCTGGGTGGGTTGCTCTTCGGAGGGTCGGTATGGACTTGTTGGGCCGAAGGGCCTGTTTCCACACTGTAAGTAATCTAATCTAATCAATTACAGTTACACATAATAACAAAAAAGAGTAAAATTAGATGAAGTTCATCACAGTTCAGTTAATGACCCCTGGGCTCAGGGAAAGCTGATTTAGGAATGACGGTATACATTGAAGATGCAGCTGAAATGAGACTGCCATACCAGGCCGCAGAATACTGGGCTGGAAGCCTCTGCTGAAGGACCGCCATGCCAGTCCGAGACCACCAATCCTGGAGAAGGTTGCCAGGCTGCTGGAATGACTGGATGCCAAAAATGAAGACCTCCACACCAGGACAAGACCGCTGTACTGTGATTGGCTCACAAACAAGTATACAATCTTTTGTGTTGAGTTTCCATCTGTGTGGGTATATTGTGTCTTGCTGAAAACCCACGCAATCGTTAAGAAGATGAAATGGAATCAAGAGTAGGTATTTTTAATCAGCCTGTACTTTCAAATAAACCTGTTGGACGATAACCTGGTGTTGTGGAGTTTTACCAGAAACATTAAGGTATACCTGTGGAACAAGCGAGATTTGAAGCCTGGCAGCAAACACAGAGACAGGGAAGCTTTAATGCATCACTATGCGTTCGTTGGCCAGGATTAAAATGATGCAGACATTTTTAATGAACGGAAGCAACTGTAACTTTCCGGCAGTGGCCTGGATGTGGGCGTGGCCAGGTTTGGCGCACGCGTGGTGAGAGGCACGTGCTGCTGTGGGCGAGTGGGTGGCGGGCTTAACGGTCAATGTTCCGCGTGGCGGATGCTTTCTGACTGTTAAACCTTCCCTGGATGTGATCCAGCTCCCCTCGGTCGATGGTACAGGAGGGGAGATTGAAACTGGGGACCAAAAGCAACAAAATCCTAACCTGTTTTCGTTGAACTGTCGGAATTTGGTTGCGGGCCCCAATTCAGTGGTTCGGTATTCAAGCCAAATCGACATTAGCAGGAAAGGACGAGCAAAGAAAGGTGCAAATTGTTAGCTTGAGGTTAGCTTGTTTTTGTTTGTTTAGATTTTTCGGGAGCCTCTTTGTCGTGAGGAGATTATTCTCTGGGTTAGGAAACATCCTGGGTTTAAGAGTTCAGATTTTGTTCCCTGTCGAATATTTTTTGTATGCAGATTAAAAATTCATCTGAACACCAAAGCCACAGAAATTACAATTTTTGAAAGTTATGGCCATACAGTATGTGTAAAGTAACAGGCAGAGAATTTTGCTATAATTGGAGCACACTGCTCAAAGATCCAACTCCGTTTGAAGTTTTGTTGATGATTTGGATTTGCAATGTGAAAAGGGGAATAACTTTATCCTGCGTTAGTTCTTTTACTCTAGCCTCATGATATTTCCTCATTTGTCCCAATCATGTCTTAACCCCTTTATGAGAATCTCCTAGTTGCAGCATATAAAATTATTTTCAGTTTTAGCATCAACTGAAGATACTTACTACATGGATCTTGATGATGTTAAGTAGCCATAACATATGACCAGAAGCTTTGGCCTGAAGCACTGGAAACAGTGTGAAGACTGCTTCAATTTCCCTGATAGATCTGCAGCTTGTGTTTGATCATTGTGCAGTTCATACTAATGGTGGCACATTAGGTGGTGATTATTTGGGCTTTGGTTGTATTTTCTTGTGTTCAGTGCTGTCGATAACTATATACAAAGTCTTCAGACTTTATTTAGGGATAATGGACCATAACTCGTTATAGCTGGGCCTTACATGGTATTTTTCATGAATTAAATTCATCCTTGTGTGTTCAGTTAAAAGATCACATGGCAAGCTGCTCTGAATTTTGTTACCAGTGAGGGAACAGTGCAAGCAAGTCTTCCTGCTTGACTAGTCAAATTAAAGGATTGGTAAATGGCACTAGGACTGGTACAGCAGTGTAAATGAGAGTATCCCTCATTTCCTGGCTAGTATTTCCCTTCAAGTTGTGAAAATATAGGACATGTGGTAATTTTTTACATTGTTAGGAGTTTACTGTATGTATTAACTATCATGACTCCTCTATTACAGCAGTTACTTAAAGCAATTACTTGGCTGTAAGCTATTTTGAAATGTCTGGTCATAGTGGACGATGTTGTATAAATGCAAATTTTTATTTTCCTATTGTTTCTTCACATAAGATGAATTAACTGTCAAGTCAGGTTTGGGAAGGTGAAGAGAGTTAAGAGACAAAAAAACAACATACTTTCAGCATGTTTTTAAAATTTATACAAATTGCAAAGGATTTTCACACTTAAAATAAGTTTTCAATGTCAGTAATGTTGTTTGGCAGTGATTAATTTACCAGGTCATTTAAATGGTAATTTAGCTAAAATTTACCTGGATTAATGTTCTGTGATAAGTTTAGTCTGTATCTATCATGTGGATGCAGGGATTTTTTTCCAATCAGTGTATTTAGTAATTAGGCATATATCGAATTGCTGCTTCAATGTTGTGATGTAGTGTAACTCAGAAGTTTAATGGTGCACCTTACCCTTGCTTGCTATGCCATAGCAAATGCCTTGACAAAATATTTTGTCTCCTAATCATTGGATGGCGGAAGGATAAACGCTAACTGACTACACCATGTACCCTTAGTAGAAGTGATATTCATTAACAATTACATGTTCATGAATATGGCAGTTTCACTTGTTCAAATAATTTCTTTTTTGGATGCAAAAATTCTGGGCATGAAAGTTGAGGGAATGGTGGTGAAGGAGAGTCTGGGAATCGAAACTACAGGGATGTGGGGGTGTAGAGGCTAGGGAATAAGGCTGCAGTAGAAGGGATGGAAAGACTTAAGGGTGAGGAGGAAACTGAAAGGTAGGGGTAAGGGACTCAGGGCTGCAGACATTAGTTATAAGATAATTAATATAACTGTTTCAGGTTAATAGGAAGGAAAGAGCTGTAATACTTCCAGCTAGTTGAATATTAAAAGCTGTGTGGTCTGCATGCTCAAAAATTGGGAAGATGAATGGATGACAAAAAGTTGTATTTATGAAGTGTTGAACAGGGAATTATATTTTGAAATGCTAACAGAAATATTAAAATGAAAAATACTTGAAATACTCAATATATTTGTTTCTCTCTGCAGATGCTGGCAATGATTAGATATCAAGTCAATGACTTTTTAATCTGAATTATAAGTTCATTAATACAGGGCATCTCTATGATCTAAAAATGAAGGCAAGAACCTGATGAACAGACTTAAGAAACTTGAAGCAAAATTCTAGTTGTTCAATATAGGTTGAACAAAGGGAGACTGCTGATAACAACTGTTTCCAGTATAGCAGGGTAATAATCCCATGCAACTCTGAATAATTTTCACAATGCCAAGCCTGGAAAAAAATCATGTAGTTGAAGTTGGGACAGGTTTTTAAGAACTCACTTCAGATGATTACATTTCTCAATTTAAAAAAAAGGTTTAATTATGAGAATTGAAATGAGTTAAATATTGAGTGGGTGTAAAGATTACACAGTAAAATGCATGTCTCCTCCTTACCTGGTAGCCATGAGTATTGCCCTGAAGGTTTTAACCATGCTGTTCATGTGCAGATTGGAGATGGCATTGCAAGAGTACTGCTTATTAAGTATGTATTGCAACCTTGGGAACAATTATAAACGTTTACATCAAAAAGTAGCTGAAATATTTTGGTATTTATGTGTAATGCATTTTGTGCTAAAAGTACTGTGGTTAAAGTAATGTCAATGTAACTAGGGCACAAATCTTGCATCTTGTAATTAGGGAAGTGAAGCATGTTAAAAGATCATAACCGAAAAAAAGACAGATAATATAATAAGAAATGGAGGGTTCTTTAAGAAAATAATGAAATAATAATTAGAGGGTGAACTAAATGAAGGAAAAATCCAGCTATTGAGAAAAGATATTATAGGTATCTTAAATAGTTAACCCACACGGAAGCAAACGTTTAGTTACTGCAAAATAATGATGTGCCGAGGTGATGAGTCTTTCACAACAATTGCTGAATCTTCCTTGGGCACAGAAACGATTACATATTAGTCAATGTCCCTGTTTAAAGAAAGGCAGGCAGGTCAAACTTTATAACAACAGACCACGAACCTAATGTCAGTCACCAGTCAATAATTCAAAATAAACCAGCAAGCATTTCAAAGTATATGGGTTGTAAAGGTAAGCTGTTTGGGTCATGTTGTGATTTTGTCAACTGACTAGGTCATGAGCCCATATTATCTGTGATTTTTGTGGGTTTTCAGAATCTTAGAGTCATAGAGATGTACAGCATGGAAACAGACCCTTCGATCCAACCCGTCCATGCTGACCAGATATCCCAACCTAATCTAGTCCCACCTGCCAGCACCCGGCCCATATCCCTCCAAACCCTTCCTATTCATATGCCCATCCAAATGCCT
>NC_057731.1:36008445-36016982 GCF_004010195.1 Chiloscyllium plagiosum
TCTTTGATCAGCAACACTCCCTAGAACCTTACCATTAAGTGTATAAGTCCTGCTAAGATTTGCTTTCCCAAAATGCAGCACCTTGCATTTATCTGAATTAAACTCCATCTGCCACTTCTCAGCCCATTGGCCCATCTGGTCCAGATCCTGTTGTAATCTGAGGTAACCTTCTTCGCTGTCCACTACTCAAATTTGATTAAGACGCAGGCAGTAGTGAGGAAAGGCCTGTAATCAAAAGCAGAATCAATATGTATGGATAGATTTAATGCTAGAAAACAGTGGATTATTGGGTCCAACAGTTAAAACTGGCCGAGTATTAAACGAAAAATGAGATGCCATGAAGTCAGTCAATTACTGGCAGAGATCAATCCTTATTTTTAAAAAAAATATGCAAAACTAGTTTGGAGGATTTGTTAATGGACTGTGAACATTTGAGAACATTTCTTCAAACAATACATCTGGAGCTAACCTGAAAGGAGACTTGTGTGTATTCAGGCTGCGTTAATTTTATACTCATAGTTGGACAACCTCTGCAAAGGACTGGTCCATAAGTTAGAAATTCATTTTGAATTTGTGTGACGTGCTGCAGTATAAACCTAGTGCGCTGAATGTGTGAGGGAGTGAATGGATTAAAGTAACTTGGGAAATTAGATTGAAAGGTGTGATGGTACTTTACCATTAGTAAACAGTCAAATAAATACTTTATAATTGTTGATGGCTAACCATTGAGAAGCAAAACCTCAATTAGATTAACATGATACTTTTTTGTACTGTGTGTGTAAAATGGTAAGCTTAAAACAGAATATATGCATGTTTGTTGATTGCAAACTAGCCGCCCAACTAACTTATCCCCTTGCTGTTATTTTATTAAGTATAAGCAGCAGTAGTTTGGATACTACACATTGTTTTATTAGATAAAGGAAGTATGCAACTGAGACAATTGGGGATGTTTCACTGATACCAGAGGACTAACAAGCTGTTGTCACAGAATGTTTCAGTCTTGTTCAATGTTGGGGGTAGCATCTTGCTCTGCAGTCAAGGTAGTGGGGATATTATCTTTGGTTTCTTTCCCTCCTTCAATTCCATCTTTCATCTGCCTATTGAAGGCGAAAAAGCCTCTACCGTCCTGCTCTGTTCTGGGTTCGGTTAGCGGTGGGGGCTGCTTCAAAGTGCTTCCTCCTTAATGTTGGGGCTTTGGATTGCTACTACAGTGTACAAAATACAAGCCATCTCTCAACAGCCCACAAGCACGGAAAGTAACAGGAAAAAAAAAGTCGCAGAATGCTACGAGTAATGTTTAATGATGCCCACAACTGCCTCCAGAAATATGAAAGGGAAATTGCATGTCAAAAAACTCTGTGCACAAACTCGACCAACTATGAATGGACCACAATGCTAGAGCTAGCTATCTCAATGAAATAACAGTTATCCTAGGCACTGAAAAGACTGGTCCTTCAGGAGAAACTGACCGAACTCACCACAAGATCAACACAGTCAATCAGACATTTGGATAAAGAACCTGTAAGACCGACCCTTAACAGACACCGAAGAAGCCTGATGGGTACACAGACTGAATTAGAACCACAGTGAAGCCAATAAAATGGACTTCCTAGGGGCGTTAGAAGCCATTCAAAAGAGCAGTGGACTCTCAGAGGAAACCCAACAGACCATCAGGCAGACAGTAGCTCTAATGTTAAGCAGGAAGAAAGGAGATAGCCTCAGTCTACGAGTGGAAAGCCCAAGAAGGACTCTGGAGAGACAGAAAGATTGTAATCCTACCAGTGGACAAAAAACGCATGAGCAGAATGCTTGGAGAAAGTGAACACGCCACAGCAGATACTGATACTTAGCAAAACATAACAACAAACCCATCACCACATCAGGAAAATCGCATCACAGTTACCCTGAGAAATCTACACAAAACTGGAGAAATTAACAAGGTTGATTTCCAAAAAATGAAGCCAAAGCTGGTACAATTGCAATATTTAAAAGGCATTTGGATGGGTATATGAATAGGAAGGGTTTGGAGGGATATGGGCCGGGTGCTGGCAGGTGGGACTAAATTGGGTTGGGATATCTGGTTGGCGTGGACGGTTTGGACCAAAGGGTCTGTTTCCATGCTGTACATCTCTGTGATTAGGTATCCAATGCCCTTGCTTCTAAGGACTCCCCAGGATATACAAACCAGGGTCTCCTCTCAGACCTATAGTTTAACTCCCAGGAATACTGACATACAGAGTAGCTAAAGAACTGTACTAAAGACTAAAACACCAAGTGGACAACTCTGCCCAAGAATTCCTCAATGTCATCCAGGACACCAAAGTAGAATAGGATGCGATTATGGTCTCCTTCGGCCTGACAGCACTGTTCACTCCATAGGCATCCCCTTAGCCAAGGAAACACTTGCATTGCTCCTTGAAGGACCAGGAATGCACACAATCTACAGCACCAATCCAGTCAGTAAAAATGGCACCCTCAAACCATTCGATCTGTGCATCACAATCTACTTGATCTTCAGTGGCCAGGTATACAAACAAATCAATAGAGCATCTGTGTGATCACTGATATCACGACTAAAAACAGAAGCTGTCCTGCAAAAAACGAATGGACAGCACTGCCCACTCTCCAGCTTAAACTGTGAATTTGATATGTACTGAAAGTGCACAGCTAGAGAAAACCCATCAACTCAAAAACAACATTGTTGCCAGTATAAAGCATCTCATACCCACAGCCAGCAGGACCAACTTTATGTATCAAATGCCATGTTAAGAGTGCAAAAAGCATTACAGGAAGGAAATTAGCCACCTTGGCACACAAACACAGAGACATGACTGGCTATCACTTGTATCCATACACACACAATGAGGGGCACCAATTCAAGTAGGACAATGTATCCATCCGAGGACAAGCCAAACAGAGACATGCATGGGAATTCCTGAAGCTTGGCACTCAACCCAGAACGCCATTAACAAACATGTAGAGTTAGATTCCCTACAGTGTGGAAACAGGCCCTTCGGCCCAACCAGTTCACACCGACCCTTCAAAGAGTAACCCACCCAGTCCCATTTCCCTCCGACTAATGCATCTAACACTACGGGCAATTTAGCATAGCCAATTCACGTGACCTGCACATCTTTGGACTGTAGGAGGAAACCGGAGCACCCGGAGGAAACCCACGCGGGCACAGGGAGAATGTGCAAACTCCACACAGACAGTCACTGGAGGCTGGGATTGAACCTGGGACCCTGGTGCTGTGAGGCAGCAGTGCTAACCACTGAGCCACCGTATGCCAACCACTATGAAATAGAACCAGCAACAAAACCAGAAATGATGCCACCAACCTCAGCAGACTCAGACACGCAAATAGCAATGGGACAGAACAGAACATCAAAGCTTCATCGGAGGTGCACTGGTATTACCTAGAATGGAGACAAAATGATTGAACACACTTGCCAGCTTGAAGTGTAAGTCAACAGCCTCACTGCTTTGGTAGCTGCAGAGTGTGGTGTCATCCCATAACCACTTTGGAAATTAAGCTGTGTATGGAACAAAAAAATGAAATTTATCCTAACTTTGTATGACTTACTACTTTTTATAATTCATGTAGTTAAAATGGCACTGGTGAATGGTGACAGGCACATTGTATTATATTTTCATAAATGTGTCACATTAAATTACAGTTAGACTTTAACTCCTTACATGAGCCCATCTACTTGTTACTCTATTCAACTTACTAGACTTTGTAATTATCGTTGGTAATTTATTTCGTACATCTAAATGCTGGTTAACTACATGTTTCACTTCAGTACAATACATTGATGCTTTCAAGGACTGTATGAGTGCATACGATGGTGAGTGCATACGATAATTTTAATTCCTGCAGGCAGAAAATTACCTTTGTTTTAAAACAATGTTATTTGTTGCTGAGGTAGAAATATTCATTTGAAAGAGGATGTATTTTTTTTTGTTCTGAGCTTCAAGTTTTCGGGTGTGCAAATGTCCAGTCAGCCTAACTACTGTAGGGTCATGAAAGACAGTGGAATAAACAGTGTTCTATTATAACCTTTAAATTAGATTCTAGAATGGCAGCTCATGATTGTTCCACAGTGGTCAGTGTTGGGGCCACAGCTTTTCTCTTTATACATTAATGATCTAGATAAAGGAACTAAGGGCATTCTGGCTAAGTTTGCAGATGATACAAAGGTAGGTGGAGAGACAGGTAGTATTTGAGGCAGGAAGCCTGCAGAAGGATTTGGATAGGTTAGGAGAGTGGACATTGAAGTGGCAGATGGAGAACAATGTAGGAAAGTTTGAGGTCATGCACTTTGGTAGGAAGAATAGTGGCATGGGCTATTTCCTAAATAGTGAGAAAATTCAGAAGTGCAGAGGGACTTGGGAGTTCTCATCCAGGATTCTCTCAAGGTAAACCTCCAGGTTGAGTCAGTAGTTACGGAGACAAATGCAATATTGGCATTTATTTTGAGAGTACTTGAGTATAAAAGCAGGGTTGTACTTGTGAGGCTTGATAAGGCTCTGGTCAGACCACATTTGAAGTATTGTGTGCAATTTTGGGCCCCATATCTCAGGAAGGCTGTACTGGCAGAGTGGGTTCAGAGGAGCGGATTCAGTAATGAAAAGCTTAACATATAAGGAACGTTTGAGAACTCTGGGTCTGTACTCGATGGAGTTGAGAAGGCTGAGGGGGGATCTAATTGAAATTTAGAGAATACTGAATGACTTGGACAGAGTGGATATTGAGGAGATGTTCCCATTGGTAGGGGAGACTTGGACCTGAGGGCACAACCTTAGTGTAAAGGGAAAACCTTTTAGAACAGGTAAGGAGAAATGTCTTGAGCCAGAGTGGTAAATATATGGAATTCACTGCCACAGAAAGATGTGGAGGTCAGGTCATTGAGTATATTTAAGATGGAGACAGGTTCTTGATTGTCAAGGGGAGAAAGCAGGAAAATGGGCTTGAGAAACTTATCAGCCATGATTGAATGGCAGAGCAGACTCAATGGGCTGCATGGCCTAATTTCTGCTCCTGTGTCTTATGTTTAAACTGTGTGCTATTTTCTTGACCATTTTAGTGACTGGATGATTTATGTTTTGTAGTAGTGACATGATTTTTTATGATAAATATTTGATCCACTGGTTTATTGTTGGTAAATAAATTACTTGGCAGGGATTACAGGATTTTGTAACCTTCTGGATTTAGTGGTTTCTGATTGTCCTAGACAAGAACAGCAAGACAAGTAGTGTGTGAGCATTGGGCAGGATTTTTGGATATCACTTTTGGGGGGAAAAAAGGCCTTTTAAGAATTTTTGAACATCTGTTAAAAGTGAGTGTTACTTTTGTCAGTGCCATGTAGTTAAATATTTATTGTTTTTAGCTTGTTCCAGGTATTTTGAAAGAAGATCTATTTCTTCGAAGTATGTCAGAAAAGAAAATTAATTATTCCAAACCTGATGCAGTGAAGTTGTCACATCAGAAATCAGAAAATGAGACGAAAAGGATCGGAAGCATTAAGACTAAAGGCAGCTTGGATAGTTCCTCAGAAGTCCTTTTCAGTGAACGTTTGCACCCTAATTTTGCAATTAGTCAACCTTTGTCAGAAGATGGAATCGCTAGCTTCACAAAAAAGAGAAATTTCAGTTTTTGTGAGCGAGCCAAAGAATACTTTGCTGATCGTACTCACCAGAAAGTTAATAGAGCAATTGGAACTAGCATCAATGAGAAAAATAAAATTGGATTTTTACTACAATTGAATGGAGAAATTCAACCAAGTTTTGACGTTGAAGGTAATTGCTTATATGTTGTGATTTAAAAACTTTATTTACTTCTGCTGTAGTTAAAACTGTTTCAATAACAGATAATTGTATAACTTCACACAATTTTTATAATAAGAAATAGGAAACAGTGTAGGTGGATTGCGACTTAAAGTTGTTGTTGACACCCTTCCATCTGTGAAGGGTAATGGATATACAGCACAAATGCATTCCAGATGCACTGGCACAGATGGCTGGGTAGTCCATCTTTGAGAGAGACTTCAGTCTCAAGTTCAGCAGATGAAACAACTAACTGTGATTGTAGATTGCTATTTCTGGTGGTGGGCCTATTGCCAAGCTGTTGTAAGTGGTAGTTATAGTTGGGCATCAAAGCCCACAGAAGAGTTTCCATTTTCCTGCATTGTGCAATGTTTGTTATTTTGGGTACTTCTACATTTTACAAACCTCAATGCAGCAGCGCTTTGTGAGTCCCACCTGTTGTCTCGCTCTGGCTATCTTGTCATGCACAAAGCCCTTGAGTTTGTAACAGACTTCCAACCTGTCAACAAAAATCATCTGTTTGCTAAATTTGAGACCTCTGTCCTTTGGAGCACTCCTGCATTCATGATTTTATTTGCTAGAAAATTTGGAGAAGAATTTTGTATTGTGTTCCATATTTTTGGAGAACATTTGACACTCAATAAAACTTGCTAATAGCTGCAAGATCATTTGATCCTTCCAGCAAGTTTCATTTCCTGTCCCCTCTTACCTTCTGTGACTTTCCTTAAATGTTTATCCACTTATTCAGTACTGCTATGACTTCACAGCTCTTATTTAAGCATTCTCAAAGATCCTGTATGTTTCGAAAAACACTCTCCTGATTATTTTAAAATAATAGTCTCTTGTAACTAACTGGGAAAATCCATTTTTACTTTCTCTTTAATAAAAGTCCTTCATAAGCTGATGGACCTCTTTCTGCACTGTACTAAGAAAAGCACAAATTCCCAATTAATTGCTATTTGTGGCTTGTATCGCAGTGCGTGCCCATGATTGACATTCTTTCTACACTGGTTGTCTAAAAGTGGCCTAATGAGAGGTTTGTAAAAGTTGTGTTGTTTCTCATTGTTCTTATTACAGCTGTTGATAAATTTTAAAAAATATTCAATTTTTTTAAACATTCGGCTTTCTGACCTCTTGAACCTCTCTTCATTGTAAGTTTCTTTTCATTTAAAGTGTACTTTGCTGCCTTTATTGCTTTCTGTGAATCTGTATTTTTATCTAAGCCCTTCTATAAACATCTCCATTTTCTTTTGCATCTAGTTACTGCCTGTGGACGTAAACCACTGGGAATAAATGATTTCCTTCTCCTCTCTCTTTCTCTGTATGTAGTTGCCACATTCCCTTTTAAGATTGCATTCCTTCATTATATCAACAAACACCAATATCGCACCAGATGGGATTCTTTTGAGGAAGAACTGCAATATCAAGTAAATTTAAGTTTGGTAGTGTGCAGTATAGGTTACAACACTAACTATTAAATGTTTCAGGCAGTACTTCATTGCAAGTCAAAATTTGCAGTTTCTCATGAATCAGAGTTTTTCCTGAGTATGTTGAATTTTATTATGCAATGAATCTCTGCAAATGCCTGATTTTGTTCCTTTTAAACTTAGAAGTATTACAGACTTCAGACACTACAACAGTTGTCAGAGGTGTTTAATATCTTGTAACCCAAGTGTCTCTGATCTCTGACTCTTGTCAATATTGAGAACAAATAAAGATATCTTTCAAAACATCAGGATATACCAAAATATTTAATAACCATTAAAGTAATGTATGTTATAATGTTTAGATTTTCCAAGTTTTACACCCTAACACTCATTTTAAACACTGGGGGCTCCTTTTCAGACACATCAGAAACTTCAGTGAGGTTTGTTCAACTTTGGAACTCTCTGCCTGTAAAGGCAGGATAATTAAATGTTTTTAAGGCAGGCAGATTCTTATTATGTAAGGGAACAGATTATTCTTGAGAGTAGGTAGGAATGCAGAATTCAAAATGTTCACGTCATCTATGATCTTATTGAGTGGCAAAGATGACTTGTGGGCCAAATGGCCGCCTCATGATTTTGAATGTTGTATGGTCCCTTGCATTTCCATTGCAACAAGTTTGGTGAAACTTCCTTCTCGACCCCACAAATGCTGTAAGATTTCACTTTTCATCTCTTAAAGGTCCTACTTAAGTAATGTTACCCATTGTTTCTTTCTCTCTTAACCTTGGTTATGTTTGCTTTTACCTTGTATTTCTAGATATTATTAGATATTTTCTGTGTTTTTTATTCAGTGTTAGTCATGTGCTGATGAGTATCATTTGGACCCAAGTGATCTCTGAAGCCATTTCAAATGAAACAAAAGAAAACCAGAAAAATAGGGGGAGCCATACAAATGAAATGTATCATTCTTAAGTACTTAGTAACAGCATGAGTACTTATTGAACCTGTTCGTTACGATTCATTGGTGTTAACAATATTTTGTGCTGTGCTGGTGGCAGAGTAAGATAATACTGTCAAAATCACTGAACTTCTTATCATACATAGAACAAAGAATACAGCATCAAGCAGCCGGTTCTATCTCGTCTCTATGTGAGTCAACTGAAGACATCAACAGTGTAAGCATTGGACTTTTGTTGTTGTAGATTACATTGTATTGGGCTTTTTGTGAAACTATTTGGATTCAGTATCTTTTTAGAATAAATGAATTGAGTTAAATCTCAT
>NC_057731.1:36017482-36074881 GCF_004010195.1 Chiloscyllium plagiosum
TGGTTGTGAGGGGCTGTAACATTGGCAACCAGGAAGGGCACAACTAAAGCCACATGAGCACAAGGAATGTAATTCTGCAAGTGGTTGATTTCTGAAGATGTGATTGGGGAAGACTTAGCAAAACTGAGGCACATCAGCTATGCTTTCAAACAGCTCTGTAATAGACCAACCCTGGGCTTCGACTGTACATTGAGCAATAACAACCAATTAAGGATATCTTAATATTGTTTTCCACTTATAACATTTTCAACCACTGCCTTGTTCGTTGAACGTTAAGTTTCAGTTTCAAATGTTTATTCAATTTGCGAGTCTTCTTGAAGCTAACTTTGAAATCAAAGCTCCTTATGAAAATGACAAAGTTGATAGCGAGTTTTGAGAAGATTTGTAGCTTAGTTTGAGGTTCTGGATGTAGGTTTGCTCGCTAAGCTGGAAGGTTGATTTCCAGATGTTTCGTCACCATACCAGGTAACATCTTCAGTGGGCTTCCAGGTAAAGCACTGTTGATAATTTCTGCTTTCTGTTTATATGTTTGGGTTTCTTTGGGTTATGATCCTGTCATAACTGCCAAACCTGTACTAATTGCCTTTGTTAGGTCCACCCCACAAACCCTCACAATTTATTATGCTTGCTGTCCAGTTTGTTGATAAATTTAAAGCTTCTGCAATTTGTGTTGATGGTAGTGCGCTGTAATTGAATTGGATGAGCTGATGAAGCCAGCGCAAAAATCATGCATGAAACTGAAGAGTGCTATAGAAAAGTTTTTGTTGATTACACTGAAAAGGAGGAGGGATTTTCACTCAAATTCCTTCAGAGGTTGTTGTCAAACATTGAAATGCAGTCCATTTAAGTTGGGGAAGATAAATGTGCAACATTCTCGTTCATAAGATTGGAAGTGAATTACCTATGCAGTTCAGGATTGTCTGCTTGCATGAATATGTTTTCCAGCATTGGTCTTGATGTTAATCATGAGGACACAAGACTGGCTGTGGAGCATGTAAATTTTCATCTTTAAGCTGGTTTTGTTCATTAAAATTTAAACAAAGCATTTATTTTACTTAATTCACAGACTTTTTAAGTTTCCTTTTTTTTGGTTTTGGGACGTTTCTTGGGCAGTGTGTTAAAAAAAAAGACCAAAATGTAAGCTGTAGCAGTAGCTCCTGTAGATTTACCCATTGCTAATTTTTGAGTAGAATTTATTCTAAAAAGTGAAAACAATCAGTAATTTAGTTAACAGACTTGTTAACTGATACATTTTAATTCAAATGGATACTTTTTAAGTACTTTGAACAGTGCAAGATGTGAATTAAAGTTGACAAGGTGAAAAAGTTAGCATGCTTCTGAACGCTAGCATCTAAAATTTTGAAAATCATGATTTCTCATTGACTTCGCCAGGCAACATTAGTGAGTGTTATGTGCTGTGTAGGTATGTTGTGCCTAACTTTGTATCAAGAGGGAATTCTATCTGCACATACTAAGAATCTGCTTAACTAAATTGCGAGACTTTCCATAGCAGTAAAGGTGGCAATGTATGGAAGACTTGTTCTTGCTCCTTTGTGCTGTCTTTTGCAAGGAGTGAAACTGAAGAATCACGTGTTTGAGGGTAATGGTCAGTAATGGCTCACAGAAAAAGGTTGTGGGAAGTTACTTGGAGTGAGCGATGAAAGAGTGGAGCTACAAAGTGTGTTGATCTGAGGCATGCTGTTCAGGAAAACTAGATTTTGGAGTTTTATGACGCCGTTTACCTTCCGTGTCTGTGGCATCATTGTATCCTTGCACGAGGCTGCCACATTTCTACTATGTCTTGCGTCATTTCCAGCCAATCTCTCCTGAAGCATAAAACGTTTGGGCTCAGCATTACTCCTTTGAGACAAATAAAACAGCTGGAGATCTGAAGCAAAAATATGAATTGCAAGAGAAACTTAGCAGGTCTGGTAGCATGTGTGGGAAGAAAACCAATTTGACATTCCAAGTCTGATGAGTGGATATCACCAGACTGTTAAATCTAATGCTGGAAAAGCACAGCTGGTCAGGCAGCATCTGAGGAACATGAAAATCGGCGTTTTGGACAAAAGCTCTTCATCAGGAATGCATCTGGGAGCCATGGCAGGGGGGTGAAGGGATAAATGGGAGGGGGTAGGGGTGGAGGGGAAGGTAGCTGAGTGTGCAATAGGTGGATGGAGGTGGTGGTAAAGGTATAGGTTCAAGGGGAGGGTTGAGTGGATAGGTGGGAAGGAAGATGGACAGATGGAATGGGTCATGAGGATGGTGCTGAGCTGGAAGGTTGGAACTGGGGTAGGGTGGGGGGAGAGGAAATGAGGAAACTGTTGATATCCATATTGATGCCATTGGGTTGGAGAGTCCCAAGGCGGAAGATGAGGCATTCATCCTCCAGGTGGTAAGATGGAGGTGATGGAGGAGGCCCAGAACCTGCATGTCCTCGGCGTTGAAGTGCTCGGCCACGGGGTGGTCGGGTTGGTTGGTGCGGGTGTTCGGGAAATGTTTTCTGAAGTGCTCTGCGAGTAGGCTTCCTGCCTCCCCAATATAGAGGAGACCTCATCAGGAGCAACGGATACAGTAAATGACGCATGGAAGAGCAAATGGAATTTTGATGGATGTGGAAGGTTTCTTTTGGGGCCTTAGACGGAGGTGAGGAGGGGGGAGCAGGAGTGTGGGCGTAGGTTTTGCAATTCCTGCAGTGGTGGGAGAAGGTTCCAGGAGGGGAGGGGAGGTTGTTAGGGGGCGTGGACCTGACAAGGTATTCGCGGACGGAGCGGTCTTACAGAAATCTGATAGGGTTGGGGAAGGAAATGTATTTCTGGCGTTGGGGTCCGTTTGGAGTTGGCGGAAATGGTGGACGATGATGCAATGTATACGGAGGTTGGTGGGGTGGAAGGTGAGGACCAGGGGGGTTCTGTCCTTGTTGCAGTTGGAGGGGTGGGGTTTGAGAGCGGAGGTGCAGGATGTGGATGAGATGTGCTGGAGGGCTTCACCAACCACGTGTCGGGCGAGGAAGAAACAGTGGGCTTGGAGGCCCTGGTCATGGCGGATAGAAGTGTAGAGCGACTGGATGTCAATGGTGAAAATGAAGGGCGAGGGGCCAGGGAAACATCTGTCTCAGAGGACGTGGAGGGCGTAAGGTATAGACAGGGTAGATTGAGTGAATCCTTAGAGTATAAAGGAAGTAGGAGTATACTTAAGAGGGAACTGAGGAGGGCAAAAAGGGGACATGAGATAGCTTTGGCAAATAGTTAAAAAGAATCCAAAAGGTTTTTACAAATACATTAAGGACAAAAGGGTAACTAGGAAGAGAATAAGGCTCCTCAAAGATCAGCAAGGCGGCCTTTGTGTGGAGCCGCAGGAAATGGGAGTCATACTAAACAAGTATTTTGCATCGTGTTTACTGTGGAGAGGGGCATGAAAGATATAGAATGTCAGGAAATAGATGGTGACATCTTGACAAATGCTCATGTTACAGAGGAGGAAGTGCTGGGTGTCTTGAAATGCATAAAAGTGGATAAATCCCCAGAACTCCGTGGGAAGCTAGAGAAGTGATTGCTGGGTCTCTTGCTGAGATATTTATATCATCAATAGTCACAGGTGAGGTGCAGGAAGACTGGAGGTTGGCTAACGTGGTGCCACTATTTAAGAAAGGTGGTAAGGACAAGCCAGGGAACTATGGACCAGTGAACCTGACGTCGGGCAAGCTGTTGGTAGGAATCCTGAAGGATAGGATGTTCATGTATTTGGAAAGGCAAGGACTGATGGATAATCAATATGGCTGTGTGCGTGGGAAATCCTGTCTCACAAACTTGATTGAGTTTTTTGAGGAAGCAACAAAGAGGATTGATGAGCGCAAAATGATGGACGTGATCGATATGGACTTCAGTGAGGCATTCAACAAGATTCCCCATGGGACACTGGTTAGCAAGGTTAGATCTCATTGAATACAGGGAGAACTAGCCATTTGGATACAGAATTGGCTCAAAGGTAGAAGACAGAGGGTGATGGAGGGTTGTTGTTCGGACTGGAAGTGTGTGACCAGTGCAGTGCCAAAAGATTCAGTGCTGGGTCCACTACTTTTCATCATTTATATAAATGATATGGATGTGAGCATAACAGGTATGGTTAGTAAGTTTGCAGGTGACATCAAAGTTGCAGGTGTTTTGGACAGCAAAGAAGTTACCTCAGATTACAATGGGATCTTGATCAGATGAGCCAATAAGTTGACAAGTGGCAGATGGAGTTTAATTTAGATACGTGAGGTGCTGCATTTTGGGCAAGGAAACCTTAGCTGGCTTATACACTTGATGGTAAGGTCCTCGGGAGTTTGGTGAACAAAGAGACCTTGTAATGCAGGTTCATGGATTCATAAGTAAATAGGATAGTGAAGAAGGCATTTGGAATGCTTTCCTTTATTGTCGGAGTATTGAGAACAGGAGTTGGGAGTCATGTTGCGGTTGTACAGGACATTGGTTAGGCCACTTTTGAAATATTGCGCTGGTCTCCTTCCTATTGAAAGGATGTTGTGAAACTTGAAAGGGTTCAGAAAAGATTTACAAGGATGTTGCCACTTTTGGAATATTGCGTCCAATTCTGGTCTCCTGTGAAACTTGAAAGGGTTCAGAAAAGATTTACAAGGATGTTGCTAGGGTTGGAGGATTTGTGCTATAGGGAGAGGCTGAACAGGCTGGGGCGGTTTCCCTGCAGAGTCGGAGGCTGAGGGGTGACCTTATAGAGGGGCATGGATAGGATAATTAGGCAGAGTATTTTTTCTGTGGTGGGGGAGTCCAGAACTAGACAACATAGGTTTAGGGTGAGAGGAGAAAGATATAAAGGAGACCTAAGGGGCAACTTTTTCTCACAGGGTGATACGTGTATGGAATGAGCTGCCAGAGGAAGTGGTGGAAGCAAGGACAATTGCAACATTTAAGAGGCATTTGGATGGGTATATGAATAGGAAGGGTTTGGACGGATATGGGCCTGGTGCTGGCAGATGGGCCTAGATTGGGTTGGAATATCTGATCAGTATGGACTGAGGGGTCTGTTTCTGTGCTGTACATCTCTATGACATTAGACTGTGCCCAGGAAAAATTAACAAACAGCGAAATTCACAGCTGACTTTGGGGAAACCTGTGTGGGAGAGCTCGCAACATAGGAGAAGCGAAGTGTATAAATTTAACGTGTAACCTTGCTGTAAGTCTGCAATAGTGAGTAGTATGGGTTCTTTCTTGATTGTATATTTTATTGAGATCTGTCTCTTGTTTCAATTTTAAAAATGTAAACCATAAGTACTAAGTTAGCCTGGAGCACCTTTTTAGAGCAAAAAGACAATGCTATTTTCTGGTTCTGTAGATGGTTAAGGAGTAAAGACGGCCTTTAGTAGGGTGGTACGCTATTTCTGTTGGATGTGCGAGTTTAGGGAGAGTTTCCATGTTACTGAAGATTATGTCTGCAGGAAGTTTCTTTGCTTGCTAATCCTATCAGATTGCATTGATTAGCTGGAGTAGCAGTTAGAGGCAATGAGAAATTTACAAGAGCTGGTGGATGTGACGGATGACAGTTATAGGAAGGGAGAAAAACTGCAGGTATAGTCAGGTAGATGGGTTAACTCCAGGGAAGGTAAAAGAGGGAGGCAGGTAGTGCAGGAGTCTTCTGTGGCTATCCCCATTTCAAACAAGTATGCTGTTTTGGAAAATGTAGGGGGTGATGGACTCTCAGGGAAACGTAGCACGAGCAACCAAGTGTTTGGTATCAAGACTGGCTCTAATGTAATGAGGGGTACGTCAGGTTCCAAGCGATCGATTGTGATGCGGGTGTCTCTAGTCAGAGGCACAGTCGTTTCTGCTGCTGGCAGAGAAATTTCAGAATGTTGTGTTGCCTCCCTGGTGCCAGGATCAAGGATATCTGAGGGTGCAGAATGCTCTCTCAGGGGAGAGGGACCAGCAGGAGATCATTAACACATTGGAACGAACGACATAGGAAAGGAAAAGGATGAAATTCTGAAGGGAGAGGAGAGGAAGTTAGGCAGGAATTTGAAAAGGAGTCCTCGAGGATAGTATTATCTGGGTTACTTCCAGTGGAGTAATGAATAGGTCTGGCAGCTGAATGTTCCAGGATGCAAATGCTATAGGAATGATAGAAAGGAAGGGTGGTGGCTGTGGGGTGGTTGGGGGTGCAAGAGAGGAGGGGGAAATGGCATTTTTGATAAGGGATAGCGTTGCTGCTGTACTTAGGATATTGTTGGGAATACATCCAGGAAATTGAGAAATCAAGTGATGATCACCTTACTAAAATTGCATTACAGCCTCCCCCAAAAGTCGGGGAGAAATTGAGAAGCAAATTTGCAAGGAGATTGCAGCTATCTGTCTGAATAATAAGATGGTAATTGTAGGAGATTTTAACTTTCCAAACCTAGACTGGGACTGCCATTGTGTTAAGGGTTTAGATGGAGACGAATTTGTTAATTGTGTACAAGAACATTTTCTGATTCAGTATGTGGGTGTACCGACGAGAGAAGGTGCAAAACTTGATCTACTTCTGGGAAATAAGGCAGGGCAGGTAACTGAGGTGTCAGTGAGGGAGCACTTTGGGGCCAGAATCCATAATTCTATTTGTTTTAAAATAGTGATGGAAAAGGATAGACCAGATTTAAAAGTTGAAGTTCTAAATTGTAGGAAGGCTAATTTTGGTATTAGGCAAGAACTTTCAAAAGCTGATTGAGCGCAGATGTTTGCAGATGAAGGGATAGCTGAAAATTGGGAAGCCTTCAGAAATGAGATAACAAGTGTACAGAGTCAGTATATTCCTGTTGGGGTGAAAGGAAAGGTATAGGGAATGCTGGATGACTAAAGAAAGTGAGGGTTTGATTCTGAAGAAGAGGGAAGCTTTTGTCTGGTATAGACAGGATAGATCAAGTGAATCGAGAGAAATCAGGAAAACAAAAAGGGGACATGAGATAGTTTTGGGGAAGAGGATTAAAGAGAACCCAGAGCAATTTAAGAAATACATTATGCACAAAAGGGTGACTGAGGTGAGAATAGGACCCCTCAAAGATCAGCAAGGCAGCCTATGTGTGGAGCTGCAGGAGATGAGGATACTAAATGAGTATTTGCATCAGTATTTACTGTGGAGAAGGACACGAAAGATATAGAATGTAAGGAAATAGATGGTGACATCCTGAAAAATGTCTGTATTACAGAGGAGATGGTGCTGGATGTCTTGAAACACACACAAGTGGATACATTTCCAGGACCTGATCAGGTGTACCCAAAAAGTCTGTGGGAAGCAAGGAAAGTGATTGCAGGGACCATTGCTGAGATATTTGTCATCGATAGTCACACGTGAGGTGTCGGAAGACTGGACATTGGCTAATGTGGTGCTACTATTTAGGAAAGGTGGTGAGGAAAAGCTAGGGAACTATAGACCAGTGAGCCTGACATCTGTGTTGGGGAAGTTATTGGAGGGAATCCTGAGGGACAAGATGTACATGTATTTGGAAAGACAAGAATTGAGTAGGGATAAGCAGCATGGCTTTCTTTGTGGGAAGTCCATGTCTCTCAAACTTGATTGAGTTTTTTGAAGAAGTAACAAAGGATTGATGAGGGCAGAATGTAGATTTGATCTCAATGGACTTCAGTAAGGCATTCGACAAGGTTCCTCATGGGAGACTGGTTAGCAAGGTTAGATCTCACGCAATACAGGAAGAACTAGCCATTTGGTTGCAGGGCTGGCTCAAAGGTTGAAGCCAGGGTAGGTTTTGTCGGGGGAGGGGGGTTGTTTTTCAGATTGGAGGCCTATGACCAGTGGAGTGCCACACAAATCGGTGCTGGGTCCAGGACTTTTCATCATTTATATAAGTTATTTGGATGTGAACATAGAGTTTGTACGTTTGCACATGACTCCAAAATTGAAGGTGTAGTGGACAGCAAAGGAGTTTATCTCCAAGTACAAAGGGATCTTGATCAGATGGGCCAAGGGGTGGCAGATGGAGTTTAATTTAGAAAAATGTGAGGTGCTGCATTTTGGAAATGCAAATCAGAGCAGGACTTATACTTAATAGTAAGTTCCCAGGGCGTGTTGAGAACAAAGAGACCTTAGAATGCAGGTTCATAGTTCCTTGAAAGTAAATTTTCAGGTAGGTAAGACACTGAAGAAGACATTTGATTTGCTTTCCTTTATGGTCACAGCATTGAGTATAGGAGTTGGGAGGTCATGTGGCTGCACAGGGCATTTGTTGAGGGCACTTTTGGAATATTATATGCAATTCTGGTCCCCTTCCTATCGGAATGATGCTGTGAGACTTGAAAGGGTTCAGAAAAGATTTACAAGGATTTTATCAAGGTTGGAGGATTGGACCTATAGGGAGCAGTTGAATATTCTGTAGCTCTTTTCCCTAGAGCATCGGAGGCTGAGGGGTGATCTTAGGTTATAAAATCATGAACGGTCTGGATAGGACAAACAGGCAAGGTCTTTTCTGTGGAATGAGGGAGTCCAGAACTAGAGGGCAAAGGTTTAGGGTGAGAGGGGAAAGATTTAAAAGGGCCCTAAGGGGCAACTTGTTCACGCAGAAGGTGGCGAGTGTGTGGAATGAGCTGCCAGAGGAAGTAGTAGAGGCTAGTACAATTACAGCATTTAAAAGGCATTTGCATGGGTATATGAATAGGAAGGGTGAAGAAGGATATGGGCCAAGTGCTGTCAAATGGGACTAGATTAGGTTAGGCTATCTACTTTGCATGGACGACTTGTACTGAAGTGTCTGTTTCCTTGCTGTACCTCTCTATGACTATAACCACTGAGAAATCTGCTTTTTGCACTTGTTGATTTCTTGTATGGTATTATCTCTTGCTGCGAATGGGTCTGAGCATTAAAGTTCACCTCATCAATCTGACCAGTTAGAGGAGAACTGCAGTTGTTTCATTCATTTCCTTAAATTAGTTAGGAACAGTTGGAGTTGGTGTTCAAGGTGACTAGTTTTCTGGAAGTTTGTCTTTATTCTCTGGTATGGATATAATGCTACTACGTGATACAAGGTAAGTAACAGTTACATGAGTAGCTCTTATTGTGACGTTTGCAGTAAAATATTCAGTTTCTCATCAGTTAGCTTAAGGCAACAGACATCATTTACATATAAAACTTAGCACCTAATAATTTGAGAGCAGTTGTATGGAATGCAGTTCATATCTGTCTTTTTTGCAACATAATATCTAACATTTGCCCCTGCCTTTTGAAGAACATATTTTTTATTCGAAAAGCTTATTTGCATCTTTTTTTTAAAAAAAAATGTCACTGACAGCTGGACAGAGAAAGTGGAGATTGATGATTGAACAAGAAAAAAATCCTTCACTGAATTCTGCTTTGAGAGTAAATAAAAGATTAAATTTACATAATATTTGTTAGAGTCTATGAAAGTGGCAAAATATTTAATTGAAATAATTTTTCAAACATATTCACTGTTGTAATAGAAGGAACTATGAATTTATGGAAAAGTGTCAGCAGTGCAGTGAGATTGAAGATAAAGCAGATTGCTCATGTGGTTGTTGACCGATTAAACATTGGTTAATATGAAGGGAAACAAGTTGTACCAGTTTTATTCCTATCCAGGAGGACTGTTAAATTATTGGTTTGAAGTCTTTTCTCTCAGATTCCAGCACTGACATGGTATCGCTTACACGACCTATTGATTTGGTCAAAATGCTGCTTCTGAATGACCACTAAAATGAAGATGTAGTTTCCTGTAAACGGGCTGGAATATATGATCTCAGAATTGCAAGACTTAATAAAGTGGTTATGTTTTAAGCTGTCTACTTTGACATAGTGTAAAATGTCCTGGAATGGAAGATGGTGAAATCATGCCAAACCCTCCTTAAGGATACGCCTGTAATTTGATTATCATGGGAAAGACAAAGGCTGAACTCTATAGAAAATAAAGTGCCAGTTTGCATCTTTGAGAAAAGAAACCCAGCTATCTTTATAGACATAGATTCTCAGATTGAGACATCTAGGAAGGAAGACTAAATATACTCTACTCCTGTTCAAAGCAGATGAGACTTTTTGGTAGTCATTGAACAGTGCACTGGGGAGAAGTGATCTTCTATTTGAAGAGATGGGACTTGTTGAGTTAGCAAGTGGGCTTGGATGCAAGAAGGCATTTCAGGAATATTTAGAAGACTGAATGAAATTTCAAAGGACATTCGAAGGCTCTACCTGGTTTGGAAGGGAAAAGAGAGCCTACTGAAAAACTGCAACATAGGACTTGGAGGTAGAAGTATGCCATTTGGTCCTTGAGACCTGCTCTCCAAGAAAATTGTTCAAGACATTGGTTCGGCCACATTTAGAATACTGTGTACAGTTCTGGGCATCACATTACCAAAAGGATTTGACGCTTTGGAGAGGGTGCAGAGAAGGTTTACAAGGATGTTGCCTGGTATGGAAGGTGCTAGCTATGAAGAGAGGTTGAGGTAGGTTAGGTTTATTTTCACTAGAAGAAAAGAGATTGAGGGGGGAACCTGATTGAGGTTTACAAAATCATGAAGGGTATAGACAGGGTGGATAGCAACAAGCTTTTTCCCAGGGTGAAGGATTCTATAACGAGAGGTCATGCTTTCAAGGTGAGAGGTGGAAAGTTTAAGGGGAATACACTCGATAAGTACTTCATACAGAGGGTGGTGGGCGTTTGGAATGCATTGCCAGCAGAAGTGGTTGAGGCAGGCACGGTGCATTCATTTTAAGATGCGTCTGGGCAGATGCGTGAGCAGAGGGATACAAATGCTTAGGAATTGACCAACAGGTTTAGACAGTACATTTGGATTGGCTCAGGCTTGGAGGGCCGAAGGGCCTTTGCCAGCAGAAGTGGTTGAGGCAGGCACGGTGCATTCATTTAAGATGCGTCTGGGCAGATGCGTGAGCAGAGGGATACAAATGCTTAGGAATTGACCAGCAGGTTTAGACAGTACATTTGGATTGGCTCAGGCTTGGAGGGCCGAAGGGCCTATTTCTGGGCTGTAAATTTTCTTTGTTCTCTTTGTTCTAAGGTTACGGCTGACCTATTCCATAACACTTGACTCCCTTGTCTAACTCAGTCTGGAATAAATTTACAAACTCAACCTCCGTTTAACTTTTATTATATAAAATTGTTATGCTCTCATGTTATTTTTAAAAAGTACTTAATTTTACAGAAGAAACTTTTACTTCACGTTTAGCAAAAATAGAAATTGTAACTAGAATGAGACAATGAGATCTACCGGTCCACAACACTATTTCAGAGATCATTGTGCAGTTTCCTCATGGTATGATTTCTGTCTGATTTAGAATTCAGTGACCAATCTTGACAACTATGAGATGGGTTTAATTAGAAAAGGAAAAGAAGGGTAATGAATTGAAGCTGGGTAATTGGGTTGAACTTCAAAATAACTGCAATCTAAGTGAAAGGTGGAGCAAACCTGAAACCCATTGATGCTCCATGGTCAAGCAATGTCAATCCAAAATTGTTCTGCATGCTTTCTCATTTAATTGGATATGGTAGGCAGAGTGAAATTGCTTACCACTTTGCAAGCAGGGTCTTGGAGGTCCTTCTGGACAAATTGGCACAGACATGGGACTCCTTCCCGCAGGACCAGTAGTGAAGATTGTGACACCAGACCATGCTAGCTTGGTCTGAAATTGAGTTTTCCCTGTCTGGAGGACTGGCCAACACTTTGGGCAGCAGGTCCATGACCTACTTTACTCTGCCAGGGTAATGTCCCTCCTATAGTCCAATTCTCTCAAACTATCTCTCTGCAATTGTTCCTCCCTCCCACCAGTGCTTATGCTGAATCATTCCAATAAATGCATGCAACATCTTCCCTCACTCGCTCTTCTCTATCCGTCTCTTTGCCCCTGCATAGCGAATATCTTGGCTCGCCACTCATGAAAAGCATAAAAGATGACAAGTTGCACCTGTCAAAATGGGTGTTGCCACACTTCTTAATAAATTCCACACCGCTGAAAGCTCTATACGTTTCTCTTCAAAATGAGAGTAATGTAATGGCCATACCTGAACCCAGGTCAGAATGATCAAGACTTTAAACCATAGTTACGACTGTGTATCATTTTAGCATACATTGTGGGAACACTAATGTCCTTATCGTAAAACATCAATATTATCAACATGAATTTATTTTAACCACTTACACCTACCTTTTCCTTAGCTAACAAAAAGTTCCTCCATCACATTTGATGTGTACTTAAATTGACCATGTTAGTAATGATTTTTAAGGGTAGATAACCAGAATCTTTGAGTTGTGCTTTGGGGAGACTAAAAGGAAGAACAGTAATTGGAAAAAAAATTGGAAAAAATAATCAGCGAGCCGAGGTGCACGTGTGAAAAGGATAATTTAATGCAAGATCAAAGCTGAAAGGAGAGGGGTATGCTCATGAATGGATTTCAGTTTGAGCATGAAGCTATTTGTTGATTAAAAGCCATTATAGATTAACGTGTGAAAGGAGGATGGTTGAGTGGGACTTGGTGCAACACTGGGGACACGCAGCACATGTTTTTATTGAGCGGAATGGGAGGCCAGGCAGGCATTGAAGTAGATCACAATGTAGGTTCAGACAGCAGATGGGTCAAGGCAGGGTAGAAATAGATGTTGTTCAAAAGATGAAGGTAAGCTATCTGTGATGGAGCGCATACAGATTTCGGATCATATTTGGAACAATTTGCGTACAAAGGTTGTGAATTACCTTAGAAATGTCTTGGTAGTGGTTTGTAACTGATGTTGTGGCCTAAGTTTTTCATGGGTGGCACGGTGGCTCAGTGATTAGCACTACTGCCTCACAGCACCAGGGACCCGGCTTCGATTCTGCCTCGGGCAACTGTCCATATGGAGTTTGCGCATTCTCCCCGTGTGCGTGGGTTTCCTCCCACAATCCAAAGATGTGCAGGTTAGGTGAATTGGCCATGCTAAATTGCCCATGGTGGTGGGTGCATTAGTCAGTGGTAAATATAGGGCAGGGGAATGGGTCTGGGTGGGTTACTCTGCAGAGTGTTAGTGTGGACTTGTTGGGCCGAAGGGCTCGTTCCCACACTGTCGGGAATTTAATCATATGTTGATATATAATGACTGGTTGATGGGGAACCACCTGAGCAATTCAAAGAAAGGAAGGGTGAAGAGGACTGAAGAGAATATGCTGAATGACATTTGTGTACATGTAGAACTTGGTTCCAAAACTCTGATTTTATATTTAATTGTGTGAAATTGACTTTTTTTACAATATTTGAATATTTTGTTCTCTGTCCTCTTTCAGGATTAAATCGATGTGCACAATGCAAGCAGCTATATTGTTCAGTGAAATGTCAGAAGATTGATTGGCCAGTGCACAAATCCATATGTAAACCTGCAAAGCCTCTGTAAGTGAGAATTATTCAGTGGCATTGATGTCAATCCTACCTCTTGCATCCTAAAGATTGAACACACTAACAGTAACATCTGAGCAGCAGTTTACATGAAATCCATTTGTCTGCATTCTCTTTCTTATGCCCAATTCTTTGAAATGTGTTAGATTAGATTCCCTACAGCATGGAAACAAGCCCTTCGGCCCAACAAGTCCACACCGAACCTCCGAAGAGTAACCCACCCGGACCCATTCCCTTTTATTTACCCCTGACTAATGCACCTAACACCCTATGGGCAATTTAGCATGGCCTATTCACCTGACCTGCATATCTTTGGATTGTCGGAGGAAACCCATGCAGACACAGGGAGAATGTGCACACTCCACGCAGTCAGTCACCTGAGGCAGGAATCAAACCCGGGTCCCTGGCGCTGTGAGGCAGCAGTGCTAACCACTGTGTGCCACCCCTGTGGGTATAGTTCTTGCAAAAGCCTATAGATGAGTACATTTTAAGTTAAAATACGATATTAGCAGAATGGCATGAAATTTGAGATGTGGATGTTTGCATCCTTTTATAGTTGCTCACTGGTTGTTGAATCTAAAAGCATTTTTTGGCTTGCAGTTTGCCCATGTAAAATGATAAAAGTAGACACACCTGTGTTCACTGTTAGTTCATTACTGGATTTGTTTTTATTTACTCGATTGAAATACTGTTTTGAGGCTAGTGTAAAATTAGCTGATAAACTTTAATACTGGAAGTTATTCGTTTTGGCAACAGCAAATGAAAGAAAATGTGAACTTTTTAATAACAAACTTCTGTTTGGATTTAGCAGTCGGCCTGAGGACCATCAAAGATTAACCAAAGAGAAGTTGCCTGCAGAACATCATGCGGTAGATCATTAATTTGTATATGAACAAAGTAATGACAGTGGAAGAGAATGTGTTAATCCTTTTTTTTACAAAGATGGTGCAAAAGAATAGCTTATTATTGGTCAACCAAACCAAAACTGTTTTCGATGTCGTGGTCTTTGGCTCTGAAAATGTGATTTCTCAATATTACTTTTTAAAAAATACTGTTTATTAATATTTTATCTTTCTATTTATCCTACATCATTGCAAGTTAGTGAGCATGTTGATCAAGAGAAAGTGAGGACTGCAGTTGCTGGAGAGTCAGAGTCGAAAACTGTGGCGCTGGAAAAGCACAGCAGGTCAGGTAGCCCGAAACATCGGCACTCCTGCTCCTCGGGTGCTGCCTCACCTGCTCTTTTCCAGCAACACACTTTCAACTATGTCGATCAAGAAGCCAAGAAAGTATGTGTGTGTGTGTGGGTGGGTGGAGGAGAGCGCGGAGAGGGAGAGGACTTGTCTGAACGTCTTGGTGCAGGGGTGAGAAAAGAAGCTGTTGCTGCAGATAATGCGGCTAAACTTTGTAGGGCTTTCCTTTAAAATTGCACTTAACTAAGTGAGAGCTATTTATAACAATAGCTAACCTGAGAGCCTGGAAATAGTTTATGGTATTCTGAGTTAAACCAGGACTGGAGTTAAAAAGAACAAGAGTTGCATCTTCTGATTGAAATGTGCAGGGAAAATGCACGGTTGGAGTTAAAATAGAAGGACACAGGTTTTGGGTTAGGGATGGAGCAAGTCTGGGGAAGTATTAAATTGAAAAGGTAATGAGACTAGGGTACCTGCTGGCAGAGAGAATTAATCATGTGATCTCACCTTAGTGTCAAGATTAAACAGATTTCTCATGAGTTGGAGATGAGATGAAGGGTTTCTGGCGATCTTGGTAGTGAGAAGGTAACCAGGGTTTTGTTATACTTTGTAAAATGGCCTGGCATAGATGGTTTTGACAGACAAGATTGAGGTCTGGTTGTGCTTAATGTAGTCTAGCTAAGACTGTACTGGGACAGATCGTCCATAATTTTGTTGAATGGTGAGACAGGCCTGAGGGGCTGAATGGTCACTCCTGCTTTGAAGTCTATGTTCCTTGTTCTTAAGTCTGCTACTGGATTGCTAATGCAGTTAAATGTCTTAAACCCTGAATTGGACTTTGTTAGAATGGAGCTATACCAGGGAAATTAAGTGTATGAGAACAAAAAAGGTTTGTATTTTAAGGATGAAGGCATCTGTGAACATGATTGAACAAACTGGAGTCTTGTGGTGTATGTAAATTTCAGTAGTTGGGTAAGGATGAACAAGGAAGAGGATCAACGAAAGGGGTCTTCCCATGTCGAGGATTAACCTCCTTCCTTCATTTACACTAACTGTTACAGCACATTTCCATTCTGCCAGCAGATCAAGTCACACCAGGACAACCCATCCATCTTGTCAGATACATTTAACTTAATGCCCATGCCATTCAGTCTTAATGTGATTGAATTAGTACCTTAGCTTGGACAGAAGTTGGCTTGTGAATAATTACCCCTTTTTATCTTAGCAAACCCTCACTTCCAATTGTACCTTAAACCATTTACGCATCCTGACTACTGATGTGACAAGAGTGCCCCTCAACTCCAAGACAAAATGTGGTCTCACCATCTATTGCCTGGACAGGTTTTCCTGGTTTGATCCTCCAATATATTTAACCCCTCTGATCTCTCCTTCTAAAATACTCAGTTTGCTATCCTCCATAAATTTGAGATATTTATGAAGGATAAAGTGGGCCCATTAGGAACAAGCAGCCTAAGTTGCTTGCTGAAGCAAAGGGTATGACAGAGGTACTAAATGCGTAGTTTGCTTCTGTCTTTACCAAATTAGAAAATGGTGACAATGGCCTCGTTGAAAATGAGTGTTGAGCAACCAAATACTATAATGGTAGATAAAAAGAAGAGGTGCTTAAAAAGGCTGACAGCATTCCAGGTGGACATGTCAGCAGGCCAGTATAGGATGTATCATAGATTGCTGAGAGAGGTAAGGGAGCAAAATGTGGAGCCATTAACAAATTTTCCAGGCCCCTCTGAACACTGATTAGTCCTGGTGGACTGGAGGGATTGCTAATGTGACACCATTGTTTAAGAAAGGGTTAATTGATCCAGGATATTACAGACCTGTCATCCTGATATTAATAGTGGGAAAACTGATGGGTTGCCATAATGTGATCAGGTAAACATAGACTTCAGAGAAAAATAAGTTACTATTAGACAATCAACATGGCTTCGTCCAGGTCAGATCATCTCTGATAAATTAAGTTTTTTGATAAGGTGACATGGGTAGTGGATGTTGTATATTTAGAAAGCATTTGCTATGGTGTCTTATGGCAGATTAGTTCGCATATTAGAAATGTTTGTCATCAACAGGTACTTGGCGGCAGGGATTAGAAGTTGACTAAAAGAAAGGAAATAGAGGGTAGATGTAGATGGGTATTTGTTTTGACTGGACATTAATTGAAAGAGGTGAACCCCAGAATTGGTGTTGAAACCTTTTGCTTTTTCTGATTATGTAAATAATTTAGAAATATGTGTTAAGGGCAAAATCTCTAAATTTGCTGATATGAAGCTAGGGAGAGTAGTGAATTTAGAGGGACTTTGACAAGTTGGCCAAATGCCAGACACCTGCCAGGTGAATGTCAATGTGGATAAATGTGAGATAATGTGTGGCAGGAACACTGAGAAACAATACAGGCTCAATTGTACAGGCACATAGGGACTCTGGGTTCAAGTGCATTATTCTCTGAAGCTAGTCAGGTAAAATGTAACAGTTGTTAAAGTACATAGGATTCTTGGATTTACAAATAGAGGCATAGAGTATTTCAACAGTGAGCTGATGGCGCATGCCTACTAATCATTGGTCAAATCACATTTGGAGTATTGTGTCCAGTTCTGGGCACCTTATTTAAGGAAGGATGCTAAAACCCTGGAGAGGGTGCAAGGGAGAGTCACTAGAATGAACCAGGAATGAGGGATTTTAGATAGAGTCATAGAGATGTACAGCATGGAAACAGATTCTTCGGTCCAACCTGTCCATGCCAACCAGATATCCCAACCCAATCTTGTCCCACCTGCCAGCACTCAGCCCATATCCCTCCAAACCCTTCCTATTCATATACCCATCCAAATGCCTCTTAAATGTTGCAGTTGTACCAGCCTCCACCACTTCCTCTGGCAGCTCATTCCATACATGTACCACCCTCTGTGTGAAAAAGTTGCCCCTTAGATCTCTTTTATATCTTTTCCCCTCTCACCCTAGACCAATGCCCTCTAGTTCTGGACTCCCCCCACCTCAGGGCAAAGACTTTGTCTATTTATCCTATAAATGCCCCTCATAATTTTGTAAACTTCTATAAGGTCACCTCTCAGCCTCCGCTCCAGGGAGAACAGCCCCAGCCTGTTCAGCCTCTCCCTATAGCTCAAATCCTTCAACCCTGGCAACATGCTTGTAAATCTTTTTTGAACCCTTTCAAGTTTCACAACGTCTTTCCGATAGGAAGGAAACCAGTAGGACCTTACCATTAAATGTATAAGTTCTGCTAAGATTTGCTTTCCCAAAATGCAGCACCTCGCATTTATCTGAATTAAACTCCATCTGCCACTTCTCAGCCCATTGGCCAATCTGGTCAAGATCCTGTTGTAATCTGAGGTAACCCTCTTCGCTGTCCACTACACCTCCAATTTTGGTGTCATCTGCAAACTTACTAACTGTACCTCTTATGCTCGCATCCAAATCATTTATGTAAATGACAAAAAGTATAAGGGCCCAGCACTGATCCATGTGGCACTCCACTGGTCACAGGCCTCCAGTCTGAAAAACAACCCTCCACCACCACCCTCTGTCTTCTACCTTTGAGCCATGCAAGGAAAGATTGCACAAATTGGGCTTATTCACCTCTGAGGTGAGAAGATTGAACTGGCTTGTTGAGTTCAAAATTATGAACAATTTTGACAGGATAAAGAAGAATTTTCTGTTTTTGTTTCCTGAATGTTAGGAGCTAGAGTTCCCAATTTCAAGATTGTCAGCAAGAGAGCCAGGAATGAGATGAGGAGAAACTTCTTCACTCAGTGTATTATTAGGATTTGGAGTGCAAGGTTTCAAAAAAGCTGTATAAATTTTTGGAATTGATGAATTTAGAAGGCTACAGAAATAGGATTGGAGAATGGGATTAGCGGAGTAGCTCTTTTGAGAAACAGGTACAGAGATGATGACTTGAATGGCTTCCTGTACCATAAAATTCTCTGCTTCTGTATCTTGCTCGAATCTCTCAATCATTTGGGTTCTTTGTGGTTTTTGTGTATGTTTTAGTTCCCTCTCTGTCTTGCATGAATTCAATTACTTCCTATCATACCTAAATACTTTCCTCCCATGTGACCTTCACAACATATGTTCATTCAACTGATTGTTTCTTCCAATTCTAATAGGCCATCATTGACATTGCCATGCATTTTGTGTTTTTCTTCTATGTAGGGAAATGAATAGTGTATCAAGAAGGGAAAAAAAAAAGCCTCATTGTAGCATTTAGTCTCCTATTATTTACTTTAATGATTTCAGAGGAATACTTCATGTTAATCTATCTGTCCTATTGAAAGGAAAGACAGATCTAGTACAGAATACGGGAAGGAATTGTTTTGCATATAAAATTGGAAACATGGGGCTTAACCAAACATTATACCACAGATTAAAATCTTTGTTTTGGTTTATTAGAATTCTAGAAATTTTCCCTTAAAGCCATGGCGCATATTTTATTACTGTACCGTTTTGAAGCACCTACCAGTTGGCCTTATAAAGCAGTAAACATGTCATAATAATTTGCTCAATTAATTTGTCTCTTTTTATTATGAAATCTTTTTTAGTGTTCAGTTACCAAAACGATGGAGAAAAAGAAAATTCAATTAACTGATCTGAAATGCATGGAATTGCCAAAAGAATCAACTTTGCAGGTAAATATTATTCCTGTTTTGTCTAATTTCAGCCTCGTCATCATCTCCCCTAAGGCACTGAATATTAATCAATTCTTGAGGTTATGATTGGACTCAGTACTTCCATTGCTACATAGAATCTCATTCTTTAAAAAGTGTTAGTTTTGCTGCCTGCTTTCTTTCCTTTTTTTTTAGTCGTGACCCCTAAGAAAGACGGCAAATGACAAAATGAGTGTCTAAGGCCTCTTTAGTATTAAAATATATGACAGTTCATGTAGATGTAAGGTCATAATGGTTAGATAATTGAATTGACTTTGTGAACCTCTGGATTTGCTGTACTCCTTTTTTTCTCTGATTCCAGTTAGAGTTGAAAGAATACTTTCCTCTTGCTGTATGAATCAAACAGGAAAAAAATGTAATCTTGACTAATGTACCTGTTCTGATATTTAGACCAATCATTACGGGACTGTTTTGAAGATGGAAATACATTGTTGTGGTCGAGTATTTTAAGCCAGCACAACACAGGGTCTTTCATTCAAATGTCAAACAGTCTTTATTTTATACCAATAAAAAACCAATCTCTGCTGGTAAACCGGGAGACCAATAATAGAGTTTCAAGTACTATTCGAAGAATAATTTGGAGGTACTAATGTTGGATTAGGTTGGACAGAGTTAAAGATCACACAACACCAGGTTTTTGTCCAACATGTTTATTTGGAAGCACCAGCTTTCGAATGAAGAATGAATGATGAAGCAGTACTTCGAAAGCCGGAGTTTCCAAATAAGCCTGTTGGACTATAACCTAGTGTTGTGTCATCTTTGACCTTATTCCAACAATACTGTTCTGATTATGTTGTATCACGGTGCCACTGACAACAAGATTGATACTATTAAGAAGGACTGGAGTTTAGGACATCTCAACAGTGACACAGGATAGCCATCATAGTGTAATTTAGTTGAGAAATTGAGAACCTGTTGTTATGTACACATCCTCCAGACGCCATACATTCACCCCATCCAAAACGAGAGAAAATCTTTTACATAATGATCAGCTTGAGAGCTGGCATACCTCACCCTGATGAGAATATATTGTTTTTGGTCATACAAATAACAATCATTAAGTCTCTCCAGGACTTATTTGTCGGATCCAATTGGATGCAAAGCATCAATCACCAGTCGGATACTCTCAGGAGATCTGTTTGAAATATTGTTTACTGGAACAAACCTTGTGATTTGCACATCTGCTGTAAAGTGCATTGTGCTTTTGCACTTTGTTAACTGAGTGCCCAAGAATCAGTTTACCAACATAATTGCTGCTTGGTTTGAAAACGCCCCCCCCCCTTTCAATTGTGTTAACACGAGTTGTGTAATGTCACCTTTGGCTCAAGTGTCATTTTCCTCATCTGCTACTTGTAACAGCTATACGACCTGAGTTCAGGCAGCCTTTTCTGAGTGTACAGATCTAGAGCACAAACTAATCATTACTGTTCTGATTATCATTTTTTTTTGATGGATGCAGAAAAGTCTTACAACCAAAAAATTAGAAGCAGAAGCACATTCCCACAACCCCACCCATAACTCTTGATTTTCGAACCAAACAAGAATCTGCCCATCTTTGTCTAAAAATTTTCAGCAACCCCATCCCCATTGACTGCCTGATGCTGACCGCTCCAAAGCTGCACAACCATGTGATAGAAACAAAACCCCATCTTTATTTTGGATGGGTGGCCCTTAATTTTAAAATATTGCACCTTTAGTTCTGGACTGACCCACCAGTGGAAGCACCTCTTCGCAAGTGTCTTGTCAAGCCTATTCTGGTTCTTATATACTTTAATCAATTCATCACTCATTCTTCTAAACATTAGCCTGACCTTGCTATCCTCAAGTAAACTAGTTCATTCAGGGTATCAACCTAATAAACCTATTATGAAGTGTTTGCAATTCATTTACATCCAATCTTAAATAAGAGGACTAAAACTGTGCATGATGTTTGAAATGTCTCATCGATGCCTTCCAAACTGACAGATAATACAGTTAATTTTATCACTGAATCCCTACAGTATTGAAACAGGCCATTGGGCCCAATGGGTCCACGTCGACCCTCTGAAGAGCATCCCACCCAGACCCATCCTCCTACGTCATCCATGCATTTCTCATGGCTAATCCATCTGACCTGTAAATGCCTACATTCTCTGGTCAGTTTAGTATTGCCAATCCACCTAACTTGCACATCTTTGGATTGTGGGAGCAAACTGGATCGCCCAGCGGAAACCAGCGCAGACACTGGGGCAATGTGGAAACTCCACTCAAACAGTTGCCCGAGGGTGGAATTGAACCTGGGTCCCTGATGCTGTGAGAGAGCAATGCAAATCATTGAGCCACCATGCCACCCCATGTTAATGTTTGAATTGTGCACTGTGTTGGATGATGGAGAATTGATGGCACACCGAGGATGCAACGACTAGTTTCTAAGTCTATCATGTTTTTTTCGGGCTGCCATTTATCTCTTTGGATGAATAAATTCACTTAAAGCAGCTTTTTTAGGGAAAAGAAATGTTCAGAGATTCAGAAGGGGTCTGAGATGAATAATGAAAATTTGTGGGATTTCAACAGTTGGCTTTTTTTTCTTTTCTACCTTGGTAATGAATTTCAAACTTAAATATATCCAGTCTTAAGTCACATTCAGTAACTTGGCAACAGTCGGCAATAATTATGACAGCAGCCCACAGCAACACCTGGAGATTTCATGTATATGGCACTTTTTATAGAGCTATCAACCCTTTGAGGATTGTCAAAGTACTTGAAAGCAGGTATACCATCCCATTGAAGAAAACTTTGCTGGTAATAACAATGTGCCCAGCACTCCCACTGACCTGAAAGGGTTAACCTTCAGACGTTGGTTTAAGAGTTGTTCTGTATCATCTATAAATTTGGAATCTGGTGGTGTACACTAATATTGGTATATATACTGTAGATGAACTATTGGCTTATAACCAGATCTTCATGCATTATAATGTTTTTGTTTTCCACTTGTCAACTTCTTTAACAGCATGCCCACTTAAATATTGCCTCAACAGTAGCTGGACTCATTGTTCTCTATAAACAGCTTCTGTTGAATTTAGAATTTGGTTTGATGATGCAGTAAGCTGATTTCTTCAAAATCAATCTTTTCCAACCAAAGGACAACATACTTGAATTCTAGGTTCTGTCATACTACCACCTCCTTGTCTTTTGTTTATAACCTATATTCCTCACTGTGGTTCCAGACCCACAGCAATGTGGTTGACACGCAATTGCCCTCTGAAATGGCCTAGCAAGCCATTCAAGTTCTACCAGTCGCTACCTGCACCTTCCATGTTCACTTCTATGAAATAAGTTACGCTTATCAATGATTTCTACCAAGATTCATATTATTCAGCTGCTTCTGAACCCTAATTTCATCTATTCTATTGAATGGACAAATTATAGGACTTGGGTAGTCACTTCTTAACTGATCTGTACAGGAAAGATTTCAAACAGTGGGTTTTGGCTTTAGCACAGGCACCTGAAAGCTTTCAGTTACTGGCAAGACTACAAAAAGCCAACTTAAAGTTTCTACCAGTTTATAACTTGAATTCTACTAAGATATAACGAGATGTCTACTTTGTGTCATACTAAGTGGAATGACCTCCATGTGCGAGGCAAGACTTGTTATGAATATACTGGAAAATAAATATTATTAATCTTTACATCTTGCTTAAAATTCAAAGTGGGAATATTGCAACACTAAAGACAAGAAATTACTTCCCTCAAGCCTGTTTCTATGACTTGTTGAAACTTTATTGCTGGAACAGCACAGCAGGTCAGGCAGCATCCAGGGAACAGGAGATTCGATGTTTCTGGGCCTGTGCCCGAAACGTCGAATCTCCTGTTCCCTGGATGCTGCCTGACCTGCTGTGCTGTTCCAGCAATAAAGTTTCAACTTTGATCTCCAGCATCTGCAGACCTCACTTTCTCCTGTTTCTATGACTTGACAAAGATGAAGAAGTTCTATCTCTGTCAGCATATGTTAATGTGCTCTGACCCTTTTTAAAAAGTCATGACAATTGGATCCTTTTGGTGCAGTCATCCATTTTGGAAGAAAAGAAAGGCAACTTAACATCCAAACGGAGAAAAACTTCCGTGTTTGCTGCAGAGGGATTTGAGTGTCCTCAAGCATGAATTGCAGAACTGTTCAAGGCATTTTTAAAAAAATATTCATGAGATCACACCTAGAGTATTATGTACAATTTTAGTCCCCTGCAAGAGGGATATAGTTGTATTAGAGGCAATTCAGAGGATGTTCGCTAGATTGATTCCAGGTGAAGGGTTTATCGAATGAAGAGAAATTAAGCAGTTTGATTCTGTACTATCTGGTGTTTAGAAAAATGAGAGCGGATCTAATTGAGATAGTAAATACTGAAGGGGTTTGACAGAGTCAATGTGTAAAGGATGGTTCCCATTGGGGATATCTAGAATGTGAGGTCATTGTTTTAGATTAGGATAGTAGATTTAAAATAGATGATTATTTATTTCTCTAAGGGTTGTTTGCGTAAATTTAAGGAAGACACTGACATTTTTTGTTAATTGAGTTAGAAGGTTATGGAGAGCTGGCAGGAAAGGAGCTGAGAATGAGATGAGGTCAGCCACGATCATATCAAATAGCGGTGTGGGCTCGAGAGACTGAACTGCCTGCTTTTGCTCATAGTTCTTATTTCTCTCTGCATCATTTAATTTTTTTTATATTATTGAACTTGTCACCTAAAGTTTTTGACTGCCAGTTGTGAAACTTCACCATAAATTATTAAATTTTGATTTATTTCAGGTGGTTGTCACAGATTTCAAAGATCCAAGTGAGTTCCATGTACAAATTCTCACTCCAGAAAACTTTGAGATCTTGCGAAAACTTGAATTATCGTTGAAGAAGGCACTCTCAAGTGTGAATAACATGGATGAATATATCCCTGATGAAGGGGAAATATGTGTGGCCAAATTTTCAGAGGATCAGGTAAAGAGTGCTATAGTTTTATTGCTACCCTTTGGAGCCACTGTTTCATGTTGGCAACCAGTTGTAAAATGTGTGTATTTTTTGTTTGCAATAATGATGTGCAGTCAGGATATTCTGTTGGACTTTCTAGTTGTAATTGAGCTGAGGTGGTGAAGGTGAAATGAATGGTAAACGGGTAATGAAGGCAATTTGTGGTTAAGAAGAAGAACAATTTCAGAAAGTATAGTTTTATCTTTGTATCGATCAAGATATGTTCAAAACCCTAGATGGAGTCAAGTTTTATTTTTCTAATGAGGGTTCCTTTTCTGAATGGTGTAATTATTTCACTGGTCTGTTTGCTAATGGAGTTTCATTTATTTGTGAGTTTGGCTAGTGAAGTTTAACTGCAGACGTGTTACAACCAACTGATCTTGTCCCAATATCTGCATTGCTGACAATTATAAAACTGAACAGACAACAATGGCAATACTTTTCCAGTCTCCCATTTAGATGAGACTTTCCAAGATAATGTATGCTAATTGCATGCAAAACAATATGATAACAGCATTTATATATGATGAAGATTTAAGGGGTGTTTAAACGAAAGGTTTACATTGTGATAGGCAGACAGATATTGCAGCAGTATATATTGAAAATGTGCATCAACCATGTGGAAAATCCAACACAATGACTCTGGGAATTGCCTGAAAAATTTAAATTTCCTTGGCAACGCACATTGCCTGGAAGCCTGAGTGTTCCCTACTCTGAATAAGGTTTTGAGATTTTGGACAGTTTGGCTCACTTAAGCTTAATTACCCAGAAAAGGTTATATTATTAAAATCTGCTCAAACTCCCAGACAACTATTAAACCGAACCCACAACTCATTCACTTTCTCATCCACCAGATACCTACCCCAAGCTTTCCCTATTTGTTCATCCATTTACCTGTCACCCTAACCCCCTCATTTGCTTACCTGAGACCCTACCTCCCTCACTCACTTGGCGTCTTGTCTCTATACTATGCTTATGTACTTGGCATCTCTCAGTAGCTTTTGGAGTGACTGCAGTACATTTAAACGACAGAATATGGCACTTACTGCCAAAAAAAGTTTCTGATGATTCCACTGTTGTGGAGGTGCAGGTGTTGGACTAGGTTGGACAAAGTTTAAAAAAAAATCACACAACACCAGCTTATCGTCCCAACAGCTTTATTTGGAAGTACAAACTTTCAGAGCACTGCTCCTTCAAGTAACTGGGGCAGGATCATAAGGCACAGAATTTATCGCAAAAGATTACAATGTCAAGCAATTAAAACTATATATTGAACAAATCTAGGGTGCTGTTGATTCTTTCAAACCCATTCTAAAAGATGAAGGTCTTAACCGATATCTAGGTTTTATTAAAGTACAGAGTTGAGACAGCTCAGGGAATCTCTTGTGGACGACAGACCTGTCAGTTCCCCTCATGGTTCGTCCGGGAGATCACACTCTTTGGTGGTCTGGAATAAAAGATCTCTTCAAGACAGTTTAGTTTAATTTCAATCATTCCCTTCATTTACCAAAAGCATCACTGTTAGAACATAACACTGATACCTATAAGCCAGGCTAACTGGATTCTATTAATCCAGGAGAGTAGAAATCGCCCTTCTTTCAAGAGCCCTGGCCAGCTACTCCATCATATGAAAAAAGCAAACTATTTTTATACACAGGTTTACAAAGGCATTACTGCCACAAACTCAAAAGTTACCAAAAGCATTGCATGTTCTGAACTAGACAGATAATAGCGAAGGATAATAATTCAGGAGAGAAGTTAATTGATACAGAATTTTGTCCCGAGGTCAGAATTAAAAATCCTTTATTAATTTCAGAAAGGAACCGCCATGAATGTTATCACTTGATGTTCTGTTTATACAAATTCACTGATGTTAAGGCAAATGTTCTTAATTATCTTATCCTTCCTTGCCATAACTTTTTTCTCATATGCAGCAATGTGTTCTATAATTCAAAATTGCATTTTAGTCTAAATGTTTAAAGACAACATTTAAGGCTATAAACTTTCTCACTTTGTTCAGCGTATCATTTTAATTGCATGCCACTGACTTTTTGCTATAAATTCTGTGCCTTATGATCCTGCCTCGCGGGTTGCCTGATGAAGGAGCAGCGCTGTTAAAGCTATTACTTCCAAATAACTTGTTGGACTATAACCTGGTGTTGTGATTTTTCATCTATCCACTGTTGGCTGAGCGTTCCTGGATTTATAACAATCTGAGAACCTGGGCCAAAAAGTCCATTATAATGTATGAATTAAAATGTGCTTTCTATTACTCCCATTAGGTGGTGCCCATGCATTCTGTATATACAGCAAGCTGTAGTGTGCAGAGGAAGAAGCTATTATTTTTTCAGGTCTGATATTCAGGAGTAGGAATGGGGTATTGGGGCTGCAAGTGGCAATAACTAGCTTGGGTAAAGTGATGATTTGTTTCTTTAATTGATTTTTAAAGTATAGGCAGCCTTTGATTTAGCCTAATAAACCTGTTACACCTTAAGTGTATGTGGATCTGAAAAACTAACCTTTGAAAAAAAATCTAATGCTAGTTACGTCCCTCAGAATGCATTTATAAATGGTTTACTGCTTATTTCAGTTTACTTGAAGGCACATACGCTTTCTGTCCTTGTCCAATATGGCAGGTAAGTTACGAGCAAAAATTCCATGCAGTTTCAAGTCTCCATATTGAGGCATTGGTAGCTCTATCTGTGTTAGGAAATTGTCTACTGTGGAGATCAAAATCTATGCCTTTCTATTTTGGATATATTTGCTTGCACTTTATTTTCTACCCAGTTTTCAGCAAAAAGTAGAAGAAATGATATTGGAAATATTAAGTAATTATATACTTGTTTACTCGAGCCTTAATTTATTTCTAACCCTTGTATTCCTCTAGAAGTGGTATCGTGCATTAGTTCATGATGTGAATGTGGCACATAAAAAGGCACATGTTTTTTACATTGACTATGGAAATAGGGAAACTGTCCCACTAAATAAAATTCGGCCACTGGACCTAGAAATGGCTCTTTCGCCACCTTGTGTAAGTTGTCTGAAATACTAACTAACTTGAAGTCAATATTTTCTGTGCATTTGTTGAAGTTAAATTTTAAGGCTCAAAAAACTATGTCAGTCATATTTTATGACTTTGAGGCCATGAAACTGTCTGTCTGTTTTATAACATCTAATAGCCAAACTGAGCAAATGATTTAACTTCTGTTTAGTGTCCACAGCATTGTACCTTTATTCTCCAATTCTGCTGTAACCAAATCTACATTTCACTTCCACTGCATGTTGAGGCTGCTGTGCACCTCTACTAATTTCTATACATTGGTTAATGCCCAAAAATGTATTGTTTAGGTTCATAACATTCCCCTTTCTTTATTAACATAAATGGAATATAATAACCTGTAAACTATTCCTCTGCTCTTTGACTTTAAGGTATGCACATTTGTCTTCCTGTGTCTTGCTCTCCAACTCATTGCTTTTCCCTACCAACAAATTCCACTATTACCAAAAAATATTAATCACCTTAGTTTAAACCTCACTTAACTTTTAGTAAGTATTGGCAATCATTTCGTTTTGAAATCCACTATGGTGACTCTGAAAAGATAGCAATATGTCTCAAGTATGGTAATAAGATTTATTCATTGCTGTTGAATAGATATTCGTTTTTGGTGAAATTTAAGAAGTTTATATTGTTATTTTGCACATTGGGGGAATGTTATAGTTCAAACATTGTTTGGCAATCATACTTTCTGGAAGTGGGCTTTTGTAAGCTCACTAAATGGTGCAGATTGTCCTTGTGGTAAAATGTTCTGATATTGATATGCCCACAGTGATATTATAAAAGATTTGCAGTATCCTTTGTGATGTATTTTGTTTGTTAAAATGTGTAACATATTGCAAAATCCAATTTTTGGTTTCTAGGCGGTGAAGTGTTGTGTTGCAAATGTCTCTCAGCTTAGTAGTTGGGATGAAGAATGCATCAAATTGGTCCGGCTTCAGCTTTTACAGAAGTCTTGCTCTATGACCATCTTGGGGAAACCAAATAATGTCTCATGTTGTCCTGTGGAGATCATAATGCCATCTGGTAATCTTATTTGCTGTGTACATGCTTTTTCTTTACCATATAATTTTAATTAGTTTTAGTTGAAGTAAAGTGCAATTGTGTAATATCTATATTTTATAATTATTGTTACAGGGCAATCGTTGCAGAAGTACATTTTAGAAAAAAGAATTGCTTTAGTTCGAGGAGATGAAGCTGTCACAGAGAGAAATCCTGGTAAGAATGAGAATTTAAAATTTTGGAATTTGAGCAGCTGCAATGGAATGATGGAGGAGGTCATTTGGCCCATTATATTTATGCTGGCTTTTTAAAAGAGCCATTCTATGGGTCCCATTCCCCATAACTCTTCAAATGAGAATTTAATTTCTTACAAGGAAAATATTCTAGGATTAGAATTAAATTTACTTCTGTTGCTCTTTTCAGATAGTACATTCTGGTTCATAAGCTTACATATGTTGTTTTTAAATTTAAAAAAATGCTATTCTTCTTTCAGTTCTTATACTTTTTTTTCAGTTTGCCTATTCCATTTGATGACAAATGGATCCTGTGCAAGCTGATGAAGTTCGAAGCAAGCTGCTAATCTTTTAATGGTCCCTTTATTTACAAAAATTGGCATTACCTGTGTCTATCCCCAATCTATTAACCCAGTCTCTATTCACACTTCAACTTATTAACGCATGTTTTGACAGGTGGGGCTTGAACTTTGGTGTCCCAGCTCCAAAGTAGGGATGCTATCACTGCACCATAAAACCCCTTGAAGCATGCTAAGTTGGATTATTTTTGGTTCTGAAGATGTAATTATGCACTGCTGGAGCAGGTGGGACTCGAACCTGGGCCTTCTAGCCCAGAAATGGAGACACTACCATTGAGCCACAAGAGCCTGTTCGAAGTGTGCTAAGTGTGTAATTAAGCAACACCCTTCACCTGTGTATTTCAACACTACAATTAACATACCATGAATAACTGGCGCTCTTGTGACTCACTTAAAACAATTTCCCCTTATTTGTATCAAAACCATTTATGCTTTTGAATCGCTATATTAAATCGATGTATAATTCTGTACTCTTGGGAGAGCAACTTAGCTTCCCTAGATTTTTGAAGTAATTTTAGTCTATTTATAGATGTTTTTGAACACAGCCATCTCAACTTGTCCTGTCAACTTCAAAGATTTGGATGCCGACTCCCTTGTTCAGGTTCCTTAGAACCCATAATATTGTCCTAGTTAGTTTGTAACGCCATCTTATCAAAAAAAATCACTTCATGCTTCTGTATTAAACTGATGAAATAGGTAGACAACATTTAAATTCTCGAAGTCTGATATGCACTGCTTGTTGTTTACAGCATTTTCGCACTTAATGTAATCTGCAAACTTGTAAAGTGTGTTCTGTACACTTATGTATAAAATATAACGTATAAATATAAAGAACAACGATTATGATACTAACAAATGATCTTGGGTAACAAAATTATTTGCAAGCTGCATAATTAGCTGGCATAGTTGATTGCATTGTTCCTGTAATTATTTATCTTGTAATATTGCTGCATCTTTTTTTTAGAGCGGGCTGACATCAAGAGGACAAATGACCATGTTACAAAATGTGAATCTGTGCAGAATTCTCTATTGTCATTTTGTGCGGAAGAAGTTTCTGTCATTGTGTCACATGTTGAAACACCAAGCAGCTTCTTCTGTCAGCAGCTAGCTAGTAGATGTAAGACATTTCAAATAATTTATAATATTTAGATGTTTCGCAGAATTGAATAGTTTGTCAAAAGATAGAACAGAGAATTGTGCAAATGATGCTTATGACCATTTTCTATCGCTTTCAGTCCAACTGAAAGTTGAATTTTGTTGCAGTCCCAATGGGAAAATCATAATCTTGTTAGTTCTGTATTGAAATATTGCTAAAAGACAAAATGAAGCATTTCTTTACTTATTGGAACTAGGAAACAAAAAACAAAACTTATAAATGAAGCTTCAATTCATATAGTATGAGAACGTGTTAATTGGTTAGACTATGATTTACACAGAGATACAGATGATGATATTCAATTTTAGTTAGCCAGTTAGACTCAGACCAGGCAGCTAGACTCATTTATGGAGTTAGAGGGGGTATAGCAGAGATTAGTTATGAAAAATTTCCTATGGCACTGCCCTGACCAAGAGATTTTGGGTGGTGGACAGACTCTGGGGAGTCAGGAGGTGAATTGCTTGTCATAGAACTCTAAGCCTCTGACCTGTTTTCAAGACCGAAGTTTTTTTTATAGCAGGTTCAGTTCAGTCTGTGGCTAATAACCACCAGGGTATTGTCATGGGGGATTCACTGACCATGTTGTTGAAAGCGATAAGGTGACAGATTCTCTTATGTTAGAAATAGTCAAGCAGGGCCTCATTCCTGATGGGCTTTTGTCTGAAACGTAGATTTTCCTGCTCCTCAGATCCTGCCTGACCTCCTGTGCTTTTCCCGCACCACTCTAATCTAGACTCTAATCTCCAGCATCTGCAGTCCTCATTTGCACCAAGCATGGATATTGTCCAGTTCTAGTTGTGTATGGATGTGGATTGCTTCAGTATTTGAGGAATTATAAATGGTGCTGAAGTCTGGATAGCTATCAGTGCATGTTTGAGCTCACTGCTATACTAAGGTTAGTTAACAGGTGGAAGCTAAACCAAAGGTCAGTGAGTAGGGGGTTATTGCTGAACCAATGCTGTTTTACAGCACTGTCAAGGACCCGATGCATCACTTTGATTAAGAATTGACAGGGAATGGATTAGTCATATTATCTAGCTGTATGTCTTGTTACCTAAATAAAACTTTCCTCTGCCTTTTCCTTGTCTCCACTGTGCGGTGAGATTATGAAAATTGCTTTAAATTTTGTTTTCGCATCATTCCATTATTTATTGACTTTGCAGTCAGTTTTTCCAGTGCTCCATTTCAACTTGGTGCTCCTGCTCCTCCAGTTTCACACTTGGTGCATTTTGTTCCCATTTGACATGCAAACGATGTACATCTGCAGTACTTTGACCAATTACCTCAATGTTTCATGATTCCCCCAGGGTCTACATTTATTTAGGATATCTGGTTGGCATGGATGAGTTGAACCAAACTTGTTGAAAATTTCTGGTAATGACAAGATTGACTGTGATGTTCACCACATGGTAGTAAATGTTTATAACTAATGGCTCCTTGATCAGAGGGAATACAAGCAAGTAATCTGAATTCCTAGCAAGGGAGCCTAAGTGAGGAGAAACTTGTTCAAAGGAAAAAAAGTATGGATGATTATTGGAGTACGTATCTTGAGGAGTAATCCAAATCTTAGAAATGAAATTTTATTTGTTTTAAATTGGAAATTAGTTCTATCCAAATATTACAGACAAGTCAAAACCTAGTGAATGAAAAATACTGTGGAGGTATCTTGAGGAAAATATATAGTATAGAATGTGGATACTGTTAACGTGTACTTCATTTGAGTTGCTACTTTGTTAGACTTGAGTGTAACTTTCTTCTTTGTATTTCTCAATAGATAAGTTTCAACAACTTCAAAAAGCAGTGACTGAATATTGCAATAGCATAAGTCCTGTACCAAGTTTTAGGCCTTCTGTTGGAGAGATTTGCTGTGCCCAGTTCACAGGTAAGATGAAATCAACATTTTTCATAATTGATGTGGTTGAATTCTGGATAAATATCTAGTTTTACTTTTAAGCTATTTTTTGTTCATGTTCTCTTACACATATATACAGAAAAATTTAACCTCCACATTCCTTTTAATGGAATTTCCTTTAGTTCAGAAAATATGCAAGTGTTATAATGCAGGTTATTCGTGAAATATACTCCAGCTAGTTTCAGAAACGAGAAATTACTTTCAACAGAGCACTTACACTGAATTTGTCAATTTATTGCCATTCTTAGACTGACAGTCACCTTTCTTGGTCAGACCAACAATATATTTTTGTGATTGCTGACACAAGATGCCTTTGTTAACTTTAGGGAAGATTTGCTACTATTAGCAATTGTTGGTTTTAAGCATTTGTTTTAAGATCTTTCTTGAGATGTTTATCCATAGAGAGAGAGAAATAGTTAATATCTTGAGTCTAATATAACTCCTCTTTGGAACTGTTGTGAAACATTAACTCTCTGTCTCTCTCTCTCCATAGACTGTTGCCAGATCTTCAGAGTTAATTCAGCACTTTTGTTTTGTTATCATATCTCCAATATGCACAGCACTTAATTTTCACCTAAGATGTTTATGTTCTGCTGAGGTTGCAGCTCAGGAAAAGAAGAAATTTGGATCTTAGCCAGAACAATCAAAAACCCACCTCACTCCCATCCTCTTGTTTGCTTTCCTGCTTTTCACATTAGATCATCAAATTTAGTTTTCCTGAATTCAGTTCAAAAAAGGCCTAATATGGTCTCTCAATGCATTTGTCTTTGTCTTGTATGAGATGGCAAAGTATTTTGTCATCCAACAGTGTTTCATTCCTGTACAACTCTGGTACTTCCATCACCTTTGCAATTAGAGCAATGACTTGATCATGATGCCTAATGAATCTAATCGTGGCCTCTTCTTCTCAACTGGCATTTAATCTAGTATCTGAAGTGTCTTGTCAACTAGAGGGTGATGTCAGGGATGTGGTATTGATAAATCCAAAGTTAATTAGTTCAGTGATGTGATCCCCAAAATGGTAATGGTAACCTCATGGTCTGATTCATATTTTGGTTTTGTCTAAATTTATTGGTTCTTTATGCTTCTTATTGACCTTTGTTATTCTTGCATTGACCTCCACTTGTATTGCAGTTAATTGTGCGTTTTCACCTCACTTTCAAGCGTCCTTTTCATTAAATGTAAACTCTTTTCCTCCTGCCAATGTGGATCGCATCATGTATTCAAGCATTCTTATATCTTCCACTTGTCTGGTACTTCTGCCAGCATGTCATCTTACTGTTTTGCAGTTCTTGATGTTTACCATATCTATTCTTTTATGTACGCTAGTGATCTATGTTATGTCCTCTTCAGCATTATACTTATTAATGAGTTTTGGGGGAAAAAAAGTGCAACAGTTGTCTGTTAGTTAAAAACTTGTTTTGCAATTGTTTTTATCTGGCAAGAAGCAAACTTATTTACATTTCAATTAGGCCTTTTTTGAACTGAATTCAGGAAAACTAAATTTGATGATCTAGATTTAGCATTTATCAAAATAAGACTGCATAGATATTGTCCTGGTTAAAGGAATGTACCGTAAACAGTGAACAAAATTTGTAAAAGTTTGAATTCAAGTTAATTAGTGGAATAAAATTCTACAGGATAAAATAAAAATTCTCAATTATGAGAAGATGTTGCCATAATTTATTGTTAAACATAAGGCTATAGTATTAGGAGGTAAGGTATTTAAAGGTTTGGAAATACAATCAGAATTTGGAAACCTAAGCATAATATTTTCATATTAAATGCAATGAAGTTGTAAAATGTTATTAGATTAGATTCCCTACAGTGTGGAAACAGGCCCTTCGGCCCAACAAGTCCACACCGACCCTCCGAAGAGCAACCCACCCAGACCCATTCCCCTACATTTACCCCTGACTAATGCACCTAACACTACGGGCAATTTAGCATGGCAATTCACCTGACCTGCACATCTTTGGACTGTGGGAGGAAACCCACGCAGACACAGCGCGAATGTGCAAACTCCACACAGACAGTTGCCCGAGGTGGGATTGAACCCAGGTCCCTAGCGCTGCGAGGCAGCAATGCTAACCTCACCCCTATTCTGAAAGCATTTTAAACAACTGATGTCAACAAGTTGTAGAGGCAGCTAGATGTAGTTAGAGGGATCTGATGAGAATCAGATTGCTATTTAAGGAGCAGACTATTTAAGGAGCAGTTGTTGCGAGTGATGCATAAATTTGTCCCTCTGGGACAGCTAAGAAGCGGTAAAATTAAGGAACCTTGGATGATGAGAACAGAGGAACTTCTTGTCAAAAGGAAGATGGCAGCTGACGTAAGGTGGAGGAAGCTAGGATCGAGCACAGCTTTAGAGGATTACAGGCTTGCTAGAAAGGAGCTTAGGAATAGACTGAGGAGAGCAAGGAGTGGGCCCTAAAAAGGCTTGGCGAGAAGGAGTAGGGAGAACCCAAAGGCATTTTACTCATATGTGAGGAATAAGAGAATGATCAGGGAGAAGGTAGGGCTGATCAGGGATAGCAGAGGGAACTTGTGCTTGGAGTCTGAGCAGGGAGGGGAAGCCCTAAATGAGTGTTTTGCTTCGGTTTTCACCAAGGAAAGGGAACTTGTTGTAAGTGAAAACTTAGCTGGGATACAGTCGTGACCAGATCAAGATTGATGAAGTTGATGTGCTAGAAATTTTGGAAAACATTAAGATTGATAAGTTCCCAGGGCCAGACCAGATTTATCCTAGGCTGCTCTGCGAAGCGCGAAAGGAGGTTGCTAAGCCACTGGCGAGCATATTTGCCTCCTCGCTCACCACAGGAATCGTACCAGAGGATTGGAAGAAGGCAAATGCTCTTCTTTTCAAGAAGGGTAATAGGGAAATCCCTGGTAATTATAGACCTTTCAGTCTTAGGTCTGTGGTCAGCAATGTTTTGGAAAGAATTCTGAGGGATAGCATTTATGACTATTTGGCAAAGCATAATGTGATTAAAGGCAGTCAGCATGGCTTTGTGAGGGGCAGGTCATGCCTCTCAAATTTTATTGAGTTCTTTGAGGAGGTGTCAATACAGGTCGACGACGGCCGAGCAGTGGATTTGGTGTATATGGACTTCAGCAAGGCATTCGATAGGGTTCCCCATGATAGGCTCTTTCACAAAGTCAGGAAGTATGGGAAATAGGGAGAATTGGCTATCTGGATTCAGAATTGGCTGGCTGACAGAGGCAGAGCGTAGTTGTAAATGGAAAGTATTCTGCTCGGAGGACAGTGTTGAATGGTGTCTCGCAGGGCTCTGTTTTTGGGCCTCTGCTCTTTGTAGTCTTTATAAATGACTTGGATGAGGAGGTTGTGGGGTGGGTTAGTAAATTTGCAGATGGAACAGAGGTTGGAGGTGTTGTCGATAGTATCGAGGGCTATTGCAGGCTGCAGCACAACATAGGCAGGATGCAGAGCTGGGTTGAGAAATGGCAGATGGAGTTCAACCTGGATAAATGCGAAGTGATCATTTTGAAAGGTCGAACTTGAATGCTGAATATAGGATTAAAGACAGGATTCTTGGCAGTTGGGAGGAACAGAGGAATCTGAATGTGCAAGTACATAGATTCCTTAAAGTTGCCACCCAAGTGGATAGGGTTGTTAGGAAAGAATATGGTGTTTTCGCTTTCATTAACAGGGGGATCGAGTTTAAGAGCCGTAAGGTTTTCAGCAGCTCGACAAGTCCCTGGTGAGACCACACTTGGAATATTGTGTCCAGTTCTCGTTGCCCTACTATAGAAAAGGCAGAGGCTTTGGAGAGGGTGCAAAGAAGGTTTACCAGGATGCTGCCTGGACTGGAGGGCTTGCCTTATGGAAAAAGGTTGATTAAGCTCGGACTTTTCTCTCTGGAGAGAAAGAGAAAGAGGAACAGACGAGACCTGATCGAAGTGTACAAAATAATGAGAGAAATAGATAGAGTTAATAGCCAGAGACCTTTCCCCAGGGCAGCATTGACTGATACGAGAAGTCAGTGTTTTAAGATATTTGGAGGAAGGTATAAAGGAGACTTAAGAGGTTGGTTCTTTACGTGGAGAGTTGTGAATGCATGGAATGCGTTGCCAGCTGTGGTGGTGGAAGAAGAGTCATTGGGGACATTTAAGCGACTGCTGGACATGCACATGGATAGCAGTGAGTTGAGGGGTGTGTAGGTGAGGTTACTATATTTTACATTAAATCTCAGCACAACATCGTGGGCCAAAGGGCCAGTTCTGTGCTGTACTTTTCTATGTTCTATGTTCTCTATGTTGTATGTTTGAGTTGAGATCAACAAAATAGATGTGTGTTTGGCCAAATAGCTTTTTGCTGTTGCTAATGTTACTAAAGTCCACACAAATCACACATCATTTTGCTTTCTTCCAGAAGATGACCAGTGGTACAGGGCTGCTGTCATAGTACATCTTCCTGATGATACTGTCATGGTGGGATACATAGATTTTGGAAATATTGAGAAACTCCATTTAAGTCAGCTCCGTCCAGCCCAAGAAGAGTTGTTGGAATTGCCAAGTCAGGCATTGAAGTGTGCTTTGTCAGGTGAGTTTACATTTGGACTGTCAGAGAGCTCCCAAAATCATTGGTTTTCATCTCCATTTTCTTCAGTGCCTGATACAGGAGATATGTTGAAGGAAATAGTCACACTTCGCATCCATTAGTAATATTCACGTTGGGAAAGGAGTATGAAGATTTTAGATGTCTTATTTTTCTTATAAACTAATATTCTTATAAACTGTACCATTTCAAGTGCTCACCTAAATACTTCCAAAATATTTTGAGGATTCCTATCTATACCATTCTTTTTAGACAGTTAATTCCACATGCTACAGTCTGGGTTTAAAAAAAATCCTCTAATGAATATGGGAGGTTTGGTTACTAAGTTTATGGCATCAATGAAGAAGGTTATTTATCCAAGAATACAACAGGATTTAGCTTAACTAGGCTAGTGGATGAGGAATTGCAGATGGAGTTCGTTTTAGATAAATGCAAGGTGTGCCTTTTGCTAAGACAAACTAAGGCAGGACAGCTAATGGTAAGGCCCTGGGGACTGTTGTTGAACAGAGACAGAGGAGTGTAGTTCCTTGGAAGTGGTGTCACACTTTTTCAAGTGATGGTGAAGATTATGTTTGGCACACTTGTCCTCCTCCCTCAGAGCACTGAGTACAGAAGTTGGGATGTCATGTTATGGCTGAACAAGACCTTGGTAAGACACTTGGGGTACTGTGTACACTTCTGGTCACACTGCTATAGGGTGGATATTATTAAACTGGGAAGGGTACAATCAAGATTTACGAGGATGTTGCCAGGACTGGAGCGTTTGAGTTATAAGGAGAGGCTGGATAGTCTGGGATTTTTCTCCCTAGAGTGTAGGAGGCTGAGGTGTAACTTTATAGAGGTTTATAAAATCATGAGGGGCGTAGATAAGGTGAGTAGCCAGGATGTCTTCCCCAGGGTTGCGGAGTCCAAAACTAGTGGGCGTAGGTTTAAGACGAGAGGAGAAAGATTTAAATAAAGAAATAAAAAGTCCAGCTTGGCAGATCAAAGAAATAAGTTCAGAACAGCAGTCCTTCCCACCCAATCCAAGCTGGTGCCTAGCCTTCAGTTCACACTGCTTTGGCATCACCTCAAGGCTGCAAGTCTGTTCTGAAGCTTTGCTGGGCTAAAGGAGTGCCAGCCGAAGTGCCATGTGCTACTTATAGACCACCATGCCGGGTCCACATTGAGGCCAAGAGTCTGTCTGTGCTGAGGCTGGGAGTTCAGGGCATCCCCAAGAAGAAAAATGAGAGAAAAGAAATCGGAGGAAAAAAGAGGGGGGTGGAATAAAGCAAAGCAGGGGTCTTGAGCAACCATTTCACAGAGGGTGGTGCATATATGGAGTGAGGTGTCAGAGGGACTAGTAGAGGTGAGTGCAATTACGACATTTAAAAGACATTTGGACAGGTATGTGAATAGGAAAGGCTTAGAGGGATGACGGCCAAAATCAGGCAAATGGGACTAGTTTTGTTTGGCAAGCGTGGTTGACTTAGATGACTTGGGCGAAAGGTTCTGTTTGCATGCTGTATCACTCTGACTCTGGAGGTGAAAAACTGCTCAATAGCTGCTGCTAGTTTTGTTGACCATGCTAGATTTGTTCTGAAAAACAGGATGCAATCAAATTTTATTTAATTCTTATATATGAGGTGTTCTGTTTCTAAACTTGAAAACAGGATGGGGGAATATACCTACTTTGAGCAACAAATAACTGCCTCTCCTGATGCATTTGATGTGGAAAAAAAATTAATTAAATCTGCATAACATTTGCTCTATAGTTAATTTTGCCTCGAGTAAAGATCTTTTGTTTCATTTGCTGAGCAATCATTAAGCTTTCTAATGACTAACTATAAAGTCGATGTTTTTTGGTTAGCCTTGTTTCTAATTTGGAGATATTTTAATGATCAGTTGTGCTAGTCCACTACAATTCACAGTAATATTATAGCTTGACTTTGTCTATGCAATCTTCCCTGATAAAAAGTGTCTGACATCCTGTTGCCGGCTTTTCCGGATGAAGAACTTAATCTGTGAATGTTTGCATGCTGAAACATTTGTCAAAAGTGACATGACACCTGGTTATGGTCCAAGCTCTTCACCTGATGAAGGAGCAGCATTCTGAAAGCTTGTGATTTCACATCAACCTTTTGGACTATAATGTGGTGGTGTGTGGTTTTAACTTTGTCAACTCCAGTCCAAAACTGGCACCTCCCCAGCATAAGTAATTTGTCAGCATGGCAGTAATCTTAATTTGTCAGACAGTATTACATTTTAGCCTCTTTCTATAGGTGTGAAACCTGTATCTGATACTTGGTCTTTGAATGCAGTAGTGAGGATGAAAAGCCTGGTGATGAATAAGCTTCTGAAGTCCAGAACTGTTCAGAAGAAGGACAACATACTCTTTGTGGAACTGAAAGATGAGACTGAAAATTCAGCAATCAGTATCAATGAAAAGTTAACTGCTGAACGATTGGCAGTTAAAATAGTGGAAGAACAAATAATTTATAACTTGGAAAGCAGCAAAACTGCAGCATATGTGGGGCGTAAGTCTTATTTTTGTATGTGGAATTTGTTCTTGGCTTTAACTTTTCTGATAAATCTTGTTAGGCATGTTGTTCATGTTTAGATATTTGTTTTTGCATGTTTGTGACAGTGCAATTTGTCTATTCAAATTTTGTTATTTAAAAAAGGTTACATTTTACTATTTGTTTCGATAGTAGCCATAACTCTGCAGTTACTAATTGAACTACTAATGTGTCTATATACAGCATTTAGCAAGGATGTGCACAATTTTAACAGCATTGTGAAAATATAAGAATTATCAAGCAGACTTTGCAAAGAGTAAATGTATCAAGTTTAATAAGCCACTTAATGAATATGAGGCCTTGTGATTTTTTTGTGAGACGATGTTGTGTCATCATCACTTTAATGATCTTGGCCTTAATTGGAAAATATGAGGTTAGCAGAAAGGTTTCTACACAATCAGTTTTGCTCCGGCCCTTTGTTCTTGTATTCAGTGTGTAACCATCCTTTCGTCTGTGAGAATATCCTGTAGTCAGAATATATAGTTGTAAATTAAATCTTGTGAATCCGATCAAATGGGAGCAGTAGGTTATGCTGTGTTGGTATGGAATCCGTCTGAGAGCTCTCTTGCAAGTCCTTAAGTATTTATTCTTGTGTATGGGATGGTAGTATTCTTGACACTGAGTCAGACAGATTAGAGAGAATTGAGCGCACTGTAGACTCACTCCAGTCCTGAGGAGGTGCATGTTGGAGATCTCCTCTTTCAGATGAGGTGTTGAACAAAGTCCCTTGCCATCTCTGGTGAACAAAGAAGTTTCTTGGACACTGTATGAAGAAAGGTAACGGAGTTCTGTTAGATGTCCTGGCTAAAATTAATCCTTTAAGTAATATGACAGATTTCTGTTTTGGCGGAGTTTGGTATGTAAAAATAGACTGTCACATTTCCCATGTTGCAACAATGACTCCATTACATAGCACTTCATTATCTTCAAAGCACTTTCAAATGGCTTGACGGTTGGAAAGTTGCTATCAAAATGTTGTATTTATGTAAGACATTTCCAACAAAAAAAAAAGACAGTTTGGAGTAGAATCCAAAGAAATAATTCAGTTCACGGTTACTGATTTTAAAGTTATTTTTCTTAGTCATTTTTTAAATCACTTATAGAGTCATAGAGATGTACAGCATGGAAACAGACCCTTCGATCCAACCCGTCCATGCCGACCAGATATCCCAACCCAATCTAGTCCCACCTGCCAGCACCCGGCCCATATCCCTCCACTTGCAACATGAAAGAATTTATAATTTACAAAGATTGAGTTTGGCATGAAGATATTCAGTTACCTGATAATCATTTGTTTTGGCTCATTTGTAGTGTTTTTAATGTTTGTGTTTTTTTTGTTTCCACAAGAAAATGTATATGCAAAGCTTTGGAAGACTGTGGAGCTGCCTTTGAACAGCGTTGTGCCTGTTAAGGTGAAAGAAGTGATAAATCCTGGCATTTTATTTGTTCACATTATTGGATCTCCAGGTAATAAAGCATACTGTAACTGGCAGATGCTTAACATATTTATGTTATGCTGCACATTTATCAAATGAGAAGTTGTATTAGAATTTCAGTTTTGAAGCTTCATCCATAAACCTTTCGGTCCCCTGTAGCAAAAAGGAGTTCAGAGCTAATTGCAAAGATCGTTTTTTTTATTTTATGTTTTTGTTTAGAAAAGAAATATATGGGCTGAAATGAGAACATGCTGTTTTAAAATTATTGATTGTAAGGGTGGTTGTATGTTTTGAAAGCAAGTAATTTGACACCCATTGCCAGTGTAATCAATTGCTTGAATGAGGTGCAGGTGACTTGGAGCTGGAAGGGTGTACAGATGCAGCTTTTGTTGGTAAGAAGTTGTTGATTGGTATATGAACATGTGACGTGTTTTTGATGATAGACCTTTCACCCGCCAACAAATGTAAGACTGGTTCTTGAACATTCAGCGTGGAGCTGGAAACAAGTTACAGAATGCAAGAGAGAGAGGTGTTCAGTTCTTCCCCTAACTTAGAAATGTTTTTTTTTTGTCCATAAACCTGAAGAAAAATAGTTGTAAATTGATTAATCAGAGTTTCCATGCATGAACTGGCCACCTTGAGTCTCGTGCCCACCATTGGAAGCATCTGAAGAAAGATGACCGAAGGGGTGTGTTGGGCAAAAGTGAGTACTGCAGATGTTGGAGATCTTCTTAGGATCTTCTCAACAACAGAACCTGGAAGCAAAGACTATTGAAATGTCTTTCCAAATTTACCCCATTGTCCATAGCCTACTGTACCCAGCTTGTTTTTGTCTGTGCCTAAAGGGCACTTATAAAGGGATTGGAGTTTAATTAGTAGTACATGCTGATGGTTTATAACTGTTCAACTGGAGTCTAATTACTTATAATGAATAGTGATTCTTATTCACTACAAAAATCTGGTCTGTGCTGTCTATCAATATGGGTTTGGAAGTCAGGATATTGGGGAACTTGGAGTTCTTGATAAAAACTTCAACTTTTGTGATGTCTCCTGGAATAACAGGCCTCAGTTTACAGAGCATTAGTACAGTCTACAATATGTTACAACAATATTTCTGAATTTCTAGCATCACTGCTTTGAAGTTAAGTTAAACAACATTTCTTGGAATTAGCCAGAATGTATACAATTGGCTCGCCTAAAGTATTGATTCCAGCAGAGCAGTTCGTTAAATAATGGGATAGATTTCAGTGTGAATTTGAAAACAAAAATCAGAAATTGCTTCGGATCCTCCATTTGTTGAGTATGAATTTGGTTTGGGGATAACAGCTACTATCTCCTACTAGTTAAGTTTATTGCCAGTGGCAAAACATACTCTGAGCATTTGGGATTCAAGGGAATAAACTTAGTGTATTAATTGCATGTGGATATAAGCAGTTTCTCCTTACCTTATTACTTCAGACCTCCCAATATGTGGACTGCTTTTGAAAATATATATATATATTAACTGGGCATTTTGTTCCTTTAAATACTGATTTCTGCGGTTGGTCTTTTGTTCAGTTCCTGGCAGAATTCATAATATGTTTGTCAATACTCTGAGCTAGATCTCTCTTCACACTCTTAGTTGTCCAACATGGGAAGCTGTAACAAGGTGTTTCACAGGAGTGTAATCAGACAGATGTTGACATAAAGCCAAAGGAGGAGATCTTAGAATGCGTTATCATAGAGGTGGTTTAAGAAACTCTTAATGGTGGGAGAAGGGAGAGGGTAAAGGATGGAAATTCACAGCATGTGGCATGTATAAATGAAGACCTTGCTGCCAATCATTAGGTGAGGGGAATGAGCATAGAGGATTTAAGGAAGTTGGGAGTATGGAGAGGCAAAGTCATGGAAGGATTTGGAAGTTTTAAATTGGTGGTATTAAAAGGATAGAATGTGGTCTTTTAACATCCTTCATTCTCACTATCCAAGCCCTTGAACACCACTTCTTTTGAGGGAAACAGCAATTTTCATGTCCTTTTGTCTTTGCTGTTCATATTGTGGTCTCCCTGGGAGAACAAGCATAGACTGGATGACCATGTTCTGACATGTATTAGTTCACTCTGCAAGCCTGACCCTGAGTTCCTGTTAATTATCATTTCAACTCTTCACCTGGCTGCCATTCTTATATTAAGTCCTTGTCCTGCATTGATGTTTCAGTGCAAGATCAAGGTGCCTGCATCGGTAGTTCCAAGCACCTTTTATGGACATAAGACTTGGGCTTTAAGATCTGGATGTTTTTCATATCTTTTGGCTTTCTTTCATGTTTTGTTTTGTCAAAATTCTGGTTTTGTAACCAAGATGATGTCGGAAAATGGTGACTTTGAACACTTTTTCACTGTAATGTACTCGTATACATCTACTTGAGTACACGTGACAATAAAAATCTAATTATCTTTCAGCTCAGCACTCCAGTTTCTACATTGAGTTCAAAATTTAAAATCAGAACCTCCATTTTTTTTTATCATTGCTGATTCAATCTTACTCCGTTGAATCAGTTTCTTTCTTTCTATTTATGTTGCATGTTAGACAGTTGCTTTCTAGTATTTTGTATCTCATTTAAACATCATTTGTTGACCCTACCTCTTACTGATCTCTTATGAAAACTTTTTTTGTCATTTAAACAGACCTGCCCTTCATCTTATCACAGATTTTCTCTTTTTTTTTCCACAGCCTGTTGGCTGAAAACCTATTGCTGGTGAAAGTTAATTGGCATGAAATTTAAAATAAGTTTCTCTCCATAAATGCTGCATGAATGCTGAATATTTCCAGCATTTCAGATTTCCAGCATCTGAAGCATTTTGCTTTTAGTTTTTTTGTTGCCTGTTTCTGCTCCTGATGTGTTGTCCTGCATTCCTCATGAGACCAGCGTTGCTCAAGCTAGAGTGAAGGGTATGCCAAGCTATGTGTTTATAGATTGTGATTGAATGTAATGATGCTTCTGATATCCATCACCAACTCATGGATGCCCAATTTTGAGCTGTTAGACCTTTTCTAAATATATGTTCCCCCTGCTGTCCAAAAGTAGAGTGTTCCTGTGAAATCTTTCGTAAGCCGAAATGGCATAAAGTGAAGAAGCAATTACTTTTCTTGTAAAAGTGGAAATCCTCTTTGGATTTCTTTAGGTTAGGTAGGTCTTTTGTACAAGTGAAGTGGCATAAAGCGAACTTAGGAAAAATGGGGGAATACCTATATATTCTAGTTAACAATGCTATCTTCAGTGGAATAATGACTTCCTCTTTAGGGGGCATACAATACTGCCATGGACTGATACGTCTGTGACAGGTAGCTTGGTGAGGGTCTTTTGGTTCCCTGATGACTTGTAGGAAGTCCAGTCTGGCAAATGTGCCCTTCTGAGCTTGATCTGCCATTATAGTGCTGTCAGTGACATTTGATACAAATGCTTTTAGAAGTCCAAGTAATGCAATAGCTTGAGATTGGGTTTCTTTATTTTATGAGGAGAAAGTGAGGTCTGCAGATGCTGAAGATCAGAGATGGAAATGTGTTGCTGGAAAAGCGCAGCAGGTCAGGCAGCATCTAGGGAACAGGAGAATCGACGTTTCGGGCATTAGCCCTTCTTCAGGGCATTTCTTCAGCCCTTTCCTGAAGAAGGGCTAATGCCCGAAACGTCGATTCTCCTGTTCCCTAGATGCTGCCTGACCTGCTGCGCTTTTCCAGCAACACATTTCCATTTCTTTATTTTATTTCAAGTCATATGATATGCCAAATGACAGAGTATCTATGTCTCATTAAAAGGCGAGTCCACTGCCTGATTGGGATAAGCATTTCCATTGTAACGTTAATCAAGATCCTACTGTGTTTCTTCCCATTTGCAGAAATTATCTCTAATGTTAAATAATGTTCTACTTTGCCTATATCAGCATGATATCTCTTTCCGTGCCTAATGTCGACTCTCGGTCTGAGCAGCTCTGAATTAAGTATCTGGACTCTGATTTCCAGCATCTGCAGTCCTCACTTTTGCCGATCTATTCAACATGGTTTGTTTGAACCTTTGAAGTGCTTCAGTCAGGTCTCACCCCTGTAACAGACTCTCAGCCTGCTGTATACATATATGCACTTCTAATTCAATCTCCACAACATGAGTAGGTGAGTTGGCGCTTGTGGAGTTGAGATCATTTAGAAAAGCATTGAAGAAGTGAGGTGAAGAATGCATGTGTTCTGGTTGACTCACGTCTGGAAAATATTGTACTACGTATTTCCAGGTAAAGGGAATTTGTCATTATTCTCAGGACAAGAATATAAACCAAAAGAAAATCTACAATCTTTCAGTTTATGGGAATTGTGGCAAGGAAAACTGTTCTCCCATTCTTGGCAATATAGACAGAAAATAAACCAGACAAGAACAAACAAGAAAACTGTATCCAAGAGGTTAAGAAACAAATGGAATTTTGTAGTTAGCAAGGAATATATGCTCAAGGTGGGCTGTGGCTATATAGTTCAGAATTTAGTGCTAATGCATGAAATGCAAATTTTGCTTTGAAATAAACTGAAGTTAGTTTGGCCACCTGACCACTTAACTTAAAATTGCAAGTGTTCTTTTCCAGAAAATAAAGATGTGATTTTTACTGTCCCTCACAGACTTGCAACCACAGATTCTCCTCTGGATTGGACGATATCAGGGAATCAAGAATCCTGCATAGTTCCCTAGCCATATATATGGAATTGTAGTTGACACTGCATGGCAGAACCTCAGTAATTTGCTGAATTCAATAAGAACCAGGATTTAAGCTATAATAGGACAGTCTAAATCCCCACAGCTGATGGAGACCCAGGAGTAATTGGGTCAAAGGAAGAATGGGTATACTTTTGACAGTAGATATGGCTAACAGTGGAACATTTCTAGACCTTGGTATAGGGAGAGTTGTTAGGTGTGAGATTGAGCAGCACTAAAAGTTGACTTCTCCTTGCTACCTTTGCTGGATTACAGTCCTGTGTATCCATATATGTTTGGTTGTCAAGCTTCCACCCTTGACGCAACATAACCTGTCTGCAGATGTACCTGAGTGGAAAACTCATCCATACATTGTTCAGGGAATACTTGAAGAGAGTCATATATTGACTGGAGGACAGATTTCATGCTGCTTTGTCTCTTGCTGAATTATGACCAAGTCTAACAGGATTTGGATATCAAGAGCAGAATAACAGCTAGCTAATTTCAAGCTATCCTGTATTGATCTTTACCCTGCAGAGAAGGCAAAAGTATATTCTATAGCTAGTGAAGAAGACTCAAGGAGGTTTTCTGGAAGTACATGTATCAAGGGTTTAGCAATTTAATATTGAGGTGCATGTAGAAAGGCATGCATTCCATGTTACTAGTAATGATGTTACGACCTGATGCTGAATGATAAACAATTTCATATTATGCCCAGGAGATTAAGGCACTCAGACAATGCATTTGTTGAGATGCGTTGCTCATCAGGGAGCATCCATCACCTAAAAAGGCTTCAAAGCATTAATTCTAATGAAGTTTTCACCAATGTCTGATCTTCATGCAGAAAACTAAATTGAATGTTCATGATGGCAATTGAGAGCTGTGAAATTTGAGAGACAAGTCTGGTAATCGGGACTTGACTAAATTGAATTGGTAATCTCTTATTAGCTCTCACAAACTAATTAGATTTGATCTCAATACTTCGAACAAAGAATTTCTTCTTACATTTTGTTATCAATAATTATTTCCAAATCTCATGTCATACCTTCTGCAAGTTATTGATTTTTGGATTGACTCTCTTTGGGGAGAACTTCTTTAACTTTCCTGATGACCTGCCACAAACTTTTAAAAGGTTGGTGGAAATTCTGGAATAACGTTTGACTAGAAATTTCTCAGTGTCAAGTGGGTTATTAGATCACAGCAAGTTAGTTGTCAGTTGTATACACAGTTTGATAACTTCCATGAAACTGTCAGAGACGTGTAAGACTATTGATTCTGCTTGTTTCATGCTACCATTCAGCATGAATTTCTGCCTGTAGGTTACGGCAATTTGCATCATGTCCCTGGATATCTGCTCATATTCCTTTGAAGTCACAGTGAGCGACTCGGGGCTCTGTGAAATTTACCTCTGTAATAAGTTTCCAGTATATGTTCAATAAAGGAGGTTAATATGAAATGGAAAATCTTCCTTTTCAGTGCTCTCTTACTGTAATCGTATCATGCAATTGACAAGCATTTTGGACTTTAGGATGATTTTAAAATCGAATTGAGTTCATGATATGGATATTTTAGTCTTTTCGAATCCAATTGTGTTTAGTTTGAGGTAATATGCTCCATTCAAAATATTTGGAAATTGTATTCCATCAAGAATTCATTTCCTGTCAAAAGTGGTGCATATATTTTGTTCTTCAAAGTTAGTCTGGCCACCACTTTTCAGTGTGAGTTTAAACGTTTACCCTGTTGTTCACATTAATTTGATTTAGAGCCCAAATGAAAATTTATTCTTTATATTCACCATTCCAGTAAGAAGGACTTTTGGTTTCACCTTCAGCATTACCTAAAATTTCTTTGTAGTCTTATTTGGATCATGAAATTTCCATCTTAAGTGCCCCACTGAAAGTAGAACTAGAATATGACATTAACAATATAGATACTTGCAGAGTTCTAATCAATTATGCTGCTTACACAGCAAAATAGGAAATCCTGGCAGTTATTTGTTTCCTATGGTGTGAGAATCCAAGCCAATTCAGTATCTGAGCAGCAGGTAGCAAAACAGATGGCTGACTTGCCTTTCTAAGCTATCATCTTATGTGGGGGAGAAAGCTCGGTGAGTGGCTCAGTGGTTAGCACTGCTGCCTCACAACACCAAGGTCCCAGGTTCGATTCCAGCCTCGGGCGACTGTGTGGAGTTTGCACGTTCTCCCCGTCTCTGCGTGATTTGCTCCGGTTTCCTCCCACAGTCCAAAGATGTGCAGGTTAGGTGAATTGGCCATGCGAAATTGCCAATAGTATTAGGTGCATTAGTCAGAGGAAAATGGGTCTGGGTGGGTTACTCTGCAGAGGGTCGGTGTGGAATGGTTGGGCCGAAGGGCCTGTTTCCATACTGTAGGGAATCTAATCTAATCTTAACTCCTCAGTTGTTGGTAAGATTTTGGAGTCCATTATTAAGAATGAGATTGTAGAGCACATGGAAGTGCAGTGTAAAATACGTTGAGTCAACATGGCTTTGTCAAGAGGAGGTTATGTCTGACAAATCTGTTGGAATTCTTGGAGGAGGTAATAAGCAAGTTGGACAGAGGAGAGTCAGTGTAATGATCTATTCAGATTTCCAAAAGGCTTTTGATAAGGTGCCACACAAGAGACTACTACATAAGATAAGAACACATGGAGTTAGGGGTATGGTACTGGCACAGATAGAGGATTGGCTGATTGGCAGAAGGCAGCTGGTGACTCGTGGAGTTCCACAGGGGTCAGTTTTGGGACCACAAACTACTCTCAATCTTGGCAAAGGAGCTGAGGGCCTTGTTGCTAAGTCTGCAGATGACACAAAGATAATTGGTAGGTAGGTAGTATTGAGGAAGCATGGATGCTGCAAAAGGCCTTCGACAGGCTAGGACAGTGGGGAGAAAATTTGCAGATGGAATGTGTGAAAGTGTGAGTTTATGCACTTTGCTGCAAGATTGACAAAGTATTTTCTCTGGAGTGGGAGAGTCCAGAATTACAGGACATAGCTTTTGGGTGAGTGGGAAAGATATAAAAAGGTGCTAATGGGCAACTTTTTCACGCACAGGGTGGTGTGAGTATGGAATGAGCTGCCAGAGGACGTGGTGGAGGCTGCTACAATTACAACATTTAAAAGGCATCTGGATGGGTATATGAATTGGAAGGGTTTAGAGGGATATGAGCCAAGTGCTGGCAAATAGTTTAGGTTGGGATATCTGGTAAGCATGGATGAGTTGGACTGAATGGTCTGGGTCCATGCTGTTCATCTCTATGACTGAGTTGTCTAATTAATTTCTGTACTTGAGTATGTGCTAACAGAGCCATGGTTTGTAATAGTATTACCAAGCAACTCTTGATGAAAATGTTTGTGTATATGAATTAACCTCTTTAGCATTTATTAACAGGTATGTCTCTAAGATTAAAAAGCCTCCTTGTCACACCAAAAAGCCCATAATTGTCTATTTTTCTTTGCTCATAATTCTAATCCCTAATACTAAGGATCAATCTTTGCTGCTTTACAGCATTTACTCAATTTGAAATTCTACCTAATTTCTCAAAAACCAGAATTTGTCACTGTACAAATGTCATCATCTTAACAGAAGAGTACAGTTTAAACACAATTTGAATTGGATTATACCATTGTAGTAATGGTACATCATGTTAGCTCCATATCAGAAACATTGTAATCCATTATAAAACATAAATGGTTTCAGGGAAGCTTTTCTATGAATATATCCTTTTGTATCATTAGTAGACTAAATAAGGATTATTTAAAAGGCTGCCAAATTAGATCATTTTAGACCCTTGTCACATAGCAACCTTTCCTATGTAATCCAAATTGTGCCTGCTTTATTTTGAGGCAAAACAGGGTACAGCAGAGAATCTGAAGTGTACATATTAACTGATAGTTTGTGTAATATTGAGTACCACGTTTGTGTTTGAATTTTAAAACAAAGTTTCATGAAGTTAGGGTGTAAACTTCCACGTGCTTAGTTATGTGACTAAGTGTCATGTTGATACGTTAATTGTTTCGAGTTCAAGGATTTCCCCCACTGAATTAGTAAACAGTCCAGCAAATGTTTTCAAGTCATAGAGATGTATAGCACAGAAACAGACCCTTTGGTCCAACTTGTCCATGCTGACCAGATATCCTCTAGTCCTATTTTCTAGCACTTCGCCCATATCCCTTTAAATCCTTGCTATTCGTATACCTGCCCAGATGCCTTTTAAATGGTGTAATTGTGCCAGCCTCCTCCACTTCCTCTGGCTGCGCATTCCACACACACACCATCCTGTGTAAAAAAAAAAGTTGTCCCTTAAGTCCCTTTTGTATCTTTCCCCTGTCACCCGAAACCTATGCCCTCCAGTTCTGGACTCCCCCACCCCAGAGAAAAGACCTCCTGAACTGGTTGTCAGCCAAGCTTCTTTTGCACCAAATTCAATATATGGGAGCAAAATCATTAAGTTCTAACGATGTGCTTATAATATTTTAAGAATACTGTTGAACTGCTTTTGATCTCTGCATTCTCCAGTAATGCGCTACTGTCCTGCCAAAGCAGTCATTTTACAATGTTCTTTGCATCGGTCACAAACTCAAGTTCAGCCCTTTCAGTAAAAATGGTTTTCTTTCTTTCTCTGATGTGCAGAATGGAAGCCAAAACTGCATCCACAGTCGCAGTCTTACAAGTCTTTGGGTTCACCATTACATCTGAAATATTTGCCATTAAATATTCAGTCTAGGCTGTTGGGTCGTCCAAGTGCTGGTCTTTGCTTTCTACCCATTTCCACTTATGAACTGACTCATCTTCTGAACTCGACATGCATTTGCATGGTTAATGTTCATTATGTATCATTTGTCTTCCAGAGTTTTAGTTTTAACCTTTAAATTCAGTCATTTACATTTTCTGAAAGGAACATTTAAACAAAGATTTTTTTCCCCTTCTGCAGATTTGAAGAAATTGTATTTGCTGAATGCAGAGTTGGCTGAACACTGTGGAGCTCAACCAGACAATTCAATGTTCAGTCCTGAGGTTGGTGATGCTTGTTGTGCAAGACTTGAAGGTAATTTAAACAGATTCCTTAAATTAATATTCAAAAAGATCACAGAAGCACCTTTTTGAGATGTTTATTTCAATGATGTATGTAGGTCATTCTACATTTTGTATTTGATCTTAATGTGTATTTACTGAATTGATGTGTGAATGTTGATATAGAAATCAAAGGTCATGATTATAGCACTGGCAAAATGACAGCAACATCTGGCCTCTACATGTGAACAGTTAACTGCAAATATCTGAGTTGCTGTCAGTGATATTCTGTATCTCTGAAGTGTGCACTGTTGCAATCTTTGTAGGTGGAATCTTTTCGAAATCATGGACTAGTAGTACATCTCACAAAGATAAAATTAACACCAAAATAAAATACAGCAGATGCTGGAAATGTGAAATAAAAATGAAAATTACGAGAAATACTCAGCTGGTCAAGTAGTTCACTGGAGACAAACCGTTCATGTTTCCAGCCTGTGATCTTTCATGATAATGATTAAGGTAAACCTTCAGCCAGGAATAATTGGGCTTTAATGGTAAACTAATCCACATGTACTTTTCAAAATCTATTTTTGTCCCAGAAAAATTGGTAGCCATAAAATCTCAAAAACACTTAACATCAGCAGATTTAATATTTTTGAAGATTTGTTGATATTTTTGATTCTTCTTCAGCCTGTGTATGTATGAACCAATCTGTAATTCACTTTCCACACCATGATTTAAATGCTTTTATATACTGTATTCTTCTGTTACTTTGCATTTAGGTGAACAGCTTGTTTGCTTGATATCCTGTTGCTAGATGCCACAGATATCCTGTAAAAGATGCCTATTTGAAATGGATGTTGAGAAAAGGATCTGTACTGTCAAACCCATAAAATCAAAAGAGAAATTTACAAGTTCTAGCAGCATCTGTAGATAGGTTAACATTTTGATTCTGGTAATTCCTCTTCAAAGCTGTCATTTGATCCATTCAATTCAAAGTGTTGTTTCTCTCGCCACAGACAGTACTGGAATTGCTGAAATTCTCAAGTACTTTGTTCTTTTCTTTCAGATCTCCAGAATCTTTAGTATTTTGTATTTAGTTTGTGAACAACTATTTGTTTTTGAGGCCTCTGTTGAGCATTTTTGCTTCACTGCTAACCCCAAATTCCCGGCCATTGTTTTATCAAATGGTCAGTCAACAACCTATTCCTTTTGCTACTTGTCATTTGCACAGCTTCAGTAATTACATTGTACTGAAGAGACACATGAGAGGAGGAGTTTTTCCGGATGTTACAGTTGCTGGCAGCTCAACAGTTAGAAAAGTGTCATCATTGTGAGAATTAATTGGTATGTCTGGTTAGAGCTGAGATTCTGAATCAAATTGGAATTAGTAGAAAGAAACTGAAAACTTGTCATTCCGTTGCAGCATATAGCACCTTTTTTTTTGGTGCACTGCTGTATCGTGATGTTAATTTCCAGATAATGCTTTGTGTGAAAAGTTTCCTCTTGTTACTTCTAAATTCCTCTTCTGGTAGTTTGAATCTGTACTCACTTGTACTGCAACCATGATTTTTTTTGCATGAATTTCTTTATAATAAACTCATTGTTATATTTTATGTAGCTCCAAATATATTTCACATCAAGGATAGGCATGGCTTTAGCATATAATTACATTTTAGTGTAGATGCAGGCCATTTGATCCACCTGATCTTTGCTAGCTTCTATGCTTCATATAATGTTTTCCCACCATGCCCCCACATAACCTCAATTTGCTTATTCCTGATTAATACACCAAACCTCCACTTAAATGTATTCCATGCTTTGTGCTTTAAGTCCACATCATAGCGAGTTCCATATTCTCATTTCACATAGTGTATTGAAAAAGTTCCTTCAGTTTCAACAGTCTGATGGTGGGAAATCAATTTTGTAAACCTGCACTTTCTCCTAACTGTGGTGTTGAAGTTTACTTTACTGCCTCTTGACTGATTATTATCCATCCTAATTGAGTTTCGCACTCTAGGTTATTTGTCAGAACTTTCTGGAAATGTACATATAAGAAAAGGTTAGGATTCTGTGGTCAAATAACACATTTCTCACACAACAGCACTTTGGCAAGACAGTGGCAGTCATTAGAGGAAAATGAGGAGTGGATGGGTTTCAAGTTCTATTCAGCTACTTTTGTGAAGTGTTTGCCTGTTAAGGAACAACACCTCATCAATCAGACTGCAAATTGAAGGAACAGCACCTCATCTTCCATCTGGGCAACCTACAACGTGGAGTTCTCCAATTTCAAATAACCTCTCTTCCACTCGACTCCCTTTCCAGCCCATTCCCCTCCCTTCCAACCCTCTCAACAGCCCTCCCTTCTAGCTACCAATCAAATTCATTCCTCTCATCAACCACCCAGGTCGCACCCTCTAACTGTGTTCACCTATCCGTACCTCACCGTCCTGCCCAACTTTAACTGCAGTTCCCCTTACTCTACCCCCCAGTCCATTCTCACGTTTTACAGGGCAGACTCTCAAAGGCCATTCAACAAAGTGGATTTTCATAGAATCGTAAAATCCTTATAATGTGGAAGCGGGGGCAATTTAGCATGGCCAGACTACCTAATTTGCACATCTTTGAACTTTGAGACAAAATCAGAGCACCTGGAGGAAACTATGCACACTCTGGGAGAATGTGCGAATTCCACACACAGTCACCTTGAGGGTGGAATTGAACCTGGGTCCCTGGTCCTGTGCAAATGTTAATAGCATGACACAAGAACTTTCAAAAGTTGATTGGAGTAGATTTCGCAAGTGGAAGGCTTGTGGAGGCGTGATCATGAGAGTTCAGAGTCATTATATGAAAGATAATAAGACTGATAAGAGTAGGGAACATGGATGAATAAATATTTTGAGGTTCTGGTCAGGAATAAAAAAAGCATCATGTATCAGATAAACAACTGGGATCAAATTAATCTCTTGAACAGTGTAAAGAGTAGGGGGTGTTCTTAAGAGGGAAATCAGGAGAGGATATGAGAATGCCTACAGTGTGGAAGTAGGCCATTGATTGCATACCATCTTCTGAAGAGCATTCCATTCAGACTCACCTTTTCCAATGGCTAATCCACCTAGCCTGCACGTTTTTGGACTGTGGGAGAAAGCAGGAGCACCCAAGGTAACCTACGCAGACAAGGAGAGAATGTGCAGTCTGCATACTGTTGCCCAAAGGTGAAATCGAACCTGGGCCCCTGGCACTGAGGCTGCAATGCCAACCACTGTGTTGCACTTTTTAGTGTTCAATTAGAATGACTCCATTGCATTTTGTGTGTGTTTGAGAGACCACATGTAGATCTAGATGAGGAGCAGAGCAAGAATAAATTCATGAAGGTAAACACAAAAATGTATCTGCGACCTTGCTGAAATACCATAACAGAAATTGGACTGCTTCCTGTTTTGGATGATTCCTTTTTTGGAGTTGGTTGGATAGGCAGTTGTTCTGAGCCAATTGAGAAATGGTCAACCTTTTAACTCCAAAAATTTGAGTGAGCTTTCATTTGGTTGGGGAGACTGGTGAGCCGGCAATTTCTCGCCGCCACACTACAAACTGTTTTACTAGCATGTTCTTGCCTCTGCTGTAGCTGTAACTATCTTTAATTTTGAACTATAAGTCTTGAGAAGGTACCTCTATCTTCAGACACCCTCTATGTACATTAGCAGTGTCCCAACTGTTCCTATGAGTTGCCAGCTACTCAATCTTGTACATTCTAATTGGCTGTCCCAGCTTTATAGCTTGCCCGTTATCCATAATTGAACGGGACTCCTGAGGGCAGCGCATTAATTCCCATTTGAAGCATTGATGCTCACATCTCAGAGATCCTTTTTTTTAAACTCAGTAAGCTCAGCACCCAAAATCAACCAATAAAATATATTTATGCTGATTCTTGTTAAAATATTCAGATGCAAATATTCCCTAATTTAATGTGTAGTAACTTCATATGGTAAACAGGTGTGATAAATACTTCTCTAAAATTAATTGTTCCATTGTGGCTGGAAAGATTAAATGCTATTTGTTACAATTCCTATTAGAGTTTTAAAACAGCACACCTACTTTGTGTTCTATTAAGGAAATCTGATCTTTGTGGTAGCATCCCTATCTCTGAACCAGAAACCTACGGGATATAGATAGAGAATGTCTACAGTGTGGAACCGGGCCCTTCAGCCCAACAAGTCCATACCGACCCTCCGAAGAGTAACCCACCCAGACCCATTCTCCTACTCTATATTTACCTCTGACTAATGCACCAAACCTATACATCCCTGAACACTAGGCAGTTTAGCATGGTCAATTCACATAACCTGCACATCTTTGGACTGTGGAAGGAAACGCAAGCAAACATGAGAGAATGTGATAACTCCGCACAGTCGCCTGAGGCTGGAATTGAACCCAGGTCCCTTGGTGCTGTGAGGCAGCAGTGCTGACCCCTGAGCCACCTATGGGTTCAGGTTCCACTTCCTCGAGGTGTGTAATAACAGTTCTGAATATGTTAATTCGAAAATACCTCTTTTTTGCTAACTGTGAAAGGAAGATCTTTCTGAAAACACTCAAGCTTAGGATTTAGAAACTGACAAGAACTATTGGAAACATTTTGCTAAAAAAGGTTTATTTGAAAGAATAATGAGATTTTGGGAGCAGAAGCAGTACTCAATTCATTTTTACCCATTCAAAACAGTTTCCAGGACACTTAACACTGACGAAAATATCTTATGTGCACCCACTGTGTCTCTCTATACAATAAAATAATTGATCAAAGCATATAGAGTCATAGAGATGTACAGCATGGAAACAGACCCTTCGGTCCAATCCGTCCATGCCGACCAGGTATCCCAACCCAATCTAGTCCCACCTTCCAGCACCCGGCCCATATCCCTCCAAACCCTTCCTATTCATATACCCATCCAAATGCCTCTTAAATGTTGCAATTGTACCAGCCTCCACCACTTCCTCTGGCAGCTCATTCCACACACGTACCACCCTCTGTGTGTAAAAGATGCCTCGTAGGTCTCTTTTATATCTTTCCCCCTCACCCTAAACCTATGCCCTCTAGTTCTGGACTCCCCAACCCAAGGAAAAAACTTTGCCAATATAACCTATCCATGCCCCTCATCATTTTGTAAACCTCAAAGGTCATCCCTCAGCCTCCGACGCTCCAGGGAAAAGAACCCCAGACTCTTCAGCCTTTCCCTATAGTTCAAATCCTCCAACCCTGGCAACATCCTTGTAAATCTTTTCTGAACCCTTTCAAGTTTCACAACATCTTTCCATTTGGAAAGAGACCAGAATTGTACGCAGTATTCCAACAGTGGCCTAACCAATGTCCAGTACAGCCGCAACATGACCTCCCAACTACTGTACTCAATACTCTGAACAATGAAAGAAATCATACCAAACACCGCCTTCACTATCCTATCTACTGTGACTCCACTTTCAAGGAGCTATGAGCCTCCACTCCAAGGTCTCTTTGTTCAGCAGCACTCCCCAGGACCTTACCATTAAGTGTATAAGTCCTGCTAAGATTTGCTTTCCCAAGATGCAGCACCTCGCATTTATCTGAATTAAACTCTGTCTTCTACCTTTGAGCCAGTTCTGTATCCAAATGGCTAGTTCTCCATGTATTCCGTGAGATATAACCTTGCTAATCAGTCTCCCATGGGGAAACTTGTCGAACGCTTTACAGAAGTCCATTTAGATCACATCTGCTGCTCTGCCCACATCAATCTTCTTTGTTACTTCTTCCAAAAACTCAATCAAGTTTGTGAGACATGATTTCCCATGCACAAAGCCATGTTGCCTATCCCTAATCAGTCTTTGCCTTTCCAAATACATGTACATCCTGTCCCTCAGGATTCCCTCCAACAAATTGCCCACCGCCGACATTAGGCTCACTGGTCTATAGTTCCCTGGTTTGTCCTTACTACCCTTCTTAAACAGTGGCACCACATTAGCCAACCTCCAATCTTCCGGCACCTTACCTGTGACTATCGATGATACAAATATCTCAGCAAGAGGCCCAGCAATCACTTCTCTAGCTTCCCACAGAGTTCTCGAGTACATCTAATCATGTGCTGGGGATTTATCCACCTTTACCTGTTTCAAGACATCCAGCACTTCCTACTCTGTAATATGGACATTTTGCAAGATGTCACCATCTATTTCCCAACAGTCTATATCTTCCATATTCTTTTCCATAGTAAAGATTGATGCCAAATACTCCCCCCCCCCCTCATTTTCTGCGGTTCCACACAAAGGCCGCCTTGCTGCTCTTTGAGGGGCTCTATTCTCTCCCTCATTACCCTTTTGTCCTTAATGTATTTGTAAAAAGTCTTTGGATTCTCCTTAATTCTATTTGTCAAAGCTATTTCATGTCCCCTTTTGCCTTCCTGATTCCCTCTTAAGTATACTCCTACTGCCTTTATACTTTTCTAAGGATTCACTTGATCGATACTGTCTATACCTGACATATGCTTCCTTCATTTTCTTAACTAAACCCTCAATTTCTTTAGTCATCCAGCATTCCCTATACCTACTAGCCTTTCCTTTCACCTTAACAGGAATATACTTTCTCTGGATTCTCGTTATCTCATTTCTGAAGGCTTTCCATTTTCCAGCCGTCCCTTTTCCTGCAAACATCTGCCCCAGTCAGCTTTCGAAGTTTCTTGCCGAATACCGTCAAAATTGGCCTTTCTCCAGTTTAGAACTTCAACTTTTAGATCCGGTCTATTCTTTTCCATCACTATTTTAAATCTAATAGAATTATGGTCGCTGGTCCCAAAGTGCTCCCCCACTGATGCCTCAGTCACCTGCCCTGCCTTATTTCCCAAGAGTAGATCAAGTTTTGCACCTTCTCTAGTATGTACATCCACATACAGAATCAGAAAATTGTCTTGTACGCACTTAATAAATTCCTCTTCATCTAAACCCTTCACACTATGGCAGTCCCAGTCTATGTTTGGAAAGTTAAAATCCCCTACTATAACCACCCTATTATTCTTACAGATAGCTGCGATCTCCTTACAAGTTTGTTTCTCAATTTCCCTCTGACTA
>NC_057731.1:36075592-36103851 GCF_004010195.1 Chiloscyllium plagiosum
CACCTTACTAGTTTAAATCCTCCCAAGCAGTTCTAGCAAATTTCCCTGCCAGTATATTAGTCCCCTTCCAATTTAGGTGCAATCCGTCCTTCTTGTACAGGTCACTTCTACCCCAAAAGAGATTCTAATGATCCAAAAATGTGAATCCTTCTCCCATACACCAGCTCCTCAGCCATGCATTCATCTGCTTTATTCTCCTGTTTCTGTCCTCACTAGCTCATAGCAGTGGGAGTAATCCAGATATTACTACCCTTGAGGACCTCCTTTTTAAGTTTCTGCCTAACTCCCTGTAATCTCCCTTCAGAATCTCCACCTTTTCCCTTCCTATGTCGTTGGTTCCGATATGGACAATGACCTCTTACTGGCCCTTCTCCCCTGTGAGAACATTCTGCACCCTCTTTGAGACATCCTTGATCCTGGCACCAGGGAAGCAACACACCATTCTGCTTTTATGCTGCTGGCCACAGAAATATCTGCCTGTACCTCTGACTACAGAATCCCCTAACACAATTGATCTCTTGGAACCCCACATACCCGACGATGCATTAGAGCCAGTCTCAATACCAGAAACTTGGCTGCTCATGCTACGTCCCCTGAGAATCCATCACCCCCTACATTTTCCAAAACAACATACCTGTGTCGTTATTTGTTTTGGAAACACATCACCTCTCAACTTTGCTTTTTCACTGAAATGCCCAATTTACACAGTTGCTGCTTATAATAGTCTGTCCACTTCCTCGGTCACTCTGGTTATTCCCTCCTTTATCATTTTATTAGCTGCAATATTTTTTGATCAGAATTGTGTACTATATTCCAAGCATAATTACTCGAGTAATCTATAAAATAACCTGATAACTTCACTATTTCAGCTCAATATTTTGAATTTATCCCTACATCTGATTTGCTGTCTGGCACAGTGTTGCTGGAATAGATTTAATTGATCATCATTCAGGACCACCAGGTTTTGTATCTTGCCTTTAAAAGGATCCCGATTTATAAACATCTGACTTATGAACCCTTGTCCTTATGAACACTATCTGATACATATGTAATTTTGAATGTCCAACATGAATATTTTGTATATTTACAAACCGCTTCTTTATATTGTTTTAGATCATGCATCAACTTGTTACAAATTGACTTGTGAATGGACTTGAGATCAGAACGTATGTGCAATCCGACAAGTACCTGTACATTACTTTCTCTCCATATCACAAATATTTCATGCATGAAGTTTTTTGTGAATCAGTTGTTGTTTATCTATGTTGAATTTTATCCGCCATCTTGTATACGTCTGTTGCTCAAGTATATTTAAAGCCTCCTGTAGATTATCCTGTTCAATTTCAGAATCGGTTGCTTTCATTCGCTTTGTACAGTCTGTGAATTTAGCTGTTGTATTTGTGCTTCCTTGTTCCATCTGGTTTATGGAAATATTAAAAGTCCCAAACAAGACCATGTAGTGATTTCAACTGCAACATGCCTCAAGGCTTCTCATTCCTGAATCTTTGTACTCAGGTGCTATTGTTCAACAATTCTGCATGCCGTGGAAAATATTTCCAGTGATTCCAACATTATTTTCTGTTCCTGCTGTGTCTGGAGTGCAGTGTTTATTTCTGAATGACGTATGTCATTAACTGTCAGAATAGGCAGTTTGTGATAATTTGAGAGAGTGTGCTTCAGTAATGATCTCTCTCAGCATCAAAAGTATCCAGGTTACAGTTTAAGCAAAATGCAATATCAACACTTAGGCTCTTTTGTTATTAATTCATTTTGAAAGATTAAGAGGTCCACTTTAAGAATTATTATTTCTTTTGAAAATTACAAAAAATGTTTTGATAGTTAATGTGCCAGATTAATTAATACCTGCCCTGTGTTCAGGAATCCTGAAACATGTACTTTTTATTTTAGGTGATAACAGCTGGCATCGTACAATTGTATTGAATTACTCTGACCCTTCAGTAAAAGTAATTTGTGCAGATTATGGAATTGTAGAAACTGTTCCACTTGAAAGGATTAAGTGCATTCGACCAGAACTTTTGGCTCCTCCATTTCAAGTTGCAAAATTTGCACTTTCAGGTATATTTTGTGTATTGTTACCAAAGAGTTTATATTTGCTGTTTGATAACTAAATGAGCAACTACTTCTGATTATTTTGTCACTTTTATATCAAGAGTACTGTATAACTCTGTGTGAGTGCAAATTCCATGCATGCTGCGAGCAATTAAACAAAGTAACATTTAGTGTTGTCCATTTGTTGACTATCCTCGCAATGTGCGGCCATCCTGTTTCAACAACATGAAATCATTTTGTAGAAAACACCTTACCTATACTTTTACAAGTATAGGTAAATTACACATTCTGCTTCTTATGTTACTAACTTGCAGCAAAACACTCAAGATCCCAATAGATGTGTGTACGTTATGCAAATGAATATGGAATTCATGCAGCCAGCAAGTTTGTTTATTGGTCTAAGAGGGTTGATTAACTCAGTTGGCTGGACAGCTGGTTTGTAATGCAGAGTAACACCAACAGTGCAAGTTCACTTCTTACACCAGCTACGGTCTCACTTTTTCTCAATGTCGCCCCTCGCCTGAGGAGTGGTAACCTCAGATTAAACCATCATCCTTCTAGTGAGAGAGCAACCATATGTTGACTTTACGTATTTACTGGTCTGAAACATCATTGGACAAGTGTAGTTAATTGCCGATAGATTTTCTGTCCCTGTCACGTTATTCTCTAAGGAACTTTGTTGTTTCTTCTCTCTGTTGATTTTCTCGTTCATTCCTAGAGCTGTGTACTAATAAAACTATTGTCTCCAGTGATGGCCTTGGTTTTCATTTTGAGCAAGTATGAAGTTTGAAAGCTAGGACAGTTGTCTTCTAATAAACATAACAAAACAAAATCGTAACAACATTGAACGTACCCTACTTCTGTTGATGACTCTTTCTGCACTCGTTACTACAGAAACATTACAGTAGGTAGTTAAATATGGCTTATCTTTAAATCTTTGTCTCTTCAATTTATATGTAGCAACTCTCGAATATAAGGAAAACATTTTTGGTCTTAAGGCTAACTAGGGTAAATGCAAAGGCATTTTCATCTGTTATAATTAGTTTAGATTCCCGACAGTGTGGAAACAGTCCTTCGGCCCAACAATCGAACCGAGGACCTTGGTGCTGAGAGGCAGCAGTGCTAACCACTGAGCAACAATGCCGCCCCTATGTGATTGAATGTCAGCATTAAGAATCACATGATCATTGTCAGGTGATTAAATGTCATCTGTTAAATAACTAAATTTCCAGGCATACACCAAGCCAGAATTATCAGCTTTATCATAGGCCAGTAGGCCAAAGCTCCTCAAATGTGTTGGAAAAACTAAGACTGAAGCCAGTCAGATTAGTGCTATTCTGTTTAATGTTAGTCAGATGATGTACTGGGTTCTATACATTTATAATTATAATTAATCATACTCTGAACTTTGGTGTGTTTCACTTTGTGTGAAGGAATGAGGAAGGACTTTGGACTAGTTGGGATGTTGGACAAATGTTCGATGTATAGTGTGCCTTTTGCTTCACAAGATACCCATTCGATTTCCCTTGCTAAACTGATAAATTTCTGTGTCATCTTGCTCTTTGGTACAGTTTAAACTTGTTACTGCAGCCTCTGACTAAAAATCAAGGATGAGCTAGTATAATATTCAAGTAAAGCATTTTGGTTTCTTTAGTGGAATAATGTTAATTAGCTGTTGAATGCAAAATGAATTTTCTTTTCAGGTTGCTTATTTTTAAAGTTCATTCATGGTATGTAGGTGGTGCTGGCTAGGCCAGAATATTATTGCCCATCCCTAACTGCCCAGAGAGCAGTTGAGTCAACCACATGGCTGTGGGTCTGATGTCTCATGTAAGCCCAATCAGGTAAGGGTGACAGGTTCCTTCTCTAAAAGTGGGTTTTTCTCACAATCAGCAGTGGTTTTATGGTCATCATTAGTCTATGTATTTTTAAAAACTGAATTCAATTTCCATCTGCCATGGTGGGATTTGAGCGCTGGTCCTCAGAATAATACCTGGGTCTTTGGATTATTAATCTTGTGATAATATCACTAGGCCTGCCTGAAATAACTGCAATGGGGGTTAGTATCTTGTCACCAAGTCAACCTTTATTTACATGTGCATAGTATGTAGGCCGTGACCTGCCTGCTCAGAGCCCATGCCTAGAATGAAGATACACTCTGATTCTCCTGTTTGTCTGTCAGCCAGGCTCCCTGGTTGTCCCAGGTCTTTTAGATTAGGTTCCCGACAGTGTGGAAACAGGTCCTTTGGCCCAACCAGTCCACACCAACCCTCCGAAGAGCAACCCACCCAGACCCCGTGACTCATGCACGTAACTCTGGGCAATTTAGCATGACCAATTCACCTAACCTGCACATCTTTGGACTGTGGAAGGAAACCGGAGCACCTGGAGAATGTGCAAACTCCACACAGACAGTCACCTGAGGCTGGAATTGAACCTGGGTCCCTGGTGCTGTGAGGCAGCAGTGCTAATCACTGAGCCACCGTGCCACCCTAAATCCCAACAACTCTACTCGAGGATCTCATTGTCAATGAGATCCACCTGGCCCTAGTTACAATTACTGCACTACCCTCATTTTAAAATATGACTACTGAAAATAATAACTACCTTTTTGGTCTAAATTTTAGTCTTAATCTGATTACCATCTGATTTTAAGAATCCCATTGCTATTTCTGAGGCATGTACTGTGCTCTTTTACAAAAAAACTGAGTAGTTGCATGAAGGCTTTTGTATATCAAGTGTAGATTAAAAAGCAGTCTGAAAAATATCATGTTTAATAGGTGATATAAAGTAGAATGTACTCACTATTTCTATCCATTCTTGGGATGAAGGCAACAATAGTACAGATTGTTATGCTATAACGAGACAGTTGTGTTCCTCTGCAACCTCGCGCTATAGAGCACTGTGCTATGGAAAACTGCTATAGAAAATCGCGCTGTAGACGCTTGCTAATAGAAAGTCGCTATACCTGTTAAGTAGAAAGATCATGTTATTCAAACAGTGTCCACAGTTCATCAATTGCGTTATAGTCAATTCGTGCTGATGAAATGCCATAATAGCAGAATGACCAGTAAAGCGATATTTATTGCCCATTCCTGGTTTCCTTCAGAAGCTAGTGATGTGATAGTATGGCCTTTGTAGTTGCGGTTTCCCACAATGTTATTGGGTAAGAAATTCCAAGTTTTTACTCAGCAGTGCTAAAAAGGCATCAGTATGAAGTTAGAACATTGTGTAACAATTCTGTGAAGTTTCATAAATGTTACAGTGCAGGAGGAGGTCATTTGGCCCACTGTGCCTGCACCATTACCTGTGCCTGCACCATTACCTGTGCATCATTACCTAGTACCAATTCATTGCTTTTCCCCATACCCTTGCACATTATTTTTATCCAAATAATCGTCCAACACTCTCTTGAATGCTTCCACTGAACCTGCCAGAGTGGAGCCAACTTAGAACAGAAATTCAAAGGAAATGTGTATCTAAGACTATATTATTATTTTTCCACTTGATGGAGACTGTTTTCCTGTCAAGAGATTTTTTGTGAATTGCTGTAACCTGATCTGTGTGTAGTATGTAGTCGAGCTGCAATGCATCAGCAATGGAGAATGAATGCTGAGTTTAGTAACATCAGTGTCAGTGGAGTGGAGTGGATCTAAAGATAAGTAGTCAGCCCCTCCAGTTTTCTCTCCTCCTCTTCTCCATGCAGTATAAATTACTTTTCACAGAATGGTTGCAGTAGAGGAGGCAGCTGTTTGGCAGTCTTTGTTCATGCATTCTCAAAGAGAAACCTAATCCATTCCATTCCCCTGCAGTTTTTTCAGATAATGACGAAAGACAAAATTGAATTTGCCTACACCAAATTCTGTATATCCTAATCATAATGCATGTTTTTGCCAGTCACCTTAAATCTTATGGTCTTCATCCTTCCACTGGTGAGACCATTTTTTCCTTATCTGCACTGTTCAGGTCCCAGAATGATTTTCGATAACCGTTTGAAACTTTCCTGTTGTAAGACAACAGTTGCAGCTTTGCCAATCAACCCAGTAATTGCTTCCTGAATAAATTGAGTAAATTCCCTGCAGAATTTTGTTTTCGAGAATATTTTCTGCACCTTCTCCAATGCAGTCACAACCTTGCTATATATATGTGGTGCCTGCAACTGCACACTGCAGCTAAGGCCAAAGCAGTGTCTTCTACCATTTTATAATTTCTTTGCTTTTGCACTCTATACCACCATTTACAACATCTAGGATTCCTTATGTTTCAGTAATTACTCTTTTTTTTAACCCAACCATTTTAGAATTATGTGCTCTTTGTATTGTATCTCCTGGATGTTCTTACCCAAATAAATCACTTTATAATTTTCCATTACATTTGCACCCAATCCTTTTCTTTCACCAACCTCTTGACTTAGAAAGAAATTACTTGCTATAGATTCCGGGTGGAAGATGATTAGCAACCCTGACACATTAACTAAATATGAGATACTTATTTCCATTTTGTCACATCTATTTTGCACATTTAATTAAATGTTGTTTTTAATATATTTAGATGTTGAACTAAAACTTGATGCATGGACTCCTGCAGCTAGCAATTTACTCAAAAGTCTCTTACTTGATAAAAATGTTTTGGCAACAATAAGAGCGTTTGATGGAAGTGTCTACACTGTAGATTTGATAGGACATCTTGAAGGTGCTGCGATTAAAATATCTGATCAATTGGTATTGGAAGGTCTGGCTAAATACAGAGATCAAGGTAAAAAAGGTAATTATTTGCACTTGAGAACTCAATTATCAGTTTTTGTACATAAATTTCATGTTTGCAACTGATTGTTTCACTTATAGTTTAATTCAACTCCAGTGTGCTGTAGTTTGAAATAAGTAGTGCACCAGTTCAAAGTGAGCTCCTAAGCTCAGTAGTAATGTCAAACTTGAACTTTGGTGAAAATAATTAATTGTTATTTAACAAATAGGTAAGTGTGAGATGAGTTACAGTAGGAGACTAACCGAATCCAATTATTGTTTTTCTTCTTACATCTGAATAATTTATTGCCCCAGACTTAAGTGGAATTCTGTATATTTTACATAACAGCAGCTACCTAGATTTGTGACTTTTATTTTTTGCCTGTAATTCAAATCTTATCTACTTGATTTGCTCCTATAGAAGTCCAGCAGCCTGAAATAATTTGTCCAAAGTGTATTCATATTTGCGATTGCATTGCATTCTCATAATTCTCTACTTATTCAAACTTTTAGCATAGCCCTGAAGAAATTAACTTCTGATTGACCCAATAATCTAATTACACCACTTAGAACTTTATCTTCAAGCATCCCCTCATCTTATCGCAGTAATACATTTCATGGTACATAGTTTCTCACAAGAAGTCGAGTTTTCTTCTGAAACATATCCTGAAATTATGATGTGTCTCCCATGTATTTAAAAGGTGGGGAGTTGGGGGGGAAACTAATTTGTGCATGCGCGATTAGAGTATGAGATCGCGACCAATAGTAAAATAGATAGAAGACAACAATCAGCATTAAACTCTCTTCTTTTACTATTGGATTAAAACCCTAACTTTACTAAGAGAAATATCTTCAGCTGGATATTTTTGATTTCTTTGTTGCAGCTCAAGATCACAAAAGCTGTTGTTGCAAAGATCTTCAAAAAGCTGTGAGTTTTTATTCTATTCAAATGTTTGTTTGATATATTTATAACTCAATTTTGATTCTGTTCAAGCTGTTTCAAGAGTAAATGTCTTGTGTTATATAGTAATTTGCAATCTGAATTCATCGACTACTATAGCTATGCAGTAATACTCTGCTGTATCAGTTATTGTGCAATATGGACATGATTCAAACCCACACCTATGTTTTGAACATTTCAATTTTGTGCAAGTCTAATTGGAAGTTGGGTGCCATAAAATCTAGAAGAAAGTGTTCAAAGATGAAGGAGTAGTTTGGCCTTTCGTGATTGTGTTATTGGTGGAAATTGGGATAGACATTGTGCTGTTTGTTCAGCTAAGAGTCAGAAGCAGAACTGCGTCAGTATGAGAATAGATCACACAGATCTTCAGATTAATGTACATTGTTTCCACTTTTAATTAGAGCAGTTGACATTGAGGCAAAAATGATCACTACTGGTGAACCAAATGTTGTCCACATTAAATTGCTGATGGCCATCCAAGGTAAGATTGTGGATGGAGAGGGCTTCTTTTATTTTGACCTTTTGTTACAAGCTGAGGTAAGGCACAGTGGTAGGCCATTTGGCCGAATCAGCCAGGCTGCTGTTTTTCCATTTAGTCTCCTCCTATCTTTCTTCTAAATCTGTTGTAAACCTCTATACTTTTGTGTCCCAATGCTTGCTTGACTTCTCGTTAAATGCATTTATACAATTCACTTCAACCACTCCTGTGATAGTAAGTTCCCCATTCTCAGTACTTGTTAAAGAAACTTCTTCTGAATTGCCTATTGGGTTTCTTGCTGACTAACTTGTTTTGCTGGCTTCCAAAAATGCTCTCTTCCATAAGATTCTGTCTGTATCTATTAGAAAATCTTTTCTTTTTCTTAACAACAACTGTTAGATATTTTGTTCCAAGAGAAGAAACTTCGCCTATAAATTATTCCTGACATTTCTGATATCTATCTTGTAAATGTTCTTTGCATTCTCTACAGTGCCTTGATATTCTTTTTATATCATGGTGATCACATCTACAAACAGTACTTTAGGCATGGCTAACCAAGATTTGACACAGATTTCGCATAATTTCCCCACCTTTCAATGCTACCCCTCTACCCCCTGTCTTATGTTTGCTTTCTTACTATCATTGCTAAATGATGGCACATGTATTTGTGATTGGTGTATAATGTACTGAGATTCCTTTCTTCCTCTACCCTACCTGAGCTTGCATTTTCTGAGTAATAAATAATCCCCAATTTTCTTATCACTCTGAATACTTCACATTTATCTGTGGATTTTATTTGTCCAATCTCCTCAGTATTGATTACCCATCCCTAAAATTTGGTGTCAGTTTGTAAGTTCAGAAATATTTTGTTTCATTTCAAAATCCAGATTGTTAAAGCGAACTCTGTGAGAGTGCCCTTGTTAGTGTGGCATCAAGGATCCCTCGTAAAACTGAAGTCACTACTGGAGAATCTTTCATTAGTTGGAGTCATCCTTAGCATAAAGAATGATGGTTGTGACTGTTAGAGGTCAGCTATCTCCATCCCACAGCATTGCAGGAATTCTTCAAGAAACCGTACCAGTTGCTTTATTGTAAGGTCAGAAATGGTTGTTTACTGATTTCACAGTATTCAGTATCATTTGCAACTCCGTAGGTACTGAAGCAGTCCATGTTCATATACAATACGACCGAGACAGCCTTCAGATTTAGGCTAAGAAGTAGCAAGTAACATTTGTGCCACAACAAATATAAACATTTCCCCAACACATTTGCAGCCACTGTCAACATCCTGTGGGTTATCATTGGCTACAAATTGAATTGGACTATCCATTCTCCACCATTCATCCTGGTTAATCTGATTGCTCCTGCCTCCCTTTCACCCCCACTTCCCCATCAAAAATATTTACCTGTATCTTAAAAATATTCCCAGACTCTACTTCCACCACCTTCAGAGAGAGCATTCCAAAGACATGTAACCCTCTGTGAGGAAAAGATATTCTCCTTCCTTTGACCTTAGATGGGTAACTTCTGATTTTTGAAAAGTGACTCCTTTCTGGATTCTCTGACATGAGGAAATATCCTCTCTGCATCCACCCTGTTAAAACCCCTTGGGAGCTTTTTATGTTTAAGCAAGTTGCCACCCGTTTGAAACTCTAGCATATTCTCGCCCCACCTGTCCAACTTTTACTTAGAAGAAGAACTGCACATTCCAGGTAGTAGTCTAGTAAACCTTTTCTTAACTGCTTCCAATGCATGTACATTGTTGCTTAAATAAGGGGACGGTATTCCAGAAGTAAGCTTATGAATGCCTTGAAAAATTGAAGCATAACCTCACAGTTTTTGGATTTGGTTCCCCACACAAAGAAAAATATCCAGTTAGCTTTCCTAATTGCTGGTAGCTGTATATGAATCTTTGATGATTCATTCACTAAGACAAAAATCTCTCTGCATCTCGTGCCTCTGCGGTTTCTCAGTATCTGGATTTTTTTTCCTTTTTAAAAAAAAAAGGCCAGTTCCATTATCCTATACTGTATTACATTGCCACATCTTTGCCTACTCACTTAATCTAACTATATATTTTTTGTAGCATCCTTATGTGCTCTTCACAACTTGCTTTTCTGCTAATCTTCGTGTTACCACTGAATATGGCAATGAACTGTAAAATGTTGAGGCCTTCATTCCTTTTAATCTATGCTACATGTTATTTTTTTAAAGACCACCAATAAATTGTTTAAAACATGATTTCTCTTTCACAAAGCCATGTTGACTTTGCTGATTTACCTTGAGCGTTTCTAAGTGCCTTCTCTGATAGAGATGTAACATTAACTAGCCGGTAATTTCCTGCTCTCTGTCTCACTAGGTTTTTGATTAAATGAGTTACTTAGCTGTTTTCTGCCTAATGGAGCTTGTCTGAATCTAGGGAATTTTGGAAAATTAAAATTCCTCAGATCCTTGTGGAATAACACCACAATAAAATTTAACACAAGTAATGAACAGCATTATGAGAAAAAGGTGGGAGAATGACACTAGGTCTTGAAGCACATTTGGAGACTGCATTAGTCTTCATGGTGGAAGACACCAGTAGCATCGCAAAACTTCACGAGAGTCAGAGTGCAGAGGTGAGTCTAATTGCCATTACTAATGACTGGGTGCTTGTGAAGCTGAAAGGTCTGAAGGTGGATAAATCACTAAGATCAGGTAGAGTACACCCCAGAGATGTGAAGGCTGAGGAGATTATGGAGGAATTTGCAATGATCTTTCAGCAATCCCTGCAGTCCAGGGACCCATGGACTGAAAAATGGCTAATTAACACTCCTGATGAAGAAAGGAAGAAGGTCGAAGATGACTCTATGGGAAATTATAAGCTGGTTAGCCTGACCCCAATCATTGATAAGGTTTTACAGTCCATAATTAGGGATTATTGTATTACCATTGTCTACTCTGTTACCTACTTTCAAAACAGAACAGCAAAGTTGGTTATCCATGATTTTTCTCATTTGAAATTCACACTGACTGTTCATTATCATGTTTCGCATTTCTAAATGCTGTTCCATTTTTCCCCTTTAGTAAGGAATCGCATCTTTTGAATGACCAAATTTCAGTTGATTGGTCTATTGTTCCCAGATATGTTCAGTTGCTTAAATTTGGAAGTCACAGTAAATATGCTTTCGTCATTCAGCATTACACCTTTCACAAGGATTTATTACATGTGTGCTCAAGTGCAAGGATAAGTTGGAGGTTTGGAAGGTTGACTAGGGCATTAGTCATTGGTGATAAAAGAAGGGATGATCAGAAGTTGGATGAGAATTGGTTAGTAAAGTCACAGATGACACCAAAAGTGGAGATGTAGCAGACATTAAAAAAGGTTACCTCAAGCAGTGGGTCCTTGATTAGATGGGCCACTAATGTGGACAAGAGATGGAGACTAATTTAGACAAATGTGAGGTGCATTTTGGAAAGGTAAATTAGGGTAGGACTTATACATTTAATGGTAAGGTCCTGGGAAGTGTTCCTGAACAAAGAGATTTGCAGTTTCACAGTTCCTTGACAGTGGAATTCCAGGTCGACCAGGATAATGAGGAAGGCGTTCAGTAAAGATTGTCTTTATTGGTCAGTGCATTGACTGTAGGAGTTGGGAGGTGATATTGCAACTGTGCAGGACATTAGATAGGCCACTTTTTGAATATTGCATGCAATTCTGGTCTCCCTGCTATCAGAAGGATGTTGTGAAACTTGAAAGGGTTCAGAGAAGATTTACAAGGACTTTGCCATGGTTGGAGGGTTTGAGCTACAGGGAGAAGTTGAATAAGCTGTAGTTATTTTTTCTGGAGTGTTGGAAGCTGAGGGGGTGATCTTATTGAGGCTTATAAAATCATGAGGGGCATGGATAGGGTAAATAGACAAGGTCTTTTCCCTGGGGTGGGGGAGTTCAAAACTAGAGAGCATGGGTTTAGGGTGAGAGGGGAAAGATATAAAAGGGACCACAGGGGCAACCTTTTCACACAGAGGGTGGTACGTATATGGAATGAGCTGCCAGAGGAAGTGGTGGAGGCTGGTACAATTACAACATTTAAGAGGCATCTGGGTGGGTATATGAATAGGAAGGTTTAGAGGGATATGGGCCAAGTGCTGGCAAATGGAACTACAATCATTTAGGATATCTGGTCGGCATGGACGGGTTGGTTAGAAGGGTCTGTTTCCATGCTGTGCAGCTCTGTGACTCTTCCGTTTGCAATTGTTCATTTTTAAGCTCAGCAGATGAAAGAAAAAGACAATTGTTTAGAGAGAACAAATGTGTCCAATTGAGGAAGCTTGTACAAGACAGATTGTACAATAATGCATTGGACTAATGCATTTAGGCGTGGAACATACAAGTTATAACATGCATAGGTAATGAGCAAAAATCTAATTCTGAAGCAGGGCAGAAACAATAATATTCAGTTCTTGATCGTATGTGTTGTCTACTTTCAAAACTAGGTGAGAAGGGGTAATCCAGCTATCCTCTTTGTAACCTTCCTGGATGCAAAGATTTTATGTTCTTTTCGCACAAGATAATACCTGTCTGCAATTAGTAATTTAGTTGACCTTTTTGTTATGCTGTAACATTAAGGAACAACTTGAGGTTTTCTTGAATGAAAAGAACCTAGATTGCCTGTTAATGCTGAGAAGAAAAATAAATATGCAGGATTGAGTTTGTGGCATTGTACAGTCATTCAAGGCCTTGCACCCAGCTGTGCTAACTTAGAAGTGGATAATATCCAGTACAAAATGAAGTTGTTCTAGAGGAGTAAGGTTTTAGCTTGAGGTCACAATTGGGTAGTTGTGGTGTTGCACCATCAGAAGCAAACGTGGCAATTATCGTTTACATTATGAAGTTTCTTTCCAGTCAGTGCTGTAACCAGGTGTTTCTTTTGAGAAACAGAGTGAGCATCTTCCCCAGCCCGTGTTCAATATTACAGTCAAAAATCTATTTTCTCCTCTGCTAAAGATACCCATTGAAATTGTTGCTGTTTTCATATTCCCAGTCTGCTCAAAGAATTTTGATTTCTGATGTAATTGTTTTAGGCAATATTAGGGGAAAATTTGGTGAGATACCTGGTAAATCTTTGAAGTTCCAGCTGTGATTAGAATGAACTAGTGTGTTTGGGTTAGCTTCATATGCAATATAACTCATTTAAGATTCACTTTCATTTATTTGAGTCAAGAAATTAGTTAGGTTGAAAGAAAAGATAGTTAAACCACATAATCACACATGCTGATGGAGCCGACAGACAGTTTCTGTGAAAATGCAACATGGCTGAACTAGTACTAGCCCTGAGAATTTATTTGAAAATGGAATGTGAGGATAGCTGTGTACCATGCTAAGAAAGTCCAAGCAATGGAGTTTAGTCAAGGTTGGAAATGAAACTCAGGATTTTGAGAGGAGATAAGATGCCAACTGGGAAGATAGGGAGTGATGAAACAAGGGGTATGGGTGTCCTGCCACTTGGGTGATGTATGGGAAACAAGGTGACTGTCAAAAACAGACCATTACATGATTTGAGTAACATATTATCTACAAGACTTACAATGTATAAATATCTGAATCCTCATTGAATTAGTATGAGACTTCAGAATCTTTTCTGGGATAGACTCTTCAACTTTATCGCAATAAACAATTGTTGACCTACTTCAAGGGTCCTGAGATTATTTCCTAAAATAACCTACACAACAGTGAGGCTCTATTTCCAACATGAAGGTCCTAATAATGGTACAAATCAAATGGGACACAGGGGCATTTTTAGCCTTCCCATAGGGGCTGACTTGTTTCATTCCCAATGGGTGAAGTGTTGATTGCAGCTCAGACTTGCTTTTCTTTAATCCACTTATCAACTTCATGAAATTTGGTCAAGTGATGCCTGTGACCATTTCAAGTCTTGTGTTCTTGATCTTTTTTTAACCTGTGTCAGTCCATGAAAGGCCCAAGTGTTAATTTATTAATTCAAGCAATATTTAAAGATCAATACAATCATTGTCATCATGATAAAGTATTTGCTTCAAGGGTACTTTGAAGTAATCATAGAAAATTTAATGCTGGCACCTTGAATTTTCAGTTTAGAGTGGTATGATAAGATTCTATGATGCGGATGTGAAATGGTACGGTCAAGCTGGTAATTGTGCTCCAGTGTTGCCTTCCAACAGGGTTCCAATCAAGCATTGTTAAATTACTTTGTTTTTGGGTGGGTTAATCTGTCCCTTGGAACAGATTCTTCGTCTGTGGCAAGTGTAATAGTAACATTCAGACTCCAAGTAATTCCTAACTCAAGTCATTATGTTGAGATCTTATCATTTAGTGAGGTATACCAGAATACTAATTCTCTGCAATATTTCATATTTAGCGGATTAGACACCAACTGTATTATTATGCGTACCTGATAACCACTAAACCTTGCCTCTTAATCAGTCTGTTTCTAACTCCTCCATTTTGTAGTGACCTTGTGTGAAATGATTGTATACTCATTAGACGGTCAATACTACTTTTGTGGTTTTCTCAACTTAGTTACAACGTCGTTCTTAACTTTATTTGGATTTTGCATACCTGAAACACTTGACTGGGCATGATGTCTATATTTTTTCACAACTGGGTCAATTTTAGATTAGATTAAATTAGATTGCTTACAGTGTGGAAACAAGCCCTTTGGCCCAACAAGTCCACAGCGACCCGCCGAAGCACACCCACCCAGACCCAATTACAATTCACCTAACACTACGGGCAATTTAGCGTGGCCAATTCACCTGCACGTTTTTGGACTGTGGGAGGAAACCGGAGCACTTGGAGGAAACCCTCGCAGACACCGGGAGAATGTGCAAACTCCACACAGACAGTTGTCTGAGATGGGAATTGAACCCAGGTCTCTAGCGCTGTGAGGTAGCGGTGCTAACCACTATGCCACAATATACAGTAAATGAATTGCATGACCATGCTTTGCACTTGTAATCCTTATGAAATACATTCTTTCAGCTTTTTTCCTTGAGTATTTTACTTGATGTCCACATATAGAAATGGATCATTGTTACTTGTGTCTAAGGTGATTTCTTTTTCCATGGATTCAAGATAGAATTTTGTTTTATTTTTGTATGTTTTATTTCATTAAATGAAGGGGCAGTCTGCACTAAGTCACGATTTTTAAAACAAATGCTGTTGATTGTTTTCACCTGTTGTTTGCATCAAGTGATGTAAAAAATGTATTTTCTTATTCTGGAGCAACAGTTTTGCTTTTGATTGCAGGTGGAAGAAATCAAGCAACAGCTTGCAGTACTCATGAGCAAAAATGTGGAACAAGTGTGTAACAACAAAGCTGAAGGATAAATGTACTATTTTACTTTTGTACAAGAATGTGGGGTTTTTGCTTTCTGTATTTTGATAAATTTCTTGTTTTCACTGCTGGGATTTAAAGGAAATTGAGTAGATGACCAACTCACATTTTGTTTTTTTGCGTGTAATTTATATATTGTAAATGTAAAGTTTTAAAGGTCATTCAGTCAGTTACTGAACAACAAGGATAGTTGTTATCCAATTGTTCTGAAATACTAGCCAAATTATGACTGCACTGTGCCTTCTGAAAGACAAAGAAAAATGTTAGAAATACTGAGGTCAGGCAGCATCTGTGGAGAGAAATAATTATATTTCAAGTCAGTGATGTTTCATTGTAGGCAATTCTTTTGTTATGCTTCACATTAAATATTGCTCTATATTTGAGTATGGTGCAAATATATTTGGTAAAGTGATTTATATGGTATTAAATGTACTAAATTCCTTTTGGCATTTTCATCTGAGCAACAACTTTGGTTCCAAATGTAAAGCTGAATGTCAATAAGCTACACAAATGAATTTATTTGAAATTCTCAAAAGAATGGCCCCTGTCTTTGCGAAACCCTGTCACAATTCGAGTTATCATGACTAGCATGTAACTTTAATATTATTCAAGCTAGGAGTAGGAACGTGTACAAAGGAATATCAATCCATTCCTTCCAAGATGCTCAACCGATAGTAGATTTGCCACAAACATATCATCCATTATTTGAGTGCTTAAGGTACAAATTACACCATATCAAAAATTGGTGAATAAACATTAGTTTCCTAGAAAATAAACCACCCAGTTCTTAATAAAAAGTAGGATATTAATCTTAACCAGTATTACTAAATTATGAAATAATAGAAAATGCCGGAGGCTCAGCAATTCAAGTAGCATATGTGGAGAGAGTCTGAGTTAACACATCTTTCATTTCATACGTTCTGTTTGGAAAGAGGAGAGTACTTATCTAAATTTACTGAGGTCTAACAAATGACAATTTAAAAGTAACCAAAGATGTCTTGTATGTGTGTCATTATTATATACTGTGTACTGTTACTTAAAATTAATAATGCGAAAAATCAAGGTTAAAGCAAATTCTGATAGAAATCTAACACTCAATTGCAAACTAATGAAATGAATCGCATTAATTAACGGAAAGATCTTTTAAGGTTAGTTGACATTTCTGAAGCACATTTTTCCATAGTGTATTTGGCATCTTCAGTTGAAAATACAAGCCTTTCTTATGTTCAGCAGTCTTATGCTCAGTCAGATGCTCATGAATAGTTTGCTATAAGTTAGTTGGTTTTCTTGGCTGTCCCATATTAGCTTTTGAATTTTCCATTAAAAGTATAGTTGATCTACTTGTGATGTGCACTCAAATCTTTTCACAAGCTACAGTATAGAAGCTGAAAAGGGTGTATTTAAAAAAAAAAGCTTGTTTAGTTGCAGTTAAGTTGTCTTGTTAAGAAGAGTAGTGAGGGTTTTTTAAAATCCAACTTGAGCACTATTTTTCAGGTGCCTTCTGCTATCTACTCCATTAATTATGTGTGGACTTTGTATCTGAAATTTGCTTCACCAATCAAGTGATGTCCCAAACTGTTTCAATTATCACTTGGGATCCATAAATGCATTTCCAGTATATTAAAACGCTCTTTAATAATTGGGAGCATGATTTCTGGGCAGTTTCATCTTCTCAAATCCAAAAATAAGGTAGACTTTCATTATTATAATCAGTTCTGATATTCTTATAGCTTCCAGAAAACTCATTGGCCATGAAGCTAGTTTTACTAGGTAATTACCATTATCTAGGCATTTGCAGCAGCCATTTTGCACATGGGAAATTCTCTCACACAGAAATTTTTTTTAAAAATTGCATTTGTGCAGCATCCTTTACAATCACTAGACATACCAGAATGGTTTATAGCAAGTGAAGTATTTTTGAAGTGCAGTCACTGTTGTAATGTAGGGCATATTAATTTCTTTTTAATTGTAGTGATGAGAGTTCAATCTTTATTGGGACATGGGCATTCAAGAATACTATTTCAATAATTTCACACTATTGTTTACATTTTTTAACAGTCCTAAACAGACTAATGGAGATTGGGGATCAGGAGCCTTTATTAAAATTTATTCTTTTCTCCCCACCTCCCATCACATTTCCATTCCCCAAAAAAAACTAGAGGCTGCAACATGAATTGTCATAGTTGTAACTGTTATATAACTAAAATCACTGACTGAGGACCAGAACCATCTGTATTGTATTTCTTTGGAATGGTCTTTTGTTAGACCAAAGGAGAAGTTTAATAGCTGCTTCGCTTTGCCAAGCTGAGTGAATCTGTAAAATGGTCTGAACAGAATAACTTTTTTCTGACTTAAAAATGAAAAGAAGCGTGCCCAGCATTGCAATTGATTGTAATTCTTAAGAGTAGGTCCAGGGCTATTCATTGTCAGAGAGTCAGTAATCGATAACCATTCCTGTTTGTTTTAAGAGATTATTTTCAATTTAAATTACCATGGTATGAATAGAATTAATGCTTGGGTTGCATATAGTTATCTTCAATTTTAGCAGTATTGCACCAAATGTTCAATATTTAAGCTTTTAGATTGTGTTTATATTTGAAAATGTAAAGGTGACTCAGAGATTGTGTAAAAATCATGCCAAATTCTTTGTGACCAAACATTTAAATTTCCACTTCAACACCAAGATGTTTGTTGTCAGTTGTAAACAAACAAATTTGAACATGTGAGCAGATTAGAGATGAGCATTATTCAAGTAGCTGGGTGTGATTAATGAGGTGATCATTTGAAAAGAAAAGGGATGCATTGGATTAATTACTGGCTCTCACCTCTGATCATGGTTTAAACCAAGGTCTGACTACAAGAATAAATGTCTGCTTTGCTCGCTTTAAGGCATCCCGTGTAAAACCAGTTTGGCCAATCCGAGCTGAGTTCTAAACGGCACGAGATTACATCATAAATCGGGAACGAGATTGGCATTCTCACTCACACGAGTGCTCACAGAAGAGCCAGAGACTTAGTTTGGGACTTCGGCATTTGAACCTATTAAAGAAGTGAATTTCCTAATCAAAAACAGGAAGATAGGTTTACAGTCATTAAAGTATGAACATTATGAAAGACTACCATGCTGCATACTTAAGAGGTCAGTATTTCATTACAGTGCCAGTGTTCCTTATTCATGACAATTGATTTCACTCAACAGGTTTGTGCTTTAGAATCTTAGTAGCACTGGGTTATAGTTACCACCAAAGGGCAAATATCGAAATTGAATTTAAATATGATTGACTCAAAAAAGACGATATTTGTATCCTATCTCCCTTTTTCCATTGAACCACTACTGAGTGGGGCTATTTTGCATAAATGAAAAGAAACAGGCTAATTTCAATATTTCACCTGAAATTGCAACTTCGGGGTCTCTTTTGTCACTGGACCATGTCCAGACTTAGTGTGATTTTCAAAATGTAATATAACACAATACAACAATTGACCAGAAACCATTGTTTTAATAAGTCCCCTTGACCTTGACTATTAAAACCATATACAAATATATTTGAGGTAAGACTTTGAAACTAATTTGTTTGATCTTTGTTCAGTGAGTGAATTCTGTCTCCACCCTTTAGTTATTCCTGATTTTCAGATCTGAACATTTTAATTTCAGAATCTATCTTGTAGTTTTTGACATTAGTTTTGAGTTCCTATGTACATTGCACTTTCATTTGAATGTTTGTGGTTATGTAAAATATGTTACCTGTAATGGAAGCAGGTCTGTCTTGTTGAATACGTTTTTTAAAGAGACTATTCTACAACATTAAAACAGTGTGGTGAAACTGGCAGTGACTTGTATTTTTGCTTGAATGACAAATTAAAACAAATTCAAGCTTTGGAGTAAATTCTGTCACTTGCATCATTTTACATCTCATCTCCCACCTGACCAAAAAAAATTGAGTTATTTAATGTAAGGTGTGATTATTTTGAAATCATTGCTGTAAGTTTCCAAAATGCCTAATAACTTTGCAGCTGCTTAATTTTTAATCCTATTGTTGGCACCAAAGAAAGGGTTGCTGTGAACTGCATGATGAGTAACTGCATAGAAGCATTATGCAGTGTTATTATGCATGGGGCTTTTTAAATGTAAAAATCTTAAATTTTTAATTACAGAGAGAGAGAGAATGACTTTTTCCTGTGTTACTAAGAGTGCTTCATGCTGTCTTGGACCTGCACCATATAAGCAAATACAAAATTTTGGCAACTATAAAACAGCTACAGCAATTGTATTCGTATATTGAGGTACCTAAGAAGAATCTGTGTGAAAAACAGAACGTACCAGCAACTACTTTGCATGATATTTCAAAAAACTGTATGCTGATTTTATGCAATGGGCCAAGCCATTTGAAGCTTATGATTACTATGTTGGAATATTTTGTGTCCAGATGATGACATTTAGTATCCTGGTCACAAGCATACAATTTACCTTTTCTGCAACCCAAAATTTGTAGAATTCAAAGAGAAACAAAATTATCTTTTACAAGAAAGGCCTGAAGATCCCATTCTCAATATTCTTTTAGATTTGGGGCATTTATTACATTTCATGAATTAGTCTTATGGCAATGATAGAAAATTGATAGGGTTTTGCATAAACTGTTGTAGGATCAATGGATGTGAAATTTTGGAAGAAGACATTTTGAGAAAGGCAAAGGAGGTAAGTGATGGGTTTGCACATTATAGAAGGCTAAGAGTGTGATGATGCTGCTCCTTTAACAAGGTTATGTTGTCCTTGGTTTTGTTTTTCAGAGAGATCATAAAAGCAGCGATTCCAAAAAGTTTGGCTTGGATGGGTTTTTGGCCAGTTTGATTATAGATAACAGATTAAGGCTTACAAATCTTTTTTTTTTTAAATTGTACAATGAATGGGGGGTGAGGGGGAGGTGGCCATGTCTTGGGTTTTTTGAAGCAGTCAGTTTGAGGCTGCTGGTCCAGGAAATAGCTACAAGGAAGAGGGTGTTACATGCTGGCATCTCCCTTCCTCGCTTGCTCCCTCAGTCCCTCACACCCACTTTCCCCCCAACGCCCCCTCTGCCCCCGCAGGAGATGAGGCAGCAAGCGTTTATGGGCATTGTTGTAAGTATTTGGAACAGCATCATTAGGTTGGGATAATCTGTTGGGTTTTCAGATAGGTGGTATCCCGTTCTCTCTTGTTTGTGTTTCATTTGGTAATCATGTGAATAAATTCTGTTTTGTTTAAAACTAAGTGGTTTGACCAGTTGCATCTCTCCTGGGATATCCATTTAACATCTGCTTAAAACAATTAGCAAAGTTGGGGTCTGGACTTGTACTTAAAATGTTTTGAGGGGGGTCTGACCTTGTCCATAAGAGTTTGGGTTTTATTTTTGGTGACATGTTGTTGAATGCAAGGAAAATATCTGTAGGGAAAGATTAATTTTCAATGTCAGCTTGCAATGGGGACCTTGAAGGGAAGTAAGGGATCAAAGGTTAGGAGTTTAATGAAATAGCTTTAAGGTATTTAATGCTAATTTCACTGCATTGAAAAGAGAAAGATATGTAGGTAGATGGCTAGGTCTTGGGGCAGCCTTGGGGTGAAGGTTTCTTTTGTGAGCAAGGGGACAATGACAGGGCAGAGGTAACTGGTGTCTGTAAATTCTCCCTTTTTTTTGGAGATGAGGAAGCAAGCGTTTAAGGTGAAAATGCCTAGGTAATGAGTAGATGTGAATGAGAATAAATGGCCTGGGCTGGATGATTTGTTCAATTGTATTTCCTGGAGAGTCTAAAGGAATGGATACAGAAAAATGTCCTGCGAGATAAATACAGTACAAGTGATTTGCAAATTCTAACTAAATTGCTGTAACTTGTGGATCTGTAGGTTTTGTTTACATTAGCACACTTTTGGGTCCTGTGCTTTCCCTTGTTAGTTTCTGGTTATGGTGTGAAGGAATGTTTATGCATTAACAGTGATGTGCAGGAGAAGTACAGAGGTAATGACACCCTCCATTAGGGTCAACTCTTTACATTGGAAGACCAGCAAGTTTTGGGCAGACCCAAGACCATCTTTCACCAAGTTGATGATCCTCTAGGTGTAGACATTTTTATTTCACAAATATATTTTCATAATTCTATAAGCACATACAAAGGTTCTAATCTGTTCTATACAGTTTTGCAAAAAAAATTGCAATTTTGACATTTCCTGCAGTTTCTTGACAGTTGCAAAAAAGACATTTTCTATTTGTTTTTAGCTGCAGTGCTTTTAGTTTGTAGTGTGCAGTAATAAAACATGTAAGGTAAAAAGGACAATGTATTTCTACACATACTTTGATAGTATGCTTTGAAGTGCAAATTCTTTTTACTGAAATGCAGATGGTTTGTGTAATCAAGGTTATAAGTACATAAAATAGTTCAATATCAGTTCTGTACAGTCTTGTTAGAGAGAATAATCAAAATATTAGAATTTTGACTTTGCTCAGCCTCTCTAGAGTTGCAAATTGAAAGGTATTTTCTACTTCTGCAGGAAAATATTTATATTGATTGAAGCATTGAGAGAGTCTGACAACTGAATAGACCCTTGTTCTAATTTACTGGAAAGACCAGAGATGGCGGTCTTTCCCCACTGCACCTAGACAGCAGCTGCTTTAAGCTTTAGTGCATTTATCAACATGTAATCCTAGACCTTGGAATCAGCTAGTCTGGCACCCTCCATTAGGGTCAACTCTTCACATTGGAAGACTAGCAAGTTTTGGGCAGACTAAAGAGCATCTTTCACCAAGTTGATCCTCCAGGTGTAGATGTTTTTTATTTCACAAATATATTTTCATAATTCTATAAGCACATACATAGGTTCTAATTTGTTCTGGACAGTTTTGCAAAAAAATGGAATTTTGACATTTCCTGCAGTTTCTCGACAGTTGCAAAGAATGTATTTTCTATTTCTGTTTATTTTGAGGTATGAAGGGGGTCTTCTAACTGAATAGACCCTCATTAGTGTTTCTCCATTGCAGTATGTTGGCAGCTGCCTCATGCTTTCGTGCATTCCTCCACATAGTTATCGACCTTGGAATGTGCCAAACCAAAGAGTGTCTTTCACAGGATTAATGGTCCTCTCGGTGCAGCCTGGGTGTGTCCTGGAAAACAGTCAGTGGAGTACAGTGTCTGCATCACTGAGCTACACAGGATGAACCTTGACAAAAACCACTCTGTCTCTTTCCAGAACTTTGTAAAGGTATATTTTAGAAGGGGATGAATGACAGTTTCATCACTAGTGCAATGGCTTGAAGGGCAGCATGCATTGAGCAGAGACAGGACATACACGAAGGATCTGGTGGACATCTCTTTCTCATCATCAACCGAACTGTTATGGTGCTTGTTGGAAAGTTGTAGTGATGAGGCATTCTGCTAAATGATTTTGACAATCTATTCCAGGTACCTCCTGACAGGATGAACCGGCAGGATCTTGACATTATAGTGTGCTGAGTGCTTCCTGATAGACTTGTGGTCGAAGATGTTTCTTTGCACAGTTTTCCACAAGGGACAGGTGATGTGGAATGCTCTGATAATTGGAATGTTCTGTGGCAATGAGGTCAGACCCATCTTTAATGCTGGGGATAGGTAGAGTCTCAGTACATTTGATAGCAATCTCACTTTAGTAACAAGGCTGTGGGTTCAATTTCCACACTAACCAATGAGCACAAAATCAAGGTTGATTCTCCAATGCAGTACTGAGGGAGACTTGTACTTTCCGAGGTGCTGTCTTTCAGAGGAGACTTAAAATGAGGTCCCATCCACTTGCATGGGTGGATGTGAAATGACCCATGGCACTATTTTGAAGAGAGGCACTGAAATCTCATTCATTATCTATTTATATTGGAGTGATGAAAAATTCAAGCACAATGCCAATCCGACATTGATTGCCACTCTGTTGAAGTTGCAGACCTGCATGGATTGACCATCAGTGCCTTGGCCAATATTTATTCCTCAAATCACACCACAAAAAAGTAATTTGGCCATTGTCACATTGCTGTTTCTGGGAGTCTGATGTGTGTACTTTAGCTACCATGCTTCCTTCCATTAAATGTTCCAATGCATTAAGACTTTCTCTTTAACAGATTTGACTCTTCCTCACAGTTGATGTCAGGCTGACTGGTTCCGCATTTCCCTCCTTCCTTCCTTGAGTAATATAACATTTATTAACTTCCTCTAATAGGATCATTCTAGAACCGAGGAAACTTGGGAAAATCTTAACTATATAGCCAATATATCTGTAGCTAATGCTTCTAGTGTGTAAACCATTTGTGGTGATACTGTGGCTTTAAGATATGTATTTTATGGTGAGCAGTCTGCTTCAAGCCATTAAACCGCTTCTGAAGTAGTGCGGTTTCTTGTTAAATTCGAGCAATAGAAGCAACCTGAAAGTGGGAGCTTGACCCCACCCAGAACCAAGATTTTAGTTTCACCTTCAGTAGCTATTGGGGTTGTGAATGCTGCTATATTTGTCTCTTTCCTACAGCCAAAAGCTTTGGTTCTCTTCCGGCCTCAAGAATTGCAAAAAAAGACTGTATATTTTACTGAATTTGCATTTGTTAAAGGTGTATTTGTGGGATGCTACTTTACTGGAATAATTAGAGGCACTGTATCATCTGTTTGAAAATCCGTGTACTGCATCAACAGTCTTCCCTTCAGCAGCTTCTCTGTTATTTCAAAATAAAACACGTTTTGTTAGATATGACTTTACCTGAAAAATTCATGCTGACTTTTCAATATCGATCCATATGTTTCCATGTGACTCTTAATTCTATCCCAAAAATAGGTTTCTTTCACATTTTGCTACCACTGAGGTTAAACTGATTGACCCAACAATTACAGCCCAATGTTTACAACCATTTAGCTCAAAAGCTGAATGTTTGCAATTCTCCAATCCTTGAACAGTACCCAAGAATCTTGAGAAGACTGCAAGTTAATCTGGCCTAGCTTCGTTGTTTTCCTATTGAAGGCTACTTTCTGCCAGTTGATTGTTCATTCCAGAGGAGGAGTAATGTAGTTTTCTACTGTTGTCTCAAATCAGATGATAATGATCAATGTTCCCCCAATAAATTCCAAGAATTAAAGATCACAGTGCTTCTGTGACAATATTTTAAGAGGTTATTTTGTCCCTTTTTGTTTTTTTGGAGAAGTTGTAAGGCAAATGTGAAGGGCAATCTACCAAAACTGAGAGAGTAAACAGCTTATGAGGGCTTGGATTTTTTTAAAAAGTTGGAGCAATAGAGGCAGCCTTGCTAAGTGTGGTCAGCTCTTTTGGACTAGGATTTCTCTCTTTTTTTTCAGTTTTTAAGTTTTAGCTTTAAGCAGTTGCTTAAAGACGTAGACAGTGACTTTTCCCTGTCTTGGTTACAGCTAGAAGCTGAGGTTTCTCGGGTTACTCTGTGAGACAAATCTGTTTTTCTGAATATGGCTTTTTTGCCAAGGGGTGTGTTTATGGAATGTTACTATACTGGAACAGTTAATTAGTAATAGTTAGTGTATCTATTACTCTAAGTTTTCCAATAGAGTTATAAGTTCTTTTCTTGTGTTGTATTTTAACTGTAGTGTTTAAATAAATCGTATTTTGCTTAACATCGAATAGTTTGACCAGTCAAAATGCATCTGGAGCACAGCATTTTACATTTGCCTTTAAAAATAAGAAAAAGTTAGGGTCTAGCCTACCTTAAAGTATTTTGAGGTTCTGGTTTGGTCCATAACACTTTGTTCTTGGACAGGACTGGTACTGCTGTAGAAACTTCTGCTGAGCACAATCTAGGAATGATTGTCCCTCACTGCTCCTTACACTATCACTATCCTAGTCATAGAGATGTACAACATGGAAACAGACCCCTCAGTCCAATTTGTCCATGCTGACCAGATATCCCAACCTAATCTTTCCCATTTACCAGCACTTGGCTCATATCCCTCTAAACCCTTCCTATTCATATATCCATCCAGAGGCTGTTGTAATTATACCAGCCTCCATCACTTCCTCTGGCAGTTCATTCCATACTCGCACCACCCTCTGTGTGAAAACGTTGCCCCTTCAGTCTCTTTTATATCTTTCCCCTCTCACCCTAAACCTATGCCCTCTAGTTCTGGACTCCCCCAACCCAGGGAAAAGACTGTCTATTTATCCTAGCCATGTTCCTCATGATTTTATACACCTGTACAAGGTCACCACTCAGCTTTCGACATTCCAGGCAAAACAGCCCCAGCCTATTCAATCTCTCCCTATAGCTCAAATCCTCCAACCCTGGCAACATGCTTGTAAATCTTTTCTGAATCCTTTCAAGTTTCACAACATCCTTCTGATAAGAAGGAGACTAGAATTGCATGCAATATTCCAAAAGTGGTCTAACCAATGTCCTGTACAGCTGCAACATGACCTCGCAACTCCTGTACTCCATACTCTCACCAATTAAGGAAAGCATACCAAACAGTGCCTTCACTATCCTATCTACCTGCCATTCCACTTTCAAGGAGCTATGAACCTGCACTCCAAGGTCTCTTTATTCAGCAACGCTGCGTTGAACCTTACCATTAAATGTACAAGACCTGCTAATATTCACTTTCCCAAAATGCAGCACCTCACATTTATCTAAGTTAAACTCCGTCTGCCGTTCCTCAGCCCACTGGCCCATCTGATCAAGATCCAATTGTAATTTGAAGTAACCTTCGCTGTCCACTACATCTCCAATTTGGGGATTTATCCACTTTTAAGCATTTCAAGACATCCAGGCACTTCCTTCTCTGTAATATGGACATTTTTCAAGATGGTCACCATCTATTTCCCCACATTCTATATATTCCATTCTTTCTCTACAGTAAATACTGATGCAAGACACTCTTATCTCCTACGGCTCCACACAAAGGCTGCCTTGTTGATCTTTGAGGGGCCCTATTTGCTCCTTTGTTACCCTTTTGTCCTTAATGTATTTGTAAAAGTCCTTTGGATTCTCTTTAACCGTATTTGCCAAAGCTATCTCATGTCCCCTTTTTGCCCTCCTGATTTCTCTCTTAAGTATACTCCTACTGCCTTTATACTCTTCTAAGGATTCACTCGATCTATCCTGTCTATATCTGACATATGCTTTCTTCCTTGACCAAACCCTCAATTTCTTTAGTAATCCAGTATTCCCTATCCCTACCAGCCTTTCCTTTCACCCTAAACAGGAATATACTGTCTCTGGATTCTCGTTATCTCATTCCTGAAGGCTTCCCATTTTCCAGCCGTCCCTTTACCTGCGAACGTCTGCACTCAATCAGCTTTTGAATGTTCTTGCCTAATACTGTCAAAATTAGCCTTTCTCAATTTAGAACTTCAACTTTTAGATCTGGTCTATCCTTTTCCATCACTATTTTAAAATGAATAGAATTATGGTTGCTGGCCCCAAAGAGCTCCCCCACTGACACCTCAGACACCTGCCCTGCCTTATTTCCCAAAAGTAGATCAAGTTTTGCACCATCTCTAGTATTTACATCCAGATACTGAATCAGAAAATTTTCTTGTACACACTTAACAAATTCCTCTCCATCTAAACCCTTAACACTGGCAGTCCCAGTCTATGTTTGGAAAATTAAAATCTCCTACCATAACCACCCTATTATTCTTACAGATAACTGAGATCTCCTTACAAATTTGTTTCTTAATTTCCTGCTGACTATTAGGGGGTATACAATACAATTCCAATAAGGTGATCATCCCTGTCTTATTTCTCAGTTCCATCATGTAACTTCCCTGAGTGTATTTCTGGGAATATCCTCCCTAAGTAATGCTATCCCTTATCAAAAACATCACTTCCCGTCCCCTCTTGCCTCCATTTCTATGTTTCTTCTTGCATTTGAATCCTGGAATATTAAGCTGCCAGTCCTGTCCATCCTTCAGCCACATTTCTGTAATTGCTATGATATCCCAGTCCCATGTTCTTATCTGCCTTCCATGTTAGGCGTCTTGCATTGAAACAAATACAGTTTAATTTATCAGTCCTACATTGTTCTCTGCCTTTTTACTACCTGCCCTGATGATTCACTTCTCAACTGTACATTGATCTCTTTCCTCAGCATCTCCCTGGGTTTAAATTCTCCCAAGTCATTTTATAGATCATTAAAGTTCCCAATTAAAGCTAGCTGCAATGTTTATATATTTCAGTAATGTCCTTGTACATTCCTTCCAACTAGCTGGTGTTCTTTTTATGCTGATTAATGTAATTGTACCTCAGTTTCTCTTTATACTTTAATGTCTGCCAAATTTCTTTTAACCTTGAACTCTCTAAAACATAGTCTTCACACAACACTGGAGAAAATGTCTTTTTCTTTTTCTATATTTGATTGTGGACTGAAATGAGAATTTTGGGGGCAACTGCTCGCACTTAGAGACAACAAATGGGAGTCTTTCAAGTTCAGGGTCATTATGTTTCTGTTAGAATGAAAGGCAAAGCTGATGAAATTAGGGGTAGAGTGGTGCTGGAAAAGCACAGCAGTTCAGGCAGCATCCGAGGACCATGAAAATCGACCTTTTGGGCACAAGCCCTTCAGGCATACAGGCAGTGTGCCTGAAGGATGGAGAGATAAATGAGAGGAGGGTGGGGGAGGGGAGAAAGTAGCAGAGAGTACAATAGGTGAGTGGGGGT
>NC_057731.1:36106777-36112613 GCF_004010195.1 Chiloscyllium plagiosum
CCTGTCCTACCGGCCTATCTTCTTTTCCACCTATCCACTCCACCCTCCTCTCTGAGCTATCACCTTCATTCCACCCCCTTTGTACTCTTTGCTACCTTTCCCCACCCTCCTCCCTGACCTATTACCTTCATCCCCACCTCCACTCACCTATTGTACTCTCTGCTACTTTGTCCCCACTCCCGCCCTCCTCTCATTTATCCCTCCACCCTTCAGGCTCTCTGCCTGTCTTCCTGATGAATGGCTTTTGCCCGAAACGTTGATTTTTCCTGCTACTGGAATGCTGCCTGAACTGCTGTGCTTTTCCAGCACCACTAATCCAGAATCTGGTTTCCAGCATCTGCAGTCATTGTTTTTACCTGATAAAATTAGGGAACAATGGATAGATAAAGATATTGTCTAGTCAAGAATAACAACATTGTATATTAGATATAGACAATTGGGGTCAAATAAATCTCTCAAAGATTATAAAAGCTGTATCGATATTATTAAGAAAATCAGGAGGGCAAAGAGGAACCATGAGAGCCTTGGCAGATAAGGTTAAGGATCATTCAAAGAGATTCTACAAATATACTAAGAGCAAAAGAGCAACTAGTGAGAGGAGAGGGCCCTTTAACGATCAACTAGTTCATCTATGTGTTGAACCTCAAAGTGGGAGAGTTTTAAAATGAATATTTTGTCTGTTTTCTCCACAAAATGAATATTTTGTCTGTTTTCTCCACAAAATGCATATTTTGTGAAGAAAAATTAACACTGGAGAACTCGGAAATAAAAAGTGATGATTTGAAATCCGTTCATGTTACAGAAGAAGATATGTTGGAGGCCTTAAAAAAGAAAAAGGGAGATAAATCTCTGGGATCTCATCAAGTGTATCCCAAAACATTATGGGAATTAAGGAAAAAAAATTGTGGGTTCCTTGGCAGAAATATTTGTATTATCTATTATCATGGGTGATGTCCTGAAGGACTGAAGGGGGCGAACATTGTGCCTTTATTTTAGAAAGGCTGTAAGAGAGGCCTGGGAGCCATAGACCTATGAGCGTGATGGTGGTGGTGGTTCTTGGCGGTGATTCTGAAAGATAGGATTTACATACATTTGGAGAGGCAAGGACTGATTAGGGATAGTCAGCATGATTTTGTGCGAGGGAAATAGTGTCTCACAAACTTGACTGAGTTTTTTGAGGAAGTAACCAAAACATTGAGGGCAGAGCAGTAGACATTGTTTACGTGGACTTCAGTAAAGCATTTTACAAGGTTATGCATGGTAGACTAATTAGTAAAGTTGATTCATGTGGGATTCAGGGTGAGCTTGCCAATTGATCATAAAATTGGCTTGACAGCACGACTATCACCATCCCTGGATATGTCCTGTCCCGTGGCAGGACTGGCACAGTGGTATGCTGTCAGGATGGAGTTGCCTGGAATTCTCAACAATACTCTGGATCCATGAAATCTTGTGGCTTTGGGTTAAACATGGGCAAAGAAACTTACTGAAACTTACCACCTACTGACCTCCAGCAGCTGATGAATCAGTACTTTTTTTGATTTGTTTATTGTCACATGTTCCTAAGTTCAGTGAAAAGCTTTGTGTATGAGCAGTACAGGTAGATCATAGGGTGAAAAATATTTAGAGGCGTACAAGTTATATCGCACACTGTGTGCCCCATGCAAGATCACCATTATTTGAAATTAGCGAGTCCATTCATCAATCTAATAATGGTAGAGAAGAAGCTGCTCTTGAAAATGCTGGAATGTGTATTCAAACATCTGTATCTTCTGTTTGACTGAAGAAATTGGAGGAGAGCATTGATTGGGTGCAATGAGTCTTTGTTAGAAGCCTTGCCGTGGCAACAGGGCGTGTAAATGGAGTCCATGGATGGAAGGCTGGGTTCCGTGATGCTCTGGGCTGTGTACACAACCTTCTGCGGTGTCTTACCATCCTGTGCAGAACAATTGCTGTGCCCAGACAGTATGCTTTCAAAGTTGCATCTGTAAATGTTGGTGAGGAGCATTGTGGACATGTACTCCTCCATGTTGAACAATAATTATAGGAATAGCAAGGGCACAAAATGCACTCTGGCTGGGGGATTTCAATGTCCATCACCAAGAGTGGCTCGGCAGCAGTACTACTGATAGAGCAGGTCAGGTCCTAAACTGGGTCTGGTGAGGGAACCAATAAGACAAAAAAGCAAATATAACCTTCGCAATTTGCCAGCTGCAGATATATCTGTTGATGACAATATTGGTAAGAGCGGTCACTGTATAGTCCTTGTGGAAACAAAGTCCTACCTTCACGTTGAGAATACCCTCCATGTTGTGTGGCACTATCACCATGCTAAATGGATAGACTTTGAACCAATCCAGCAACTCATGACTGGGCATTCATGAAGAACTGTGGGCCATCAACAGGACCAGAATTGTACTCCAGCAAAATCACCCCGGTTTAATGGAAAGTGCAGGTGGGCATGCCTGAAGATGATATGCCAGTTCGGTGAAGCCACCAAACAGGACTACAAACAGCACAAGCAGCATGTGATAGAGCTAAGCAATCTCACAACCAGCAGATCAGATTTAAATTCTGCAATCCTGTCACATCCAGTCGTGAATGGTAGTGGACAATTAAATGACTTAGTGCGGGGTTGTGGGGGTCAACACATACCCCGTCCTCAATAATGGAAGAGACCAGCACATCAGCGCAAAAAAATGAGGCTTAGCTTTTGCAGTAATATTCAACCAGAAGTGCCAAGTGGATGATCCATCTCTGCCTCCTCCAGTAGTCCCAAGCATTACCAATACCAGTCTTTAGCCAATTCAATTCACTCCACGTGATCTCAAGAAATGGAGATACTGGATATGGCAAAGTCTATGGACCCTGACAATGTTCCGGCAATAATACTGAGGACTTGTGCTCCAGAACTTGCCATTCCCCCGAGCCAAGCTGTTCTAATACAATTATGACACTGGCATCAACCCAACAAGGCATAAAATTGCCCAAATAATGTCCTGTACATAAAAAGTAGGACATGTTCACCCAAGACAATTACTGCCCCATCAGTCTACGCTCGATCATCAGTAAAGGGACAGAAGGTATCATCATAGGGATATCAAGCAACATCTGCTCAGTGATGCCCATTTTGGGCTCTGACAGGGCCACTCATCTCCTGACATTGTTAAATCTTTGGTTCAAACATGGACAAAAGAGCTGAATTCCAGAGATAAGATGAGAGTGAAAGCCCTTGACATCAAGGCTGCATTCAACAGAATGTAGCATTAAGGAGCCCGAGCAAAACTGGAATCAATGGGTATTGGCAAACTCTCCATTGGTTGGAGTCATACCTGCCACACAGGAAGATGGTTATGCGGTTGGAAGTCAATCACCTCAGCTCTGGGACATCTCTGCAGGAGTTGCTCAGAGTAGTGTCCTAGACTCAGCCATCTTCAGTTGCATTATCAAGGAGCTTTCTTCCATTATAAAGTCAGAACTGGAGACATTCACTGATGATTACATAATGTTCAACTCCATTCACAACTCCTCAGATACTGAAGTATTGCAAATGCAACAAGATCTGGACAATATCCAGGCTTGGGCTGAAAGGTGGTAAGTAACGTTTGTGCTGTACAAATGCTAGGTTATGACTATCACCAATCTAAACATCCCACCCACTCTTTGACATTCAGTGGTGTTACCATCTGTGAATTACCCACTTTCAACATCCTAGGGTTATCATTAACCAGAAACTCATGTGGACTCGCTGCATAAACACTGGCTTCAAGAGGCTAGGAATATTGCAGCAAGTAACTCACCTGTTGTCTCCCCAAAGCCTGTCGACCATTTACATGGATTACTCCCCACTTGCCTGGATGGGTCCAGCTCCGACACACAAGAAGCTTGGCATCATTTTGGACAAAGCAGCCCATTTGATTGGCACTGCATTCACAATCATCCATTCCCTTCACCACTGGTGCTCAGTAGCAGCAGTGTGTACGATCTACAAGATGCACTGCAGAAATTCACCAAAGATCCTCAGACAGCATCTTCCAAACCAACGACCACTTTCATCTCAAAGGACAATGGCAGCAGAGACTTGGGAACACCACCACCTTCAAGTTCTTTTCCAAGTCATTCACCATTCTTACCTGAAATATATCACCATTCTTTCACTGTTGCTGGGTCAAAATCCTAGAGTTGCGTCCCTAATGGCATTATAGCTAAACCCACAGCAGGATGTTAGTGAGGCCTCTTCTGGAGTACAGTGTGCAGCGGATCAAGAAGGCAGCTCACCACCATCTCCAGGGCAACTAGGGACAGGCCAGCAAGGGATACTTTTATCCCACAAATGAATAATTTAAAAAAAGGTTGTGGTGGGTTGTTTTTCAAACTGGAGACCTGTGACCAGCGGTGTTTCACAAGGAGTGATACTGGGTTCACATTTCTTTGTAATTTATGTAAATGCTTTTGATGAGAATTTGAGGCATGGTTAGTAGGTTTTTGGATGACACCAAAATTGGAGGTTTGTTGGACAGTGGAGAAGGTTACCTAAGGTTACAAACAGATCTTGATCATTTGAATCAATGGGCTGAGGAGTGGCAGATGGAGTTCAGTTTGGATAAATGTGAAGTATTGCATTTTGGTAAAACAAACAAGGGTTGGACTTATTCAATTAATGGTAGGGCCCTAGTTCGCATAGAATAGAGATTCCCTAGGCATTCAGGTACATTGTTCTTTGAAATTTGTATCACAGGTAGGAGAGAGAGAGAAAACTTGCACAGTTACTGCCTTTGCTGTTTTTGAATTCATATATCGCTGGACATCGGAATGCGTCTGGGAAAATTAACAAAGAGTGAATTTCACAACTGATCTTGGAGGAACCTGTTTGGGCAAAGTTCACAACACAGAATCAGATAAGTTAACCATTGTTTTAAGTCTGTCCAATAGAAAGGCTGCAGTAGTGAGTGCAGTGGGTTCTTTCTTGATTGTGTGTTTTTGGAGGTGAGTCTCTTGATTGAACTTGAACTTGAAATATGGGCCATAGCTATTAATTTAACCTGGTGCAGTGTTTTGTAGAGGAATAGGACAGTGTTATTTTCTAGGTCTGTAGATTGTGAAGGAGCAAAAATGGCCTTTGCAGTGATATGTACTTCTTGTCAGATGTGGGAATTTAAAGAGAGTTTAAGGGTTACTGCGGATTATATCTGCCATAAATGCTGTTGGATGCGAATCTTATCAGATTGAATGGATCGGTTTGAGAGACAGATAGAAGCGATGAGGAATTTGCAACAGCAACAGTGTGTGATGGATGGCAGTTATACGAAGGGGGGAAAGTTTCAGATACAGGCACATAGATGGGTTAACTCCAGGAAGGGTAAGAGAGGTAGTCACCGAGGGCAGGAGTCCTTTGTGGATATACCCGTTTCAAACAGATATGCTGTTTTGGAAAATGTGAGGGGTAATGGATTCTCAGGGGAACATAGCACGAACAGCCAAGTTTCTGGTATTGAGACTGGCTCTAATGTAACGAGGGGTACGTCGGCTTCCAAGAGATCAATTGTGTTAGGGGATTCTGTAGTCCGAGGTACAGACAGACGTTTCAGTGGCCAGCAGAGAAAAAGCAGGATGGTGTGTTGTTTCCCTGGTGCCAGGATCAAGGATGTCTCAGAGAGGGTACAGAATGTTCTCACGGGGGGAAAGGGGCCAGCAGGAGGTCATTGTCCACATTGGAACCAACAATGTAGGAAGGGAAAAGGTTGAGATTCTGAAGGGAGATTACAGAGTTAGGCAGAAATTTAAAAAGGAGGTCCTCAAGGGTAGTAATATCTGGATTACTCCCAGTGCTACGAGC
>NC_057731.1:36112817-36114645 GCF_004010195.1 Chiloscyllium plagiosum
CAGCTTAATGTTTCAGGATACAAATGCTACAGGAAGGATAGAAAGGGAGGCAAGAGAGGAGGGGGAGTGGCCTTTTTGATAAGGGATAGCATTACAGCTGTGCTGAGGGAGGATCTTCCTGGAAATACACCCAGGGAAGTTATTTGGGTGGAACTGAGAAATAAGAAAGGAATAATCACCTTATTGGGATCGTATAATAGACCCTCCATAATAGTCAGAGGGAAATTGAGAAACAAATTTGTGAGAAGGTTTCAGTTATCTGTAAGAATAATAGGCTGGTTATTGTAGGAGATTTTAACTTTCCAAACATAGACTGGGACTGCCATAGTGTGAAGGGTTTAGATGGAGGGGAATCTAAGTGTGTACAAGAAATTTTTCTGATTCAGTATGTTGATGTACTGGCTAGAGAAGGTGCAAAACTTGACCTACTCTTGGGAAATAAGGCAGGGCAGGTGACTGAGGTGTCAGTGGGGGAGCACTTTGGGGCCAGCGACCATAATTCTATTAGATTTAAAATAGTGATGGAAAAGGATAGATCTGGTCTAAAAGTTGAAGTTCTAAATTGGAGAAAGGCCAATTTTGACAGTATTAGGCAAGAACTTTCGAAAGCTGATTGGAGGCAGACGTTCGCAGGTCAAGTCACGGTTGGAAAATGGGAAGCCTTCAGAAATGAGATAATGAGAATTCAGAGAAAGTATATTCCTGTCAGGGTGAAAGGAAAGGCTGGTAGGTATAGTGAATACTGGATGACTAAAGAAATTGAGGGTTTGGTTAAGAAAAAGAAGGAAGCATATGTAAGGTATACAGGATAGATCGAATGAATCCTTAGAAGAGTATAAAGGCAGTAGAAGTATACTTAAGAGGGAAATCAGGAGGGCAAATAGAATTAAGGAGAATCCAAAGGGTTTTTACAAATACACTAAGGACCAAAGGGAAACGAGGGAGAGAATAGGGCCCCTCAAAGATCAGCAAGATGGCCTTTGTATGGAGCTGCAGAAAATAGGGGAGATGCTAAATGAATATTTTGCATCAGTGTTTACTGTGGAAAAGGATATGGAAGATATAGACTGTAGGGAAACAGATGGTGACATCTTGCAAAATGTCCAGATTACAGAGGAGGAAGCGCCGGATGTCTTGAAATGGGTAAAGGTAGATAAATCCCCAGGATCTGATCAGGTGTACCCGAGAACTCTGTGGGAAGCTAGAGAAGTGATTGCTGGGCCTCTTGCTGAGATATTTGTATCATCAAAAGTCACAGGTGAGGTGCCAGAAGATTGGAGGTTGACAAACGTGGTGCCACTGTTTAAGAAGGGCGGTAAAGACAAACCAGGGAACTATAGACTGGTGAGGCTAACCTCGGTGGTGGGCAATTTGTTGGAATCCTGAGGGACAGGATGTACGTGTATTTGAAAAGGAAAGGACTGATTAGGGATAGTCAACATGGCTTTGTGCATGGGAAATCATGTCTCACACACTTGATTGAGTTTTTGGAAGAAGTAACAAAGACGATTGATGAGGGCAGAGCAGTAGATGTGATCTATATGGACTTCAGTAAGGCATTCAACGAGGTTCCTCATGGGAGACTGGTTAGCAAGGTTAGATCTAATGGAAAACAGGAAGAACTCGCCATTTGGATACAGAACTGGCTCAAAGGTAGAAGACAGGATGGTGATGGAGGGTTGTTTTTCAGACTGGGGGTCTGTGACCAGTGGAGTGCCACAAGGATCGGTGCTGGGTCCTCTACTTTTTGTCATTTACATAAATGATTTGGATGCGAGCATAAGAGTTACAGTTAGTAAGTTTGCAGATGACACCAAAATTGGAGGTG
>NC_057731.1:36114712-36154482 GCF_004010195.1 Chiloscyllium plagiosum
CCACTGTTGGAATATTGCATGCAATTCTGGTCTCCTTCCTATTGGAAAGATGTTGTGAAACTTGAAAGTGTTCAGAAAACATTTACAAGAATGTTGCCAGGTTTGGATGATTTGAGCTATAGGAAGAGGCTGAACATGCTGGGGTTGTTTTCCCTGGAGTGTCAGAGGCTGAGGGATGACCTTATAGAGGTTTACACAATTATGACGGGCACGGAGAGGGTAAATAGGCAAACACTTTTCCCTGGGAGTCCAGAACTAGAGAGCATAGGTTTAGGGTGAGAGGGGAAAGATATAAAAGAGACCTAAGGGGCAACGTTTTCACGCAGAGGGTGGTATGTGTATAGAATGAGCTTCCAGAGGAAGTGATGGAGGCTGGTACAATTGCAACATTTAAGAGGCATTTGGATGGGTATATGAATAGGAAGGGTTTGTTGGGATATGGCCGGGTGCTGGCACATGGGACTAGATTGGGTTGGGATATCTGGTCAGCATGGACGGGTTGGACCGAAGGGTCTGTTTCCATGCTGTACGTCTCTGACTCTGAGTCTACACTTGCCTTCATTGTTAAGATCACTCAGTCTAGGAGTTGGGACATCATGTTGAGGTTCTCCAGGATGGTGAGGCCTTTTCTGGAGTACAGTGTGCAATTCTGGTCACTTTGCTATAGGAAGGATATTATTAAATTGGAGAGGGTTCAAAAAAGATTTACTAGGATGTTGCTGGGAATGGAGGGTTTGAATTATAAAAATAGGCTGGATAGGCTAGGACTTTTTTCACTGGAGGGTTGAAGGTTGAGGGGTGATCTTACTGAGAATTATAAATTCATTGCGGGCATAGATGTGGTGAATAGCAAAGGTCCATTCTCTAGGATGGGGAAAGTAAAAATTCGGGGCATATTTTTAATGTGAGAAGAGGAAGTTTTAAAATGGACATGAGGGACAACTTTTTTTTTTACCCAGAGTAGTTCGTATGTGAAATGAACTTTCAGATGTTTTTGTGAATGCAGGCACATTTACAACATTTGAGCAGGCATTTGGATAAGTACATGAATAGGTAAGATTTGGAGGGTTATGTGCCAAAGGCAAGTAAATGAGACTAGTTTGAGAACATGGTTGGCATGGACTATTTCCGAAGAGTCTATTTCCATGTGTATGATTCTTAGAAAAGAACTGTTTTAAAGCTAAGTTTTGAAAGTAATGGCACTCATTATAAATACAGGTGCTGGTTCCAATACTAGTGACATGTAGTTTGCAGATGAGCTGGAGCTGAAGGATTGTGAAAATGGAGCCGTGGTTGACAACAATTAGCTGACTAGTCAGTGGACTATTCATTGGATATCGATAACAAAGGATGCCTACCTGCCAACAATTATGTGATTGGTTCTCTGGTAACTAAAAACTACAAGTGAACATATAAACTGAAGGCATATGACAATCAAGAATGCTAAAGAATCTCAACACTGACAGGCAACCCTGTTTGACTCAACTGGATCTCAAAGACTCCTACGTTGCCCTGTCATAGCTGACCATACCCATCATATATTTGTGGAAAGAGGAGATTACATCAAGCTAAAATAGCTGCCTCTTCTCACATGGTCAAATGTATTGCTGAGATCAATGAAGATAATGTATTGTGGTATCCTTAGTTCACAGTACCTCTCATGTTGCTGTATTAAGATAATATCAGTTATAAAGCGTCCAGCTCTGAAACACATTGACATTTGAGATAAGTGTGTTCAGCCACGTTCTGCAGTCTTGCAAGGGCAACATGGCAAATTAGTTTCCTACCATGTTCAGCAGAGAGCTGCCTCAATTGTTGCAATCACCACTGTCACTTTTCATCTTGGACAGGGCCATAATCTTTGCATCAAAATATCCGAGACCACTGTCCCTTCGGTCCCGCAAAGACACAGATATTTGTTCAGGATACCTCTTTCCTTTTCTTGAGTACAGCACTATATGTTATGAGAGTCAATAGTTTTGCTAAGCTCCTCCATTGTGGATTTAGCATCCAGCATTTCTATGATAAGCTGTATCTAGAGCTTCCCTGATGATTGTGTTGTTCCGAGATTCCCCTCTTTGCCTGGGTTACACTGTCCAGGATCGGGGTGAGCTATCCGAGATCTGCTCTTACTTTACCTCCACAATAGCATAGAATAAGCATGGAGTGTAATCATGTTTCTTTTTGAGGATTCTTAGTCAATACAGATATCCTGTTAAGACCAGCATCAAGCCTTCCCAAATGTAAGAATTTATTCTTGAGTAGTCAATCTGCTGAGGACCTATTTTCAAAAGTTCAATTCTGACTGTTAAGGGATTCCGATCTGCTATGGTTCATCTCCTTCACTGGGTGCTTACAGTGCATTCAATAGATGGAACATATGTATTGTACTAATTTATAATCAAACCCAACAAGAAAATGCCAACTCTTCCATTGAAGAGGAATAGCATTATGGTTTTTTTAGGGAGGATATGCATGAGAATACATCCAGGAAAGTTATTTGGGTGAAACTGAGGAACAGGAAGGGATGATCACCTTATTGGGATTGTATTATAGACACCCCCAGTGATCGGTGGGAAATTGAGAAACAAATTTGTCAGGAAATCTCAGTTATCTGTAAGAATAATAGGGTGATTATGGTAGAGCTGAAAATGTGTTGCTGGAAAAGTGCAGCAGGTCAGGCAGCATCCAAGGAGCAGGAGAATCGACATTTCGGGCATGAGCCCTTCTTCAGGAATGAGGAAAGTCGAACGTCGATTCTCCTGTTGCCTGGATGCTGCCTGACCAGCTGCGCTTTTCCAGCAACACATTTTCAGCTCTGATCTCCAGCATCTGCAATCCTCACTTTCTCCTAGTTGATTATGGTAGAGGACTGCCATAGTGTTAAGGGTTTAGATGGAGAGGAATTTGTTATATTTGTCCAAGAAACGTTTCTGATTCAGTATGTACATGTACCTATTAGAGAAAGTATTAAAACTCGACCTACTCTTGGGAAATAAGACAAGTCAGGTGACTGAGTGTCAGTGGGGGAGCACTTTCTCATTCTATTAGCTTTAAAATAGTGATGGAAAAGGATAGACCAGATCTTAAAGTTGAAGTTCTAAATTGGAGAAAGGTCCATTTTGACGGTATTAGGCAAGAACTTTCAAAAGCTGATTGGGGGCAGATGTTCACAGGTAAAGGGACGGCTGGGAAATGGGAAGCCTTCAGAAATGACATAATAAGGGTCCAGAGACAATATATTCCTGATGGAGTGAAAGGAAAGGCTAGTAGATATAGGGAATGCTGGATGACTAAAGACATTGAGGGTTTATTTTAGGGAAGCATATGTCAGGTAGAGACTGGAGAGATTGAATGAATCCTTAGAGTATAAAGGCAGTAGGGGTATCCTTAAGAGGGAAATCAGGAGGGCAAAAAGCTGACATGAGATAGCTTTGGCAAATAAAGCTAAGGAAAATCCGAAGAGTTTTTACAAAAGGGTAACTAGGGAGAAAATAGAGCCCCTCAAAGATCAGCAAGGCAGCCTTTTTTGTGGAGTCGCAGAAGATGGGGGAGATACTAAACGAGTATCTTGCATCAATATCCTTGGAAAAGAACAGGGAAGATGTAGAAAGTAGGGAAACAGATGGTGACACCTTGAAAAATGTCCGTATTACAGAGGAGAAAGTGCTGGATGTCTTTAAATGCATATAAATGGATAAATCATGAGGGGCATGGATAGGATAAATAGATAAATAGATAAAGTCTTCTACCTGGGGTGGGGGAGTCCAGAACTAGAGAGCACGGGTTTAGGGTGAGATGGGAAAGATATAAAAGAGATCTAAGGGGCAACTTTTTCACGCAGAGGACATGTATGGAATGAGCTGCCAGAGGCAGTGGTGGAGTTAGTACAATTGCAACATTTAAAAAGCATCTTGATGGGTGTATGAACAAGGGTTTGGAGGGATAGGGGCCAGATGCTGGCAGGTGCGACTAGATTGGGTTGGGATTTCTGTCGGCCTGGACGGGTTGGACTGACTGGTCTGTTTCTGTGTTGTACAGCTTTCTGACCCAATGACATTCTGGTAACTTAATTGACAGATAACTTGCAATTAGTTGATATCTCATCCAAGCCAACTTTTATCAATGTGGAACTGGACAGACTAAACATTGATATAACTTCTATCAAGAGATCAGGTTCACTGATCATTGAAAGAAAAATATTACATGTTCATTTGCCAGAGGACATTTTATCAACAGAATCCCTACGACAGGATATCTTTACCTAGTAGGGAGGCTTCTGCACATTAATGTAATGGACCATGAGATATGCCCTTCTGACTTAGCTGTCAGGGCCTAGAAAAGAAATGAGAATGGAAAGGAAATTCCTCAAGCTTTGACATTACCTGAAGCTTTGTGTAAGACCTTCACAACAAATAATGATGAGGTGTCCTGAAGGCATCCAAGATTGGGGTTTTGGGACCAGTTGGACTATTGCCAGATGCAGCACCCACCCGAGTGCCATACTTCACTCATATTTGTGCACCAGGGTTAGCATTTTTATTCAAAGCAGAAGACCAACCTATAGCTAGATAAGAACCTCTATTGTTCGGGTGATGTCTGGCAATGCCACATTGAGTAAAGGAGTGAAGTGGAGCATTTGTCAAGGCCCCATTCAGCATTCTTGCCACGTGGAAAAGAGCAAAAATATTGCTGACAGGCAATGTTGCTTTACATTAGTTTGCCCTTGGCATCTTTTAAAGAGTACAAAAGCAAAATACAGTAAACATTTGAAATCTAATAGCAACAAAATATTGGAAACATTCGTCAGTTCAGGTAATGTGTGTGTGTATTTGAGGTTGGGTGGGAGGAAGCCCACTAGTGGACTGTGAACTTAGACATTGTCTTCCCCCCCAAATAAACTGGTTCAGCTTTTCTTGACACTTTTCCTAACAACTGACCCCAAGGTCAGGAGTTCAGTGCTGGGAAATTCCAAGTCAGTTTACAGATGGACTACCACATTAGGGTATTAGGCAGAAGTGGGTACTGGAGATGCTGGAGATTAGAGTCTAGATTAGAGTGGTGCTGGAAAAGCACAGCAGGTCAGGCAGCATCCAAGGAGCAGGAAAATCGACGTTTCGGGCAAAAGCCCACATTAGGGTATTCACGAGCCACCTAGGAGAAAGTGAGGACGACAGATTCGGGAGATCAGAGGCCAGAGTTTGGTGCTGGAACAGACAGCATCCGAGGAGTCGGAGAATCGACGTTTCAGGCAGAATGCATCACGGGCTCTTGAGATTGCATAACTACAGCGCAGCATAAAAACCGAAATTGCTGGAAAAACTCAGCAGGTCTGGCAGAAGCTGGGGGAAGAGAGAAAAACACAGTTGAGGTTTCGAGTTGGCTATGATTCTTCTCAGCAACTCCGAAGTTGCTTTTGTTGAAGTGCAATGAAAGCTGACAGTGGGGCTGATCTGAAATGTGCCTCTTTAACTAAAGAGTAACCCTGACGCCATCCGGAAGAGGAAGGTGCGGGGCTTTACTCAGCTCAACTCTGCAAACAAACAGAGCGATTCCAAACGCCGGGCTGCCCCGATTGTCCGAAACCTCCAATGGTGAGTGAATTGTATCCGTTTAATCGTAGCCATCGGGAATGCAAATTTAAGTCGTTTACACTTTAAACTGTGAGTAACAAAAGTTATGGCCAGATTGAGTCGGCTCGGGAATTCTGTCTCCGAAAGCCCCAGCAGGGGCACACTCACCAAGTGAGCGACCATCGATTACTCTGCTTCTCCGATTTGTTTTGAGACCGTGCGGTTGCCTGCAGATTTGGAATCCGGTGTCATCGGGGTCACCGAGGTTGTTTACTCTCTGTGGGAAGATTGAAGCAGGGACCGTGCGCCTTGTTATCATTGATTACATTACAGCACCTCTTCCCCCCCCCCCCCCCCAATGATTAACAAACACCCCCAACAGAACGCATTTATCAATATTGATTCCATCTCAGCAGTTTAATGAGTTGATAGGAACTATATCGACTATACGCTGTATAAAGGGAGGAATTGCTGTGGTTCTAATTTCACTCCAGGAGCAGATTTTTGTGCCATTTACATTTATCATTGTCATTTAAAGAGTTAATGCATACTTGCCCCGTCCTTGACAGAGGGACAACAACAAAACGGCACTCCTGAGAAGTATTCTCATCTGAAACTGTTAATTCCCCCGCTAAAGGCGAGGAAGGAATGAAGTCTCAAATGGTGGCTTTGTTCAATTAAACTCTTGTCACTTTTGAAATGAGTGAAAAGTGCTGTTTTTTTTAAAGAAAGTATATTTATTTTGAAATTCTGCTCCTATAGTCACAGCGCTAATCCTAACCTCTCCAGACAGATAGAGCTGGTTTTAGAATTTGCAGGACAGGGAGTCTCTCTGGAGTGAACGCATTTGAGAAGCAACACCTGTCCGCTCGTAACACATTTTGAAAGGTGACCCTTTGCTGCGAGTAGTTTATGGAAATAATTTGAACTCAGCGGTTTGAGTGATCGTCTGCAACATTCCATGTCAGCAGCCGGTCAGCCGTTGTCAGTTCTGAAGGCTACACTGGGCAGAATAACACATGATTTGGAGATGCCATTGTTGGACTGGGGTGTACAAAGTTAAAAATCACACAACACCAGGTTATAGTCCAACAGGTTTAATTGGAAGCACACTAGCTTTCGGAGCGACGCTCCTTCATCAGGTGATCGTAACACAGAATTTATGGCAAAAATTTGCAGTGTGATGTAATTGAAATTATACAATTTAGCCCACCTTCAACATATTGTCTAGCTATCACCATTGTTAACAGCTAACCCGAGAATGCAACTTTTAAAAAAAAAGGGTTTTGTGATTTACACATGAAAGAAGTGAAACTATCACTGTATTCTAACAGATGAAAGGCTTAACAGACAATCGATTTTTCAATGTATAATTTCAATTACATTACACTGCAAATTTTTGCCATAAATTCTGTGTTACGATCACCTGATGAAGGAGCGTCGCTCCGAAAGCTAGTGTGCTTCCAATTAAACCTGGTGTTGTGAGATTTTTAACGGATAATACAGTGCGCCGCCCGTATCTCTACTGTACAACTTGTAGTCTACACTTACGGTAAAATGAAACCCCTCCTGGTTTCAAATTAACACCGGACCTCTGGCTACACTCTATCTGTTAGTTCACGTCGGGCAGACAGAAATGACCATTGGGAGGTGCTGAAGAAACAGGCATTTGTGTGCAGGGAATGAAACTCTCCCTGTGCACTGTGATAGGGGAAGAGAAACATTGCAAGCCATAGAGGCGGAATTCCACAGAGGGGACCGGTCCATTGAGCCGGCGGACCCGTCTCAGAAGCGTGTTCTGCCTGCCCGGGAACAAACCGGCACAACTATAAGCAGAAGAGGTTTCTACACATGACCTATTTACGCCAAAACACCTTTAACAGCTGGGGGCTAGTCAAAGTTGTCCAAGAAACCTATGATTTTTGGATAATTGTAAAAATGTTTTTGATACAGATTAACCCCATGTGAAAACGTAACCAGGAAACATCGTGTGATCTAATAATTAGCAAGCCACTTGAACGGTTAAGCTGTTAAACTTTCTTTAAGATAAATCGCTGGGAAGAGTTTATTTTCTTATGAACTGTTAAAGTATGAAGCTTGACAGTGCTTAGTCACACATTAGATTGCTACTGTACTCTGGAAAAACATTTTTAGGTTGGTAATTAATGAGCATTGCAAGAATCACATTACCTCTGCTTTAATGAATAACTCCATATTAAAGCTAGTGTATCAGCATTTTTTGTTTTTCTTTAAAGAGCCAATTCAAAAGTATTTAAAAGTTGGGCATTGTCCTAAGATTAAAACCATTGGATTTCCGATTCTGCTCACAGAGTCAGCAAAATGTCAACTTTTTTAAACCACTTAATTACAAGCAATGTTATAAGAAAGACAGACAACAGCATAATAACCCTGAAGATGCCTCCCATTATTATGTCGTCTTGTGAAATCCATGATCATGTTATGTAACATTACATTCATTGGAATAAATACCACATCCTCCAAAAATCTTAAAGCAAAACTGCTGCAAATTATTCATATTTCCCTGTGTATATTTATACAGTTGAAGCAGAGAATGCAAGTCAACTCATAACATGTTTGAAAATACATAACGAAAGTGCACAGTCAAATCAGTGCACTGACTTGCCATCTCCAAATTAACAATGGCTTGAATGACTTATAGTTATTTCTTCAAGTGGGATTATAGATCGCATTTTCTCCTTGTGAAAATTCTGGAGCTTCAATTCCAATGTTAAAATTTAAACTAATACTTCCACCCATAAATTATGTAATACAGACAAACAACATAAATATAACTCTTCTGGGAATCTCATAAATGTTTGATTCTGCCCTGTGGGTATCATGGCTGATTGTTAAAGTTTTTCCTGAACACCACTATGGCACCACTTCCAACTATTATTAACATTCTCCTCATACCAATGCTTCACACTGGTTGCCCAGATATAATGGTGTGTTATTGATCAGATTATATTTATTTATTTTGAGTGGTAATACAACTAGTAACTGTATATTCTATTACATAAAAAATTGATCTGCAGGAGGAAAATTCTCACTTAAGGGTTTGGCTGACATTCATAAAACTTAGTAACAGTAGTGACAGCTTATATTTGCATTGTGCCTTTAACTCAAAATTCCGAGAGACTTATAAATGGACGTGGAAAAATTAAAAAGTCATTGATGGGTGGATTAGGGATGAAATTATAGACTTTGAGAAGACTTTTGAAGTAGGTGGGAGAGGTGAGGTGCGTAATGTATTGTGTTTCAAAGAATGGGCTTAATGTAGCTGAAGGATCTGTCAACTCCGCAGGATTGAAGCAAAAGTGTTTTACGCCGCAGAGTCAGAGTGTGGAGGAGGTATGAGGCTGGAAGAAGTCTACAGAGTGATTTTGATGACACATGTAAGTTTATATTAATATGACCTGGGGGTTGTTAGACTGAGAACCAGTGTGAAAAACGATTTTATGCAAATAATAATGTCTGGAGGTGAAATAAGTTTGCAAAATTGTTTTAGTGGGCAAGGGTCAACATTCTTGAAGATCCGTTTCTCCAGTTTGTTTTGGCCAATGCTTGCTTAGGTTATAAAACAAAGACAAAATTAAAGGCTCTGTATCTGAATGCACATAGCATTGAAAACAAAGCAGGACAACTGATAACACAAATCAAAATAAATAAGTATGATCTTATGCCCATTGCAGAGACTTCACTGAAGGAAGACAAAGATTTAAAGAATGGATGAAATTTTGGAAGGACAGAACCGAGAGGGATACCCAAGTTCAGGAAATTGGGACAGAGATGTAGTTTGAGCAAAGATGAGAAATGATAAAGGCAAGAAGAGACTTGTGGGAGTGTTACACAGCCCTCTTAACAGTAAACATGAGGTAGACATGGTGTATATGCAAATAATTAATGGGAATTTATTCAGACAGGAATAGAAAAAAATCACAGAGGATTTTAATTTACATATAGAGTGGGAAAATAAGATGGGCAAAGAAGGGGACTTCTGAAATGTCTACCTTCTTCCTCCACCAAGGATTCTCCAGCACCATATATGGTAGGGCCCTCGGCTGAGTCCAACCCATCTCCCACACTTCAGATCTCAAGCCCTCTCCTCCCTCCCACGACAGCAACAGAGTCCCTCTGGTCCTCACCCACCAGCATCCACATCTATAGGATCATTAGCCACCATTTTCACCACCTCTAATAGGATGCCACCACCAGTCACCTATTGCCCTCCCCTTGCCTTATCAGCCTTCTGCAGGAACTGTGCCTCCAGGACACTCTGAGCCACTCCTCCTTTACTCATAACACATCCCCACAGCCTCACGGCACCTCCCCCTGCAATTGCAGAAGATGTAACATTTGCCTGTTTACTTTCTTCCTTCTCAGTATCAAACATACCTTCCAGGTGAAGCAGTGCTTTACCTGCACTTCACTCAGCATCAAAGGAGAAGGAGAATCGACGTTTCGGGCATAAGCCCTTCTTCTTCGATTCTCCTTCTCCTTTGATGCTGCCTGACCTGCTGCGCTTTTCCAGCAACACATTTTAAGCTCTGATCCCCAGCATCTGCAGTCCTCACTTTCTGCACTTCACTCAATCTGCATTTGCTGTTCATTCTGTGGACTCCTTTACCTGAGGGAAACGAAGCACAGACTTGGTGACTGACTTACAGAATACCTATGTTCTGTCCACAAAAAAGACTCCGAATTTTTAGTTGCTTGACACTTCAACACATCACTGTGTTCTCTGGCCAAAATCTCTCTCTCAGGCTTGCTGCAGAACCCCAGCAAAGCTCAGCCCAAGCTGGAAGAACAGCGCCTCATTTTCCACTTGGGAACACTGTAGTCTTCTGGACTTAATATCGAATTCAACAATTTTACGTCATGTCCTTACCCCAGCCCCCACACATCAGGCATTGACACCACATAGGCTGCTACCAGATACAACCCTCTGTCAGTTACTAATTACCCACCCATTGGCAACTATTTATGCCTCCCAGACTAGTCTTTAACCAGTCCTTTGTCCATCCAACAGTGTTCCTCTCCGTTTTGGTCTCTATCTCCACCTGTCATTTACTTCCTATCTTTGGACCCAAAATGTTAACTCTGATTTCTGTCTACAGATGCTGCCAGCCCTACTGAGCTTTCCCAACAATTTCTGGTTTTGTGTCTGATTTTCAGCATCTTCAGTTCTTCTGGTTATGTATAGGTTAGGTGTGTTAGCCACGGGAAATGCAGGGTTACAGGGATAGGATAGGGGGATGGGTCTTGGTGGGATGCTCATCAGAGGGTTAGTGTGGGCTTGTGGGGCTGAATGACCTGTTTCCACACTGTGCCGATTCTATAACAAAAAGGAAGCAACAAAGGAGCTATAACAATGTTAAGTAGCCTAGCAGTTTAATAGAAATTACTGACTGCCGTATCTCTATATTTGGTATCATTGGGAAAGTTTTGAAACTTTTACTCTGAATTCCAATATCCAAGTGCTTTTATGTGATTATATATTAAAATAAAACACTGATGCTACTACTGACTCTTGGAGAACATCGCTATCTACCATCCCTCAGTCTGAAAACATCTATTTATCACGTCATTGCTTTCTGTCCTTAAGTTCATCGATCAAAGTTGGCACGTGCAGCATTAGAAACATGAGACTGATGCCATGTAGATGAATGACAGAAAACAAATGATGGAGAAGATTACATTGGAATGTGATGAGCATCATAATCAAGATATAAAGAAAATTAGGTTATCCTGATTATGTATTGATCACTTTAATCAAGGTTCCCAAGCTGATTTTGCATACTGTATTATTCTGACTTGAAAGTGTATGGTATTCTAAAGGAACTCATTGTGTAAAATCATCATAGAAAATCAATCGATTTTAGAAGGTGATGCTAAGTTGTAGGGATTGTGGCAAAGAAATTGTTGATATAAATGTCTTTCTATAATAAGTATCTAATCTTCTGCACTCTCTATTGCACTCTAACATATGTTTTTCATTCTTTGCCTGAAGCTGTGCTGTATATTTGGTGTGGAAAGCAATCCCTAATTGGCACTCTTTGTCAAAAAGACACCAATGACAAATGAACATTTGTTCTCTTGACCTTATAAAGTTGATATTTTGAAGAGAAAGCCTCTTGACCAGAGTGGTAATGCAGCAAACCCAACACTCAAGAAAGTTAATCTAAAATAGATTGCTAATTATTTATTTTGTTAAATTGCTGACTTTCAATGCCTACAACCTGTTTTAAATTATTTTATTGGGAGTGGAAAAGCACCGATTTCATGATATTAGACATCTCCTGGTGGTGATTCTTTTTAAAATGTCACATCTCAAAATGCACACGTTCTTCACAAAGAAGCAATCTCATTTATTGAAGCGCTTATTATGATGGTGAAAATGCTTCCAGTGTCCTTAATATTTGATTCACATTTTATGACAGTACTTTGTAATCGCTCCTGCATTATGCCATGTAAATTACGAACAATTGCTTGTGCAGCAGAAATGTTCTGTATTTGATGGAATTTTTTGATTTTTACCTGGAATGGTAAAAGGTTCAGCCACATTTTAAGAATTGTGTGATTTCTATTTGACAGTTAAATATCAGGAACTATGTTGTGAAAGAATGAAACTAAACATTCTGCTCCTTTGAAAAGGTAATTTCGAACTAATTACACATTTCAAGATATGTAGATTAGATTAGATGACTTACAGTGTGAAAACAGGCCCTTTGGCCCAACAAGTCCACACCGACCCTCCGAAGAGCAACCCACCCAGACCCATTCCCCTACATTTACCCCTTCACCTAACATTACGGGCAATTTAGCATGGCAATTCACATAACCTGCACATCTTTGGATTGTGGGAGGAAACTGAAGCACCCGGAGGAAACCCACGTAGACACGGGGAGAATGTGCAAACTCCACACGGACAGTTGCCTGAGGCGGGAATTGAACCTGGGTCTCTGGCGCTGTGAGGCAGCAGTGCTAACCACTGTGCCGTCCACTGTGCCGCCGTGCCGCTTGAAAAGCTTTACATCTTTTTCACAGTATGATAAGTATGGTCTTGTTCCCGAACATTAATTTGAATAAATTAACTCTGAAAGTAGTCCTGGAATCAGAAACATTAATGTCAAATATGTCATAACATTAAAAAGAATCCACATTTTTAACTAATTTAATGTGATGCACTCTGAGATATAAGTGTCTGCTGGCTTATGTTCTAATGGCTCAATTGGTGAAATCCTCATTTTTGAGACCGAGCCTGTGGTTTAAGTCCCATTTCAGTATCCATTCTAGCTTAACACTTCAATGTAGCACCAAGAGAGGAGCAAATGCTCTTAAAAGGTACCTGGATGTAAAAGAATCGATGGCAAGAAGAAAACAGAAGTAGATGGCTGGACAATTATCCCTCAACACCATCAAAACAGATTAATTAGTTACTATCTCATTTGATGTTTGTGGCAACTTGCTGTATTTAAAATTAGATGTTTTGATTTTCTACAAAAGAAATATGTCTTCAAAAGTAGTTTGGGTTGCCTAGTGGACATGACAGGTACTACATAAATGCAGATCTTTTCAGTTTCTTTTTTAAATTTTTTTTTACCTATTTTAAAATTATTTGAAAATCTATCATAGCTTCCTAAAAGCAAAGATGTGAACATGTAAAGGTGCTTGAATTATTTACACTTCTGTTTTGTTTTCAGTTCCGTCATGATGACTCTCGTACTCCCATTTCAGATTGCATGTACTTTTTTGCTTACTCAAGGTACGTAAGACTTAATTATTTCTTGAAAACATTTAACTTTTTTTTAACCATTTAGCAGTCATTATGGTTTTAGAAATTTACATGTTCCATACTTTTATAATATATTTATATGTCTTAATCTTTGAATTATCTATTAAACACCACAGTTGGTGCAGGTGGAGTTATCATCCTTGGCATAATTAGAGTGGCTGAGTGAGAAAGAACTTACAACTGATTTGCTCAGCTGGTTTTCCATAACTGCTACAAGATGCACTTTAAAACATAGAATAGGCCAGTCATATGTTTTTTATGTGTTTCCTATTTGTTTTAAATTTGTTCCCCTTGACCTTGGAATGCAAAAAAATGCTGAACTGGATCTTTTGATGCAGTACTATGAGACTGTGTTATTATAGGTTAAATTTGGTGCACTTCGTTTCTGTCAGACATTAATGGTTTACAGGTTTGTTGAAGTCGTGAAACAAGTAATTAATGTGTTGTCTGCTTACAGGTGACTATTGCAGTTAATATTTCCCAGTAATCATTGTCCCCAAAATTAACAAGCTCAGGACCTGTTCAACATCACTATTATAAAAAAGAATGATGAAGGACCACTGGCCTGGAAATGTTAACTCTGCTTTCTTTTGACAGATGATGTCAGAACTGCTGAGTTTTTGTTTCAGTTCTCCAACATTCGTAACTCTTTCTTTTATTTTAGGGAGTTTTTAATATGTTTGGAGTCATAGCAACTTTTGTATTATTGCAAATCTGTAAGGATAAATAATGTGATAGTAATTTTATTGTTTAATGTAGTCATTGGATTTTTAGGTGAAAGTGAACATGATTACTTTCTCCTATACTATGCACCATAGCACCTCTAAATCCTGTCACTTCAAGTGTGGCAGTAGATAAATCTTTAACAATATTACACTGAAAGATGTCATAAACCTGACCTCAGGAGAACATTTCCTACTCATGTAACATTACAAATTCCCACATTCATTCCCCATGACCTCTTTGACAATGAGGTTAACAAGTGAGTGCAAGCTACTGTGAACTGGATTAAGTCTAACCAAGGTCGAAGAGTGTGATGCTGGAAAAACACAGCCAATTAGGCAGCATATGAGGAGCAGGAGAATTGATGTTTCGAGCACAAGCCCTTCATCAGCAATGCTCCTCGGCTGCTACCTGACTGGCTGTGCTTTTTCAGCACCATACTCTTTGACTCTGATCGTCAGCACCTGCAGTCTTCACTTTCTCCTCCTTAAGTCTAACCAAGGCAATTTTACTTCAACTCTATCTCAAAGAGAGAAAGTATTATTACATAATTTAATTACACTCTAGTTAAATGCAGATCTTAGAGGTTAATAGCAAGTTCTCTTATGTTTTACGTACGACTACATACATTATAGTAGTAAAAGACCTCGGGCAGATTTTTGCAGAGTCTTCCTGACTTTATGAATCTTCAAAACGATGGCAGCACCTGGATGTGGAAGTCACAATCCTTTTTTCAACAGATGTCATTTTTGATGGGAAGGGAAAGAGGATTGGACATGGCACATGAAAGGGAGAAACCCAAGTTCAGGAGAACCATTTGTCCTGAGTGCTGAGTTCAAGCAGACTCCATTTTGCCCATTGCAAGGGCCTGTAGTGTGGAATCAAAATTTATTGAGTGAATGTGTGGGAGGTGAAGTTTGTTTAACTGTCATGATTTGAAGTTTTCAAATGACTTACCATCTCAAGTGTAAAGAAAACTGACTGCAGGTGTCAGTGATTGTCAAAAAAAAACTCAAACTGACTGCTTTGATTGACAGGTTAGATGTTGGATCATCTGATTGAATAATTTCAACAGTCCTTTGAAATTTTGCTTACAGCTATTCTGTGCCAATGTTTGGCTGAGTTTCAAAAGCTAGAATTATCTTAGCAGGGGTTCCTGAGTTTACAATTTGAGTGACAGTTTAAAGAGGCTATTAAATGATTAGGGATATGCATTGTGGTTTGATTTCATAAGAGAGTAGCTATATATGATTTTTAAACTTTGATGATTTCAGGAGTGGGAAGTTTTTTTTCAGTACCAAGTCTGTAGTGTATAGAGATAGTGTAAAGCTGAATTAGATTTGAGGGATGTTGTACTATTTCATTGCCATATGGTCCCTAAAGTCTCTCTGTGATAGCTATTGATTGAGTTTCTACAGAGTTATCTTGGAGGGTAGGAGGAGCCATGGAGTGAGTGGTTGGGGTGACATGGGTTATAAAAGATAAGGCTAAAAGATTTGAAACAACTCTCAGCCAGAGGTGCCAAGTGAATGATCCATTCTGACCTCCTCCAGCGGCCCCCAGCATAACAGATGCTACTCTTCACTCAATTCAATTCACTCCACGTGATATTGTCCCTGACGTTGAATTAAGCACATGGGCAAACACAAAATGAAGAACCATGGGTCTGTAATATGTTATTAAAGGTTTTTGAAGTTATCACAATAATTCCTCCCAATTGACCTGTCCCTCATTTTATTGCCCCCAAGCTTTTATAATGACTTCTGTCACCATTTGTTTTACATAAAAACAAAAAGTACTTTACAAAATTCTAAGAATGGCAAAGACACAAACTCTTAAAACCACTAACTAACAACCTGGACTACATGCTTAAAATCCCCCATTTTCCCCAAGTTGGCAATAATACTCAACTTAAATTTTAAATCCTGAAGTCACAGGGTTAATCTCCCTCTTAAATTTGGTTGGTTTTCTGCCGCATGGGGAAGTGACTAATCAGCAGTCAATCCCAATCCATGCTGGTTTCTATTGTCTCCAAGTTGATTCCTCAGCAAGGTGAGTGCTGACTGAATCATATTGGATGCTCAGTTTGGATTTGACTGGGCCATTCAACTCCTGACCTCATTCAAACATAGGTGCTATATTCCAAAGGTAAATTACGAGTGACTGCTCTTGATATTAAGCCTGCATTTGACTCTAAGTGTGGTATCAAGGAACCCAAGCAAAACTAGAGCCAGTGGCAACATGAGATTCGGGGGTGATTTTCTCCACTGGTTTGAGTCATACCTGGCACAAAGAAGGATGTTTTTGGTTGCTGAAGGTCAATCATCTAAACTCCAGAACACATCTGTAGAAGTTTCTCAGTGTAGTGTCTTAAGCCCAACCACCTTCAGCTGCTTCATCAATGACCTGCCCTTCATCATAGTGGGGATGTTTGCCAGTGATTGCACAATGTACTGCACCATTCACAACTCCTCAGATGCTGAAGCAGTATGTGGCCATATGCAACAAGACCTAGACAATATTCAGGTTTGGGGTGGCAAGTAACATTTGTGCACACAGGTGACAGACAGTGACTATCTCCAACAAGAATACCATTGACCGGAAACTAAACTAGCCATATAAGTACAGTAGGAGAAAGTGAGGACTGCAGATGCTGGAGATCAGAGTTTAAAAATGTGTTGCTGGAAAAGCGCAGCAGGTCAGGCAGCATCAAAGGAACAGGAGAATCGACGTTTCATGAAGAAGGGCTTATGCCCGAAACGTCGATTCTCCATATAAGTATAGTGGTTGCAAGAGCAGGTCAGAGGCTAGAAATGTTGTGGTGAGTAATTCACCTCCTGATTCCTCAAAGCCTATTCACCATCTATACATTGCTCATCAGGAGTGTGATAGAATATTCCCCATTTGCCTGGATGGATGCAGCTCTAATAACACTCATAAAGCTTGATACCATCCAGGACAAAGCAGCCAACTTAGTTGGCACCACACCCAAAAATATTCATTCGCTCTAGAACTGATGTTCCAAAGCAGCAGTCTGTTCTGCCTACAAGATGCAATGTGGAAATTCACTAAGACTCCTTACATAGCACACTCCAAAGCAACGCTACACTGTAGAAGAACAAGGGTAGCCGGTACATAGGAACACCACCTGCAGGTTCCCCTTCAAGCCACTCACAGAGTCATAGAATATCACAGCGTAAGAAGAGGCACTTCAGTCCATTAAGCCCACACTGGTCACCAATCACCTATCTATTCTAATCCCTTTTCCAGCACTTGGCCTGTAGCCTACTATGCTGTGGCTTCTGAAGTGCCTATCTAAATAATTTGTCAATGTGATGGTTCCTATCTCACAGTGTGGGTACCATGTGCATGTGATGTATATGGCGGGGGGAGGTGTTCAATCTAAAAGTTTTGAAAACAACTGGGATGAATTGCTCGAGTAATTCCTTCATAATGAATGTTTATGTTGGAATTTCACAGTATGTGCACAATTAACCTGCCATGCAATCAATGTTTTAAATGAGATGTGGTCAAACTCTTCAACAGTGAAACTCTCTCTCTTCACACTGAGAGTGACCTTTCATTTCCAAAAGGTCTCCTTCGAAAACCATGTGCTCTGTGATTATAAGCAGCCTTTAAAACATCACACGCCATTGGCACGGTCTACTTACAGCATGTCGTTGATAAATCTGGTGCCAGCATTCCTTACAATTACAGAGACTACTGAAATTTCCCACATATGGGAAAAAAACATCAAAAGTAGCTTAAAAACCAATATCTTATTGAATGATCAGAAAACATGGATGAGTAGGATAAGCATGTTTCTTAAAGCATTTTTAGGTGTGAAATTCCAGGCTTCCAATCTGATATTCCTGTTAAACCCGATCCAGTTGGAAAGATGAGCACTCGATCCATGTCACTCCCAGTGCTGGATAAAGTGGTGACATTTTGATTTATAGTGTGGTTTACCTTCTCACCCTTTGCAAAGAATTCAGCTGAGAAGTGTTATCTAAAGGATATGATTGGTAGTTATTATTGCTAGTTCCGTTCTTCGGGACTTCCCTTCAATTACAGGCTATTTGCCACCATTCATTCTCCTTTACAACTGGCTGGGCCTCTTGACTACCACTTCACTGTAATCCCTTCCTGCCAAAGGCTGAAATCTGATGAAATCTTCACCATTGAAATGGAATGATTTGAGTGGCAGGTGGCCCTGACATTCAGACCTAAGAACTTTTATTTAAAAGGATATGCACTCAATCAGCTGCACAGAAAGATCTCTTCAGTTTCTGCTAGAAGCAAAGAGCTAACTCATAGCTACTCATTCCATTACAAATTGTGTTAAGGTGTAAATTACATGAAGCTATGTCAAATTTTTAAGCTCAGTCTTGTTTTATTTGCTATAAACCATAAAGCTAAAATCTGTGTGATATTCATACAATGTCTTCCCAGCTCAAAAGTATATTTTTGTCAAAAGGAAGTCTTGTAAATTTCAGAGAACTATGATACAGACGGCCACAAAACAAACCCCAAATAACTTTTGCTTAAGACTTGAAATCTTGGAAATAGCAGTTTACATTTTTGGAACTGATCAGTCCTCGTCAACCCCAGGGACAGCACTACTGGCTTAAAAAGGTTGAATACCCACATCAATTTATTGTGGCCCATGAGAAGGATGGTGAGGAAGATCAAGGAATTTTAGAATTTTGTGTGTACTCCAACAATCAGAGGATTCCATGTGTGATGGAAATCTAGGCAAACAATCTGTGTTTTTAATTTTTCTCACATTTTCTTTCGCTATACACATGACAACTAACCAAAAATCCATTGTACAATTTCATCATAAACCTTTGTATGTGATGCCAAGATTGCAATTAAATCCATATTCCCCTCCTTTACAATTAGTTAGAATGGTCTGATCACTGTCTTAGTAGTAGCTTGCAATTTACTCATATATGTTGGACCATCATTCCATCTTTTCACCCTCACTCTAATATCGTACTTTATCTGGTTAATTGCTGATTAGCTATTCTCAGGGGAGCATAGATGTAACTTTCCCTTGCTTGAGAAAATTTCAGCAATTATTATTAAGGTCAGATCTGATCCAGCCCACATCTAACTTCACATTCAACTTCAAAGCCAAGTCCAATCACAGAGAATTTGTTAAAGTAGTGTCTTCTGTAATGAGGAGCATTGTATATCTCATCTGGCAGTTTCTGAGTGGGAAAACATTTTGAAATAGAATTACCTTATATCCATTTTATGCTGCAAGTTGACCCTTCCATATCCAAACCCCTTTGTGATCTGAACCCAATCCTCAATCAGTAGGGAGATGGTTAATGGGTAAGGAATGTCATGGCAGGTAAGTCAAACATCTATGGATTAAGGTGGAGGGTTTGTTGGAAAGATTCATCAGCAATTATGCATTTGTTTTCATTTGATGTAGTCTTTATAGATTTTGATAAGGTCCCACATGGAAGACATATTAGTGAAAATTGTTTAGAAGGGATTTGAAGGAAAATTATTTTCACTAAGAGGGTGGTGAGATGCTCACTGCTTGAAAGAATGAGAAAGGTAAAAACTTACATGATGGATCAACAACAAAAAATGGACTTGAACTAGCTCCTTGGTAGATAATGAAGACATGATGGGCTAAATTGCCTCTTTCCACACTGAAAATTTATAAATTTCCTTTAAATTCTTTGTTAATTATAAGTTCTTGGTAACTATTCCCAAATGACTGTACAGTAATTTCTTTTTAGAAATTTCACCTCCCCTTCTGAAAATGAATAACATTTTCAGTGCTGCCTCTTCTTCTCTTGCTGAACAACCACATACTGAGTACCTTTCTAGCTTTACTGTTCCTTCATCTGTTCTCAGTTCCACAGACATTGATCACAGTTTCTAATTTATTTTGTTAAGCTTAAGTAGTGTCCCATTTATTGGGTGATTTCTTTGTTGATCTGTTTTTGCACTTGGTTTCTTATTTGCAGATGAGTGTTGATTAGTTACATTTGGTGTAATTGAGACATCATTTCAGCTGGAGAAGGTTTCTTCATCCTCCTATGTTAGAATTGAATTATATTAGATTTGGAACTAAACCATAGAGTATCATGTTGTCAAAGTTCTTAGACATGATTTAATTACATCAATTTCCATCCCTTAATGAGTAGTATGTGATGCCAAAAAAGTTCCATAGTTATGAATAATCATGTTACAAGACCTAATATCTTCTTGCTAGGTACATGACTGTCTTGCTGTTTTGTCTCACTTTCTCTAAAGAGTATTTCGCACACATTATACTTTAAATGATATTTAAACATAACAACTTGGTGTGTTTGTTGTGGTCACTTCTTTCCAATATACAAACAAAATTACTTTCATACTTTGATAAGAATATGTTTTCAAAGAAGAAGATTGGATCTGAAAAGTGTAAGGAAGGAACACATCTGTAAAATACCAAGTTGTTTTTGCAATATTCATTTGGTTCCATATTTCAACAGATTAGATGACTTGTACAGTTTTATGCTTTTTCATAGTGTTAGGTCATTCTTCAGAATTGTAAGATTCCTTGCCACACCTCTAAGTGTGTCTGAGAATGCTCTGTGTATGCAACAGTGATAGAATATAAAATGAATACTTTCTCCATAATGGGTCATTTTCACGCATTGCTTGGGTAATAATATGGCAAAGTGGATCACCTGCTCCTTATAGAACTTGTGTGTCATTTTAATCTGATTGGTTTGTGAAGAATCTGTCAGTCACCAATAGATGATTCTGTCGAGAGAGGGACTACCTGCAGGATCAATTTGCTAATCTCCAGGAACTGGTACCCTAAAAGCCTGTTGTAACTGGCATCCAAAAAGTTTACTGTAACTGGAAACTTTGAATTTTTTTAAAAACACTCTGATTAGGGTCAGATTATGATATAAATGTGCTAGCAAGCTTGACCCAAAATATATTTAAAAGCCAGCACATGTCCTTATATGAAAATAACTAGATTGTTTGTTGTCTTTCACATCAATGTTGCTTAGTACACTGCCACTCCTCCTGTAATATTAGGCTTTCTCAGGGTAGAGAGAGATATTTGAAATGAACAATGGCTGTTTTCCTTTCCTCCTTCAGCCTGAAATGAGTCCGAAATGGCCGCAATGAGAAGTGACAAATGTGACAAAAAGCATTCCAAGAACTCTCTGCTCAGTATTTACAGTTTTCAGTCAACACAAACATTACTTGTTCAAAGTATGATTGTACTGAGATTGTCCATTAGAGAAGCATTTCTTTGAATATAAAGGTAAATCGCTGTCATTTTAAATGGCTATCTTACCACTGCTAGTGTAAACGTGTTTGTTTGAAAACAGGTTTGCAGGTGTTAACAAGACTGCACTTGATGATTTTAGCTGCACAACAGCTGGTTCTGGCTTCTGTGTCTTGTCCAAAAATGATTTGCCTTTGCAAGATATAATTGAGGGAGCAGCTGTTCTCTGTTTCTAAATCCAGACACCCTCCATCTGTCCTTATAAGTTGCAAGCAGCATCTTGAGAGATGAGAAAGATTGTAGCATAGGGCTTTATGTGCTAATTTCTCAACCTGCATGTGGTCACAGCTAATCCAACATGAAGCATAATTTTCAAATCCGGACCTATGTAAACTGTATGGTTTGGGATGTTGATAGCCCAGGAATGAAAAACTGTTGCCAATGTGGATTATCCTTACAATGAGCCACTCATGGAGCTAAATACATGTTTCTATCAAAGGTAAAATTAAAGGATATATCTTGTTAAAAATGGAGTCTGCGAAAGTATGGTATTTCATGCTAATGTGACAGACAGTTTGATGTAAATGGGATTTATGAGGCACCTTTCACAACTTAAGTTTGTTTCAAATTGCTTTAAAGCTAGTAAAATATTACCGAAATATAATTTGAAAATATAAATTACATTAATATTGCAATTTTCAGAATCACCAAATGTCTCAAAATGTTTTACAGCCAACCAAGTATTTTTTTGATGTGTCGTCAATTTGATAAATCCAGAGGCAAGCAACCAGTATGACCACAGCAAATACTCACAATCTGCATTAACCCAGATAATCTTTATTGGGATATTGATTGAGGGATTATATTGTTCTATTCTTTGAATTATGCCTATCCAAGTAGACAGATTGGACTGTATTTTAACATCTTATCCAAAAAGCAATACTTCCTGAGCACTACACTGGGATGTCAGTTTTAATTTTTATGCTCAAGCCCTGAGTGGGACATGAACCTTGTGGTTTGTAGATGAGAGTGCTACTGACAGAGCCACAGCTGACATTCACTGATGATTCTACGATCTCATTCCAAGCCCTGCTTACTTTAATCCAAGTTGGCAGATTAGCTGGAATGTGAATTTTTCTGCTGCCACTGAACACTCAATTTATAGAGTCCTAGAATGGTTACAACACACAAGGTTTTTTTGGTCTGTATTTCTCCATTAGCTTTATGCAATTTAGCAAGTCCCAGTCCTCAGCTCTTTTGTTATAACCTTGAAAATGGTCTCTCTTCAAGTGATATCAAAATCTCTTCTGAAAACCAGAACTGAATGTGTCTTTATTACCTCTTCAGGTTGTACATCCCACATCCTAAACTCCTTTTTCAAATAAAATATGTATTAAAAAAGAAATCTTACCTTTATTTTGCATTTGGTACTTCTGCCAATCATCTTAAAACTATGTTCATTGGATTCCAGTTTTCTCACCATTTCTTGTGTAACTTGATGACAGACTCAGGGGTAGTGCCCAAGGAGAGCAATTGCTATGTGACCACAGCAGCTTGACCGCTCTACGATAACACTCATCACATTTAAAACACAAAGTCTCATATATTAAATCATTGACAAACTGCCCTGCCACCTTCAGTGATTCGAGCATGTTACACCCAGGTCCTTCTGGTCCTGCACCCTCTTTAAAATTGTACATTTCATCTGTTGCTTCTCTGGCAATTCCACAGCCTGTATCCTCTAGAGGTGTATGATTCTCCTCTTCACATTTCCTAATCCTTACAGGTTATGTGTCATATGAAAATATTGACGACACACCAATCGAAGTTATTAATATATATCTAGAAAGAGCAGTGTTCCTCCCACCAATCCCCAAGTCTTTTCAAAAAAGTAGGAGTTTAGGATGTGGAGTGCACAGCCTGAATGGGTCACAGGGACAGAGTCAGTTGTGGATTTCAGCAGGGAATTGAATGGATACCTAAAGAGAGAATATTTTCAGGGCTGTAGCAAAAGAGTGAGAAGTGGGACTTGCTTGCATACCACGATCTGTACGTTCAGCAGCTTGAAAAACAACTGTTCACTGCCATCATTTTTTTCCTGTAACTCAGCTGACACTATATCCATGTTGCCACTATCATGTTTGTTCCATGGGCTTTAACTTTGCAGAAAAATGATGATCATGCAGTCCTTCATTGACAATTGTTGCCAATAATGACAACTATTTAGGCTATTTTATCACACATTCCATATACCCGGATTTTTCACCATGGGGAGAAATAGGCTGGACATTCATGTGTACTTTTCTAAGCTATTTGATCTCGTCATTGCTCTGGAATTCAAAAGCTTGTGTGTGCTGGATTCCAGTGTAAAGAAGAAAATTAATGTTTACCAACATTATACAGAAAAGAATAATGATCATAATGTCGTCAGACATGCAAATATATACATTATAACTGCATACTTCAGTACAAGGTTCTGCTGTACTTTTGTATTGTGAAGTATTAATGTCTTTTTGGTAGGTTTTCCACCAGTGGAGTTTATGGTCTTATGACTTATTCGCAACAGTGTGCTGTGATTTTGTGGCTGCAGGAGAGGTTCTTAAAATTGCTAAAAAGGTAACTTGAAGGAGTAAACACTCAGTTAAATACCATATTGAATATTAACAGCAAGGATGTGCAGGATATTGCATCTGCAACACATTATGGCAGAATTAAGATCCATACATATAATCTCTCCTACCGTTGAGTACCTAACATGAGCTGTGTTTTCCAAATGCATCTCCTTGTGGGCTGGCTTTATGACAGACATCTGCTGAAATTTGCTTTCCTAGACTCTGTGGTTAATTTTGTGGGACACAGTTAAGCAAAAATAACTTGAAATGAGATAAAGAAAGAAAGGCTTGCATTTCTATAGCACCTTTCTCAAACTCAAGACATCTGAAGACACTTGGCAATCATTGAAGTGCTTTTGAATGATAGTCACCCACTATCAAGAGAAAATAATAATTGCACTGTTACTGGCAGTTTGCTGAGAACGGTTTGTGGAAGATCTGAAGAGTGAACTATAAAACTGCAATCTATCAAACCTCCCACCTCCCCCCCACCACCCTCCATTGTCTTGCACAATGTAATACATTTTTAAAAATTGTATTCCATTTTGATTGCCTCACTTGGACTATTAAATAGAAAGAAATCACTAAGTTGCATGGATAATCCTGCCTTTTTATTTTCATTACGTTATGCATGAAAATAAAGAAAAAGATTGCTATTCTGCAAAGTTCTAACCCGGGGATTTTTTTTCTCTCTTTTATAGTCTTGTCATCCTTTTGCTTGCAAAAACTTGACGCTGATCATGAAACAGTTGTGAAGATTTCGAGTGCAGGACAATGTAGGTGACATTTTTCCTGGATCTAAAATGACATTTTGAGCACATGGAATTTAGAAAGTTCTCAAAATTGCAAGTACAATTTTGTGTACAATTATAAAGAGCAGGTAGACAATGTGTGATGCATTCTTAGGATTTCTGAATACAGTTTCAAGACAAGTGATCTTTAAGTTAAACATCAAGTTGATTCATATTATAGTCAAAAATCCTAATTATACATTTGACACATCATCCTAATTCTACTACTTAGATAAATATATATCCAAGACAGAATAATTTAGAATACTTTCACAGGTAAAATCTGATTGTGTAGAATTAAGTCTGGGAAGCTGATGTATTTATTTCATTTCATAACAGATTTACTTTCCTAAAATGAAAAGATTACATTGACTTTCCTTCCTTTTAATTTTATATCTCTCCCCAATTTTTACTTTTCTAAATTCAAACTGATTGTTACTATTTTTGCTTCTGTTCACTTGTGACAATAGCTTAATTTATTATTACTTCCTGAAAAAAAATTGTTTAGTATTTTTAAAAATTCCACTGAAGGTACAGAAATAACTTTGTGTTGAAGTAATGATGAATTTAACGTGTGCTGTTATTAACATACAAATCATCCAGGTCTTGTGGAAATGCCAGTTCACTCTACTGTGCCTGAATTTCAATAAATTGTTGTATTTGTGCATTAAGTAACACTTTGAACATGCGACATAAAGTTAAGGCTGGGAGTTAATAAGCATATTTATGTGAAGTTACAACTGATACAGGATTAAAATATAATCACAGCTTAAGGTACCTTATTTTACTGAGAAGGAAGGAGAACCTATTTTTCCTTCTCCCCATTTCTTTTTTCTTTTGGTGATTGTCATTGCAATTTCCTCCAATCAAAATGATTGGGTGATCAAATTTACTGGATTGAGTAAGGAAACAATTGGTGTCTGTGATGTTTCTTATGATCTAGTTGTTGCCCTGAGTCAAACTAGAATATTAATGTATATATTTACATTAGTAATGATACATGTTCCTGTAATGCCACTGAAGTTTTCTTGTTTAGAAAGGAAACAATCAGAACAATGAAACCTTATTCCTAGAAGTAGTAAATAAAATTTAAGATCTTCCTTACTTTCTCTTTCCCTCTCAATTCAATCAATCATTCTTTTCCTCTCTTCCTCTGCTTTACTTGACTCTACTGCCCCCTTTTTCTCTGTTTCTTTCTCAAGTCTTAGATTTTGGTAGGTTAAGGAGACTGACTGTTGGACGTGTATTTCAAAAAGGAATCAGATGTCTAGTGCCCTCCGCACGTCACTGTCGGCTCACATTTACAGTGACTTGCAGCATGGATCAATTGTGAGCTGAAGGGTGAAGCAAAATGTCTCACTTCAAAGGGATTTGGTGCACGATGCATTGCTCCAGCAAATTCTGGGTGACTGTAAGTGACAATGGAGAGGAACATCTGAAACAATTACCATTGTATGAAGTGGCTATCTTGGTTCATTAGTTTGAGTTAGGGCAGCAACTAGATCATAAGAAACAACACAGATAATCCAGTAAATTTGATCACCCAACCATTTTGTTTGGAGAAAATTGCAATGACAATGACCCAAAGAAATAAGAAATGGGGAGAAGGAAAAGTAGGTTCTCTTTCCCTCTCAGAAAATATGGTACCTTAAGCTGTGAATATATTTCAACCCTGTGATTACATTTTATATTTATCAAATTGCTTAACTCCACACATAACCTTCAGGTTTAGCTTGAAAGAGTCAGATAAAACAAAACATCTATGTGCTGACAGAGAATTCAGCCTATGGGCCATGTTGATGGCATACATAACTCACTTGGGTCGTGCTATATTGGTACCATCCCAAAATCCCTGAGGTTTGAGGTTTAAAATGACATGTGCAAATGGCATAGATGAATGTTCATTTTAAAAATTCTGACAAACTAGCTATAGGTATCAACACAAAGGATGGTAGGATCAAAGACAACAAAAGATTGAAAGTTTACTTTCATTTTTCAAATGTCATATGACGTTTCTGAAAATAAATTGTGCACTTTAGATACGCTGCTCTCCTTTAAAATCTCTGACTTCACCGATATCCTGATTTGCTATTCCACAGTAGTGACGATTGTGGGGAGGGGGATGTTGGAGAAGGTGGCCAGTGTATTCAGACTCTACCCTGACCAGTTTCTGTTACAGCTAAACAACATCGCTGGGTAACTTACCTTTTGATTATTTTGTTGTTTCTCCAAAAGAAAATACCTCGATTGGTAGCATGTTAAGAAATAAAAATCTCACTGTCAGGTATCAGAGCCAATCACCTGCTAGTACATGACACAATGTATTGGAATCTGAGTGCACATCAGTTTTAAAAGTTTGAGTTTTATAGGTCATGTTCTTAGAAATTTTCGAAAGAAAATATTCCTGGAAATTTATACTGCAGTTTACTGTTTTGAGCTGTGTGTAAGTATCGTCAGTAATTTCAGATTGTACAAAAATAATGTCAATTGTGAACTATCTAAGTCAATTTCTTTCATAGTGATGCAGTGCTCTGCAGCTATTGATTTGTTGTTCCTGCTGGATGGGTCGTACAGTATTGGCAAAGGCAGCTTCGAAAGATCCAAACATGTTGCATTCAAACTTTGTGATGCTCTTGATATAAATCCTGACAGGGTAAGTTCAAAGGCTTTCTTTGTCACTACATGTGTGTATAAGATAGTCTCACAGTCATCCAGGACTAGACTTTTGAATGAATGATATCTATGATCACTTGATCTATTTTCCATTGCTGGCTATTGAAATGATCAGTCACTATTTGGTAAAAGCTGTCAAAACAAACAGGATTCGAAATTCTGATGGAATAGCACTAGAATTGTTAAAGTATTGGTTGGTAACACAATATTCTGATTAACCCAAAACTGTGATTGAATATGGCTGTATTATAGTTAACAACCTGGAAGCAGGCCATTCAGCCCAACAGATTGCTTCAGCTCGACAAGAATTTCTTCTCAACTTATGTCATCTCATCCTAATGGCAAACCATTCCTCTATTGCTCTAATATTCATCTAGCTTACCCTTAAATGTATCTATACTATTCACTTCAACCAAGTCGAGTAAATTCTGAGTGATGATGATGCTCCTGAATTCCTGATTTATTGATGACTATCTTATATTTTTGCTCCTTAATTTTAGAATGGAAACTTTTCTACGTTCACACTAATGAACCCTTTCATAGTTGACAGACCATTATCATAGTCCTCTCTTTTCTAGAATAAACTTGTTCAGTTTTCTGAATAGTTGTTGTTATAGTGTCTGAGGCACAATTTGGAATTGTCCACTATTTGTCCTCAAAGAGATTTTTTTAGTTTCAAGTATAAATATCTCTTTGGAATATCACGTTCAATACTAGGAGAGCCTATTGCCCAAGGTAATATTCCGACTGGGGAGAAAGTGCTTGAGCTGCTGAAACAAAAGGTTTCTTTGCTTGTTGCTGAGCTGTTTTGAAAGTAGTTAGGCTTGCTATTTAAACTGATATCCATATGTTTGAGACAACGGGAAGTGAAATCCACATTTGACATTTAGATCGGACAGGCAAAAAGGAAAGAGAAGTGGATAATGCTGATTATAAGGATGTGATCAGTACATGTGTGAAAGTGAATCTTGGAATGGAAGAACAAGACATAATCTACTTGGATAGAGCTATGATACATGCATGAGCAAGCAAGGAGAAAGGTTATTGACTCAGAGGGTGGTGGTAATCTGGAACTCACTGCCTGTGAGGGTCTAGAAGCAGAAACCCTCATAACGTTTAAGGAGTAATTAGATATACTGTTGTGATGCCAAAGCATACAAAGCAACGGACCATCTGTTGAGAAATGGGATTCAAATAGTTTGGTTGTTGTTTTTGACTGGTGTGGACTCAATGGACCAAAGACACTTTTCTGTGCTACAGGTCTCAATGACTCTAAAATTGTAATTTAAACCAGTTAGCAACACCTGTAATAGAGAGATGTCAGAGACTGACTAGGCACATATTTCACCGCCTGGCTGTACTCCCTGCCAGAATGGAAATTGACTGGAAACCAACAGATTGGAAGGAGGACAGGGATGGTCATTTAAGTAATTTGAGGAAAATCTAAAAGAATGGGACACCACCATGGGTAGAGAGAAAGAGATTGAGATGGATCGAAGCCAGTGGTGGAATCTTGCTGCCAATTATGCTGCACAGAACTGCAGGAACTAAGTCCAAGTCCTTTAGATTCTACAGTTGTTTAAATGTGAAGCTTTAAGATAAAATACAACATTAATGAAGAAAACATTAGAATCAGTACCCAACGTAAAAGTAAGAAAATTCAATCTGTTTATACTCCGCAAAAGAATTTGCCCAAATGTAGTTTTCTAAATATAAATAAGTTGCCCGTGACGTTGCTTGGCACCAGATCTAAGCATCTAGAAATTGTTTTTTGTTGCACTTTATCAATGGGTCCAGCAGCAAACACAAATTGCTACATCAAAACTGATGAGTAATCGGGTGATGTGAAAGTGGACACCTTTCATTAGGATATGACCAATACAACTGGGGATATCAGTGGCTGCAGGAAAGGCAGTGCACTGTTTGAAAAGAAAACAAAAATTGATCAGTGATGTCTTTGGCACTGGACCAACCAGAGAAAGATTGGAGTGAAATGCAGAGTTGTAGAGAACCACGGCACAGAAATAAGCCTTTTGGCCCATTGCATTCAGGCCAGTCAAAAACAATCCCCTAACTGTTTTAATCCCAGCTGCGGCTGCTTCTGTGACTGCACATTCATGCAGTGAAAAAAACATTGTTGTTCCCAAAAAACAGTAGTTATCACCTTCTGTTTTTTTATGGTTGTCCCCTTATGAACCATTTACCTGCTATGCACAAGAAAAGGTGAATCTAGTTAGATTAGATTAGATTAGATTACTTACAGTGTGGAAACAGGCCCTTCGGCCCAACAAGTCCACACCGACCCGCCGAAGCGTAACCCACCCAGACCCATTCTCCTACATTTACCCCTTCATCTAACACTACGGGCAATTTAGCATGGCCAATTCACCTAACCCCTGCACATTTTTGGATTGTGGGAGGAAACCGGAGCACCCGGAGGAAACCCACGCAGACACGGGGAGAATGTGCAAACTCCACACAGAGAGTCGCCTGAGGCGGGAATTGAACCACTGCTAACCACTGTGCTACCGTGCCGCCCACCAGATCTAAGCATCTAGAAATTGTTTTTTGTTAATTGGAAAGCATGTTTAAAATAATAGAATGTTTGACTTAGCAGCTACATTTGTAAATTGCTAGTATTTACACTTTCAATATTGTCATTAATAACTTTAATGAGGTAAGAATAACTGATTGAAACTGCTTAAAGACTAATTTTGCCTGAAATCAGAATGGCCTTACAAATGGAATAACAAAATGTGGATAGTTGAAACTGAATGAATTCAACAAAGCTTTAAAGTTGATACATACAGTATTAGGACTTAATGACCTGCTTTAAATCTTTGGTCCATTGAGTAAGTTTTAAATTAGGTCTTTGTAATTGACTCCTACAAAAACTGCAATTATTTGAGGTTATTTGCTCAATATAATTGGCTTCCATGCCAGTTGTGGACAATATAAGAGGTGGAAATTAATTTTCTTGGTGCGCAGTGATGGTACACCAGTCTCCGGGCCAGAATACCTGGGTTTAAGTCTAACCTGCCTTAGAGGTATGTCAAAACACATCTGAGGAAGTTGATTAAAATAACTGACAGTTGGAAATTGGGCAGTGAGCTGCCTGTCTAACTCAGTCAGTAAGGCACGAGACTCTTAATCTCTGGGTTATTGGAGATTTGTGCTTCAGACTGGGTGCTATTGAAAAAGGGTCTCTTTTCTAAGGGTTGGAAATTGGATGTTTGATATTGTAGTTGTCCCTCTGCACTGCATGAACATATCTGCCCAGAATGATCTTAAAGCTCCAAGACTGTAGTGCTAGTGAACAAATCCAATCTCAGGTTTAGTGAAATGGTAAAAAAAAATCACAAGTTAGAAGGAATTAACAACAATTTAAACTGGACTTAAAAACTTGAATCACCATTTGTTTTTAATCAATTTCTGAGATCAGACTGGCCTTTGTTCTTCTGATTAACTTTTCTCTTAGGTAACGTTTAATTATTGGTGCAAAAATGATAAATAAGATTGCAATATGCCTCATATTCTGTGCTTCTGATATTTGCACACCCTTGCTATACGGAACAATAAATGGAAAACCATGTCCCAGAAGTTATCACATTTGGGATATTTAATAACTTTTCACAGGGAAGGTTGGAAATAACTCATTTTAGTGTTTTTCTGCAAAGTGATTCACAGAAATTTAAAAAATACTTAGCTGAGAGGTTAATTTACTAAGAAGAACCTATTTTTCCCAGAGACTAATTGATAATCAATTTCTACCTTACCTGGTTAGTAAAAATGCTTCAGGTGCTTAGATGGAAAGTCCAAAACAAAATGAAAATCCAAAATAAAAACAGAAGCTACAGGGAATACTCAGTAGGTTGGGCAGGAGTGGTGAAGAGAGAAGAACTAAATTTTTGCATTGAAGATCTTGGATTGAATGTCCAATGGATTTTTCACATTTTCTATATTTATGTCAGTTCCCAGCATCAGAAGTACTCTTCCTTTGTGTTAATCTTCTCCACAGAATGGGTATGAAGTCTGTTAAATTGTCCAAATAAATCATCAAGTTGCTTTTTTTCTGTTTTTATTTCTATTGGAAAGTCTTCTGACCCCTTGCAGTATGTGACAATGGAGGTATTATGAGAGATAGAGGGAGGCAAGGTTTTTGAAACTGAATTACGAGAAGACCAGGTAGGTTTGCTAATGAGGTAGCTGGGGGGACTTCTGTTCACACAAAGAGCTTAGAAGTATGGACGTAAGTTCAGCAAGATAACTCACCGTTGTAGACTAATTTGGTGTTTCCAACCTTTTGTATTGTCATGTGTAGGCAAGCTGTAAGCATGCGGTTAATAGAGTGCAGTCCTGTATAGTTTTCTAAAAGTGAAATAAAGCACCTTATTGCTGTGCGTCAGATGTCGTCTTACCAAATGCTTGATCAGTGTACCTCTAGCAAGAATGAAGAAGCATTCATATGAAAGAGACAAATATTTTGTAAAATCATTAGGGAAATCTATTGTTACATATCTGGCAACATGAATGTATTGAGTGAAATGAAAGACACACATTTATATAGTGACTTTCACTTCTTAAGTGCAGGTATAGTCAGTGAAGTACTGTTGTGGTTCTGTTCGCCGAGCTGGGAATTTGTGTTGCAGACGTTTTGTCCCCTGTCTAGGTGACATCCTCAGTGCTTGGGAGCCTCCTGTGAAGCGCTTCTGTGATATTTCCTCCAGCATTTATAGTCAGTGGGTAGTATGTTCAACTCCCATTAAAATAAAACACCAAGTCTACTTAAGGGAATGAATAACAAAGTTGAACTCAAGAAGCTTTCTATGCCAAACTGGGCACGGAGCTATTCAGGATCAGTATGCACGTGCCTTGTAGCTGTAACCTGTAATTGTCTTCTGATATTCACTGTAGTTCCACTTTAACACAGATAAAATGGCAGAAAATTCAGGTGTGGATCATGGTCTTCATGGTTTCTCATAGAAGTAAGTTACAGAAACAAAGAGGTCAGTTGGGAAATGATGCTGACATCAAATCTTTTAATCAGCTAAAGTTAAATAGAAATTCTGTTTTTTAAGAGGTACTTCAGAATATTAACTTCTAACCCCTCCAATTATAGTATCAAACAGATTAATTCTGCACTTAGTAAGGTTACACTGTAAGGGTTAGATTTGGAATTCTGAAGAAGGATAGCAGGTGTTTCTGAGGATGTTTCACTGTCTGGGGCATATTACAAGCATATATGTGAAAAATACAGACTTGCTCTGTTCCAAACAAATTATTGTAGTATTCCAAAATATGTTATTCCAGTAACCTTAATCTAATGTAATAATTTAAAGCATGTCAAATAGATCATCAATCTGTGTACCATTGGATACGGATATAACAGATGCTGGCTACACTGACCCTGACTATACCAGGAATTAATTGCTAAACATTTTCTTAGTCTAAGGAATTTGCAGGAGTTCCTGTATATCAGATTTCACACCAAAATGGTATAAACAAAAACCAATGATGTGTAAGCATCCCAGGATTAAAGCAAACATTATGTCAGTGGAGAAGCCATGTCTTAAGTTCAGTTTCTTCAGGTAAGATAGTATTTATTTAGAATGGCATAAAAGGAACTGCACCAAAACCATCCTCTTTTCAGTTAGTGATGGAACAGTATATATTCCAGTATTTTCCTTAAACACATGGACCTTGTTTTTTAAAAAATCCTTCATGTATGTCAGTTTCATTGACAAAGCCAACATTTGTTGCTTATCCCTGTTTGTCCTTCAGAAGGTGGTGGTGTTCTGCCTTCTTGAACTGCTGTAGTCACTCTTGAAAGGAACACTTGCATTGCTTAAGGAGGGAATTTATTCCAGATTTTTAACCCAGGCGATGATGAAAGTTCAGCTCAAAGCTGAGGGTGGGAGAGGGAGAGAGAAGGGTGTGCTGCGAGGTTAGCAGAAGGTATAGAGATTTATAAAAGATGTATTGAAAATAAGTGGTTAAGAAGTGAAGCAGGCTTTGTTCAAGTAGTTGTTGTCCATCTCTCCTCCGACTTGTCTGCTTACACCCTGCTCTTCTATTTTTAACCTGGCTTTCTTCTTATTATGAAAATAGTTTTGAGCAAAAGAATGAAATGCCTTTCAAAAGTTTGAATGGCCCATGGCCATGATAGCATCCTGGCATGGGTAGTGTATGTAGATATGCTTCAGCTTTTAAAAAGATAACCAGCAACCACTGCTGAAATATTCAATAGGTTTTCCTATATGCTCTGGAAATCTTCACATTATTTCTTTGAGACGTCACTGAGCTTTGCAAATTAATTTCTTGAAGCACCGTTTCTATTCTATTCATGGGATGTCACATGATATGAAATGTTGGCTTGTATCAACTGGAAAATAGCATTAGGAGTTTTCAATAAAATACATCTTCCATTCTGAAACTGTCGCTTTAATATGCAGAAGTTCCCCTCTGTCCAATTTTTCCTGTTATGAAATATTGTAAAATAAGAAGAAATTGAATTGGTTTTGGGTAAAAGATTTCCCTTGAAGAGGCATACCCATTAGCAGTGTACCATTAACTGACATGCACCTTATAATTCTCTCTTCATTCTGATGGTGTACTCCTTCAGCTTATGTATATAGATGAACTCAAGCAAAAGGGTCACAGCCACACCTTGAAGTAAGTGCATCTTGGAAAGTGTATAATCCCTTAGCTACATTTTGCTTACTCAGAGTTGGGTCGACAGATCTGATACCCGTGGGAGATGATACTCTCCTCACAGGACATGCTTCATGCTTGACTTTAGGCCCATGTACATCTGTCATTTCAGCAGGGTTCCTTTTCAATTACTATGTTTTGGATTTCAGCAAAACATGTTTTAGCATCCACCATATGCTTAATGTGTCTGTTTCTCAAAGACAAAGTTGCCTCCCCTTCTAGTAAGTGCACGTCAGTGTTCATTATTTGTCCATTAGTTATTTGATCATAGAAAAGCAACAATGCTGATCATTGCATCTTTCACAAGCAATGCCCTTAGTTTAGTGAAGATCAGTTCATATGAAAAGGTATGGGTAAATATAAAGGTTAATTCTTTCATTCATTTGGAACTAAGCAGTTTTTTTCTTTGCAGGTCAGAGTTGGTGTAATCCAGTACAGTTCATTCCCAAAATTTGAATTTTACCTGAATTCCTATCTAACAAGGGAAGAAGTAAAGGAACAGCTTAAAAGAATTATATTTAGGTTTGTTACCTTTTTTCCAAAAGTGCATTTATTTGATGCATATTTAAGGATTATTAACAATACCTGCAATCAAAATCCTTAAAGTGCAAAGATATTAATTATTTAATGAATTGAAAGTGCTGGAAGTACTGTACTCCACTTTCAATGCCTCTATACTTGCTTAAAAACTGATCACATGTCTAATGTATTCCAGTTGTGAAGAACGGTTGCCACCTGAACTTTTAACTGCATTTCTCTCTCCACAGACGCTGTCAGACTTGTTGAGTATTTCTATTATGGTCTATCTCTAATTATGGTTTTCAGCATCCAAATTAATCAGTTTTTATATAATTTATCAAGCTGCTTTGTGAGAACAGAGAAACATATCTACGAACATACAATGAGCAGGAATAGGTCACTTGACCTCTCCAGCCTTCTTCACCATTCAGTTAGGTCACAGTTAATCTGATCACTCCATGTCCCTGCCTACCTCCAATAACCTTTAATCCTTCTGATGTATTTGCATCCTTCTTTAAATAAGGGGCAGTACTCCAGACATGGTCTCACCAGTGTCCTGTAGAACTGAATCATAACCTCCCTACTTTTGTATTCAGTTCCTTTTGCAAGAAATGATAATGTTCTTTTTTAAATTAATTGCTGTAATTGTACACAAACCAATTGTGATTGATGCAGATCCCTCTGCATCTTGCACCTATACATTCCTTTACCATCTAAAAAGTTTGCCATATCTTTGACCACTCATTTAACCTATCTTCATATCTTTATAGCTTCTTTACATTCTCTTATTTTCCTATCTATCTTTGTTTCATCAGCAAATTTAACAAGCATGCTTTTGGTTCCTTAAGCCATTTATGTAATCTGTAACCAGTCGACACCCCAGCACAGATAATTGTGTCAACTCATTAGTTACATCTTGTAAATTAGACAAAAACCTACTTATACCCGAATGTCTATTTCTTGTTAGCGAGCTGATCTTCAATTCAAGACAAGACAATATATTACCCCTTATACTGTGACCTTTAATTTTCCACAATAACCTTTGATTAGGTCTGGTATTGAAGAGCTTGTATATCCCTGCTTGTGCACTGTATTGTGCAATGAAGAGTAAAACTGATAATTTGTTTACTTTCTTAATGGTGAGCGATATTAATAGTTAGACATAGATTTCAATGGTATTTTGATTTGTTTTGATCCTTTATTGCATAAAAATATTAAAGAAACTAAAAATACTTCTGATCTTCTTTTACATTGAAATGTTTGTTGGAATCCCAAAGCATTGCTCTATAGTACCCTATATAAGCCTCTGAATGTAATCCTTAACCTCATGTTAGCAGAGGTCAAGAGTTCAAAAATCCTGCAGCCTAGTCTGCTGTTATAGATGAGTCGCACTAACTAATCTCTGTTTCTGATGACACTGGAGTATCCCAGTTAGTGGAAGGCTCAATTTATTAGTATGGTTTTACCAGTTGGTTGGCACAAATGCCTGTTCATCACCTTCTGGGATAGAGGACTAAGAGAGCTCAACAGATCCTTTGGAGTTGCCACGTTTCAAGTTTGATATTAATAGTTTGATCAAAACTTTCCAGATTTCTTGGGTCTCACTGGCCATTACCCTGGAGCAGAAACTCTGATGGGCTCCACTGTTGTCCTGAATTACATTGCTTTGCAACTCGTATACATCTTACCATCCAGACCACGGCATCAGTTCGAAGTTGGAGCTGAGGAAAATCCAAAATTCACAGTCCCTCGTCTAATATCCTGGGTCATGTTTACAGCTGGCGGACATTCACCAGGAACATTCCTCTGTGGAGGGGGTGCTAGGAAGGGGCATTATTTTAAACCACCAGCAGCAAACCACTTTGTAACTAGTTAAAGCATTAAGAGTTGTGAATTTTGATTCCACAATAGATGCGGAATATGGCATTCCCATTTTTAATGAATAAATATTAGTGCAAATTTCCAGAAAATGATCAGTTCATTTTTGTGCACTCATAAATGAACCACTGGGATCATTCTTTTGCAAAGATAATCCTTTGCCTTCCCTTTAAAGCATAGAAGGTAATCAGTTAGATAGCATGGAATCAAAGCATTTATAAAAAGACTTCTTAAATCCATTCTAGTACTTTTAGACAATGTTATCTACTTTACTATTTAATTAAGAACAGATTTTTGGCTGATTTAAACAAATGAAGTGAACATTCTGAGCCATATTGTTATGAAGTTGAAGGTGTGTACTGTACCTTTAAGAGAGAGAGAGAGAGAGAGAATGCTGTTCTGAAATGACAGGCTACAAGCACCTGTATATACGACTAGATGGCAGTCCCAGAGTGTACTGGAAAATTGAAAATATGTAATATTTGGCTGTGAAATGAATACCCGAGTTTTGACAATAATTCAAATTTAACCAATCAGTTTAAATTATGCCCCAGGATTCTAAAACCCAATCAAGTTTGAATTTATTGTTTTGCCAACATTGAACCAATAAGACAATCCGATGTTGGGAGGTATTGGAATGGGGATATTTTTGAGAATTGGTCAGAGAACAACTGCTGTAGAGCCAGAGAGCTAACTGACAATGTCACATGTTGCTCTCGAAGAAATTAGAAAACACTCTCTATCAAAGGTACCTTTTCACGTGAAACATACTCACAGTAAAAAGAAAGAAGATGACCCAGGGAGATCCTCAACTGGAAGAGTGAAGATACAGAAGAAGACAGAGACTATGTGGTTTTGAAATTAAGTTGATGTAACTTTAACAAGTGTCTTATTCGGACAGCATATTGTTATAGAGTTGGAGGCAGGTAGTAAGCAGTTAAGAGAAAGTGGGGCTTAGAGTTGTAAATAGTTGCTTTTTAATATTCACTTTTAGAGTTTGAAAATAAATTGATGTTATTTTCTTCAAATAGTAGAATTTGGGAGTTCTCTGTCACTCATATTTTAACAAGATTGCAAGGCAAGGCGAGCTTTTCTGGGTGTTTGATTTAATTAACAGAGGGGTTCACCTCTGTTTTGTAATAATATATGGCTTCTCTTAAAGTCTGAGAAAAATAATTTGAATACTTTCTGAGGAAGCGGAATGTGAGTTTTCAATACTGGATAAGCGTCAGTTATCTTTGGTAATCCCATTGAATTCACAGTTTACACTGTAATTGCAGTTAGAAATGAGCAAATTATTTGTTATACTAATAGTTTCCTTATTATCACTGTACTTCATGATAAATGCAAAACTTACTAGATCAAGAATACTAAAATATTCCTTGCACTATTAACCACTAGTTTCATTAATCTTGTTGTTTCATTAACACAGAGGTGGAAGTACACAGACACCCCTGGCTTTGAAGTACATTCTGCATAAAGGTTTTACTGGTTCAAGAAACTCATCTGTTCCTCGAATTCTTGTCATTCTTACTGATGGCAGATCTCAGGGTAATGTAGAACAGGCAGCAACTCAACTGAAAGAAAGTGGAATAATTGTCTTTGCTGTTGGAGTCAAATTTCCAAGGTGAGGAGCTTCCTTCAGTTCTGTGTGGAGCATTATGAATAATTAACTGTAAGAATGTGATTGATGTTTTGATTTTTTTAGCAAATTTCACCTTTTAGCTCTTTAGATTATTGTAATGGTACAACCTATTCCTCATGGGCTTTAGATTATTTTTAGATGATGTTGGAGTCAAACTCCTTTCCTTTCATCTTTTGAAAGGAATGCTAAAGCTAAACATAATGCTAAAGCTAAACATACTAAACATAAAAACTCCCTGCCAAGTAACTTAGTGAAGATAGTGTGACAAATACCAGGGTGATTACACATGGAAGAATGCTGCACTTCCTCAAACTGTTTCTCAGTTGTGCTGGTAGATGAATGACTGTACTGAAACTGTAGCCATATGGGTATACGAGATAAAAATGTAATTGACCCAGAGGTCATTGAAGAATGTGGGATGGGTTCTTCAAATAATAACCTTACATTGAGATTCTTCCGGTCTCCCACAGGTAACGAATTTTGCTTGTAGGCTAACCACTTTTCATCCAGTAATTAAGCAGTCAGGCTTATTTATGACCATGATTTAATTGCCTTGTATTTTTATTTGAAGAAGAAATATTATTCAGTGGTTCAGTGGTTAAACCATGAATGAGCTCTTGTGGATGCTTCTTGGATCTTTATGAGGCCAGGAGATTTTTCTGCTCACTTCAATATTTTAGTCACTAGAAGAATATGTGGGTTATAATTACAATCATATTTGTGTATCTATGCAATCATAAATGTTTTAGTCTGTAAATAAAAAAAGCACGTATTGATCACTGGTTTCAGAGGTTGAGTCAAGTAACTTAAATAACCAATTTAACTAGAAGGACCATGATGCAAGTTACATTTTGTTTCTAAATCATGGCATCACGTCTAAACATTTTCCATTACTTTGTTTGAAAATGGATTTGCCTGTCAAATAATCTAGGAAAGTGACCATAGCACACACGTTAATGTTGATCTTCCGGCAGATGGGATGAGCTTTACACACTGGCTAGTAAACCCACTGAAAGCCACGTCCTATTCGCAGAGCATTTTGATGATGCGGTCAATGGTCTCTACAGCACACTCACCAGCTCTGATGTCTGCTCTGCTATTCCTCCAGGTAATCTGCAAACAGCTTTAACATAACATATGTCTATATCATCTAGTCAGTCAATTTACAGTCATATAATCATATAGATTTGTAGCAGAAGTAGGCCATTTAACCCCTTGAACATGCTGCACCATTTAGTAATGACAGGGAAAGGCGACTGTCTAGCAGTATTATCACTAGATGGTTAATCCAGAGACCCAGGTAATTCTCTGGGGACTTTGGTTCGAATCCCACCATGGTAGGGAATTTGAATCCAATAAAAATCTGGAATTAAGAATTTATTGATGACCATTGTTGATTGTCGGAAAAGCACATCTGATTCACTAATGTCCCTTAGGGAAGGAAACTGCCATCCTTTCCTCTTTAGCCTACATGCGACTCAAACCCAGAGCAATGTGGTTGACTCTTAACTTTCCCCTGGGCAATGAGGTATGGACATTAAATGCTGGCCTAGTCTGCGAAGCCCTCATCC
>NC_057731.1:36154982-36203011 GCF_004010195.1 Chiloscyllium plagiosum
CCTCCGAAGCTCCAGGGAAAACAGCCCCAGCCTATTTAGCCTTCCCAAGAGCTCAAGCCTTCCCACCCTGGCAACATTCTTGTAAATCTTTTCTGAACCCGTTCAAGTTTCACAACATCCTTTCTATAGGAACGAGACCAGAATTGCACACAATATTCCAAAAGTGGCTGAGCCAATGTCCTGTACAGCCGCAACATGACTCACAACTCCTGTACTCAATGCTCTGACCAATAAAGGAAAGCACACCAAACACTTTCTTCACTATCCTATCTCCCTGCAATTCTACTTTCAAGGAACTATGAACCTGCACTCTCAAGTGTCTCTTTGTTCAGCAACACTTCCTAGGACCATAACATTACGTGTATAAGTCCTGCCCTGACTTGCTTTTCCAAAATGCAGCACCTCACATTTATCTAAATTAAACCATATCTGCCACTTCTTGGCCCATTGGCCCATCTGATCAAGATCCCATTGTACTCTGAAGTAACCTTCTTTGCTCTTTAGTATACCTCCAGTTTTGATGTCATTTGCAAACTTACTAACATTACTTCCTATGTTCATATCCAAATCACTTATTTACTGTAAATGATGAAAAGCAGTGGACCCAGGACCTTGTGGCATACTGCTGGTCACTGACCTCCAGTCTGAAAAGCAACCCTCCACCACCACCCTCTGTCTTCTATCTTCGAGCCAGTTCTGTATCCAAATGGCTTGTAAACCCTGTATACCATGTGATCTAACTTTGCCAACTATTCGACAATAAGGAACCTTGTCAAATGCCTTACATGTCCATATAGATCACATCAACTACTCTGCCCTCATCAATCCTCTTTATCACTTCTTTGAAAAACTCAATCAAGTTAGTAAGACACAATTTTCCATGCACAAAGCCATGTTTATCCCTAATCAGTCCTTGCCTTTCCAAATACCAATAAATCCTGTCCCTCAGGATTCCCTCCAACAACTTGCCCACCACCGATGTCAGGCTCACCAGTCTATAGTTCCCTGGCTTTTCCTTACCACCATTCTTGAATAGTGGCACCATGTTAGCCATCTCCAGTCTTCCAGCACCTTGCCTATGGCTATTGATGATATAATTATCTCAGGAAGGGCCTCAGCAAACAGTTCCCTAGCTTCCCACATTGTTCTCGGGAACACTTAATCAGGTCCTTGGGATTTATCCACCTTTATGCATTTTAAGACATCCAGCAACACCACCTCTGTAGTATGGATATTTTTCAAGATGTCACTATTTATTTCCGTGTTCTTTATCTTCTATATCCTTCTCCACAGTAAACACTGATGCAAAGTGCTCATAGAATCTCTTTGGATTCTCCTTAACGCTAGTTGCCAAAACTATCTAATATCTCCTTTTTGCCCCCCTGATTTGCCTCTTACTGCCTTTACCCTCTTCTAGGAATTCACTTGATATCTGCTGTCTACTTCTGACATATGCTTCCATCTTATTCTTGATGAAAACCTAAATTTATTTAGTTATACAGCACCCCCTACACCTACCAGCCTTGCCCTTCACCCTAACAAGAACAAAACTCGTATTATCACATTTTCAAAGGCTTCCCATTTTTCAGCTGTCCCTTTATCCGCAAACCTCCAAGAATCAATCTACTTCCATGTTAGAAGTATTCATGGATCCTGCTTCCAAATCTGTTTTCTCTTTGGAGAAGAGAGCTCCAAAGATTCTCAACCATCCAAGAGACAAGAATGCTCCTCATTCCTGTCATAGGTGAAAGACCCCTTATTTTTAAATTGTAAGTCCTTGTCCTGGTCCCGGATCTTGTATGTATTTGTGAGATCACCTCTCGTTCTTCTAGACGCCAATGGATACCCACCTAGCCTGACCAACCTTTCTTCAGAAAATAACCCATCCCATCCTAGACACTAGTTAGGTAAATCTTCTCCAAACTGCTTCTAATAAGCTGTCTTCCTTCCTTTAATAAGGAGACCAACCCTGCGCACAATACTCCAGATGTGGCCTCACCCAACATTCTACACAACTGTGGAAAAGCTTATCTACTTATATATTCCATTCCCCTTGAAATAAATAACACCATTTCACTTCCTTTTCCAATCACTTGCTGTGCCTGCACACTAACTTCATCTACCAAGGCATTCAGATCTCTCTGCAGCTCAGAATTCTGCAGTTTCTCTCCACTTAATATGTGGCTTTTCTTTGCTTCCTGTCAAAGCAGACAAGTTCACATTTGCCCATATTATTCTCCATTTGCCAATTTTTGCTCACTCACATAACCCATCCTTATCCCTTTACAAACTCCTTATGTCCTCTTCAAACATGTCTTTATATCATTAGCAAATTTAACAATAAACATTCAGTCTCTTGATACAAATGATTGATAGATTATTTACAACCATATAAATCATTTTAGGGCCTAGGTGTAATTTTCAGCTTGCAGTGAGTGGAGCTCTGCAAATGAGCAAGCCTCCAATTGTTGCTAACTTTGTGGGACCAGGAGGAGCACAAATATAATTCTGTGTAATACCATAATCTTTCCACCACTGCCATCTGCTCAGTTGTTTATCCCCAGGATTGTCTCCTTCCAGTCCCTTTAACTGTGGATTGAACCTGCTAAGCAGCTGTTGGATTTCTAATTTATTTCAATTAACATACAACCTAACAACTCCCATTGAAGACTTGTTGCTGATTGATCAAATTAACGAAATGAACCATGAAAAAGGTTTAGACTTCTCTCTGCTGCCATTGGGCAGGTGTTTGATCATTTCAACCATCCCCTGCCCATGAGACACTATAATTGAGAATAATTCTATTATGTATTTTAAACCTTTCAAAAAATATCAGATGCTCACTCTAGGTGACATTCTTTTCAAATATAAATTCATGTCTAAATAACTCTTCGATTATTCCTAGTGCTATTTTGGAAAATAATATCATACCTGGACTATTTTGGAAAGCCAGTTGGTGAAGGATAGAGCAGTTAATCACGTTGTACATTTGTCTATTTATTTACAGTTACAAGTAAACCCCTCCCACCCCAACAACTGCAATATTAGTATATGCTTATTTTTAGGAACATGACTGAATTCTATGTTAATAACCAACAAATGTGCATAATTAAACATAATTTTACACAATTAACAATGCCAACTACGATATTTGAATGGATGCCAATTTGGACCAGGTGGACTAAGTAAAATAAAAGGAAAACCTGGGTGTGTAGATGTAGGTTTACTCGCTGAGCTGGAAGGTTCACTTCCAGACATTTCATCAATCTACTAGGTAACACCTTCAGTAGGCCTCTGGGTGAAGCACTGCTGATAATTCCTGCTTTATATGTTTGGGTTCTTTGGGTTGGTGATGTCATTTCCTGTTCTTTTTCTCAGGGGGTGGTAGATGGGGTCTAACTCGATTTTGTTTGTTGATAGAGTTCCAGTTACCACCCCCTGAGAAAAAGGAACTGACATCACCACAGGAAATGACATCACCAACCCAAAGAAACCCAAGCATATAAATAGAAATCAGGAATTATCAGCAATTATCAGCAGTGCTTCGTCCAGAGGCCCACTGAAGATGTTACCTATTAGGGTGATGAAATGTCTGGAAATGAGTCTTCAAGCTCAGCGAGCAAACCTACATCGAGAACCTCAACCTGAGCTACAAATCTCAAAACACGTTAAGACCTGGGTGTGTTTTTCAACAAAGCGTCTTCCCCATTTTTTAAAGTATGCATGTCCTTGTAAGAAGAACAAGAAATTTTGGGCATTTGAATAAATGGATGTAATTTTGCTCGCTGAGCTGGCAAGTTCATTTTCAGACGTTTCATCACCATACTAGGTAACATCATCAGTGAACCTCCGGTGACATACTGGTGGTATGGCCCGCTTTCTATTTATGTGTTTAGGTTTCCTTGGGTTGGTGATGCCACTTCCTGTGGTGATGTCATTTCCTGTTCTTTTTCTCAGAGAGTGGTAGATGGAGTCCAAGCCAATGTGTTTGTTGATAGAGTTCCAGTTGGAATGCCATGTTTCTAGGAATTCTCGTGCATGTCTCTGTTTTGATTGTCCTAGGATGGATGTGTTGTCCAAGTCGAAGAAGAATCCTTCCTCATCTGTATGTAATGATACTAATGAGAGTGGGCAATGTCTTTTTCTGGGGAATTTCAAACTAGCATCTACAGTAAAACAACACATATGGACCAAATACTGAAGTACAGAAGCAATCATCCCAATACCCACAAATGAAGCTGCATTAGAACATTATTTCAATGAGCCACCACACACTGTAGCATAGAGGAACTATGAAGAGCAGAGGAAGATCACTTATACAGAGTATTCAAACAAAATGGGTACCCAATGAACACAGTCTGCCGATTTCTCAGCAACAAACCCAAACAAGCAGACAAAACGCGTCCAGAAACCCTAGCCACTCTCCCCAACATCAAAGACATCTCACAAATGACTGCCAGACTACTCAGGCCTCTTGGCATCATGGTAGCTCACAAATCCACCAACACACTAAAACACCACCTAATGAACTTGAAAGACCCTATATAGACAATGAGCAAAATGAACGTCACTTACAAAATACCTTGCAAGAACTGTAACAGACACTACATTGGACAAACCAGCAGAAAACTAGCCACCAGGATACATGAACATTGACTAGCCACAAAAAGACATGACCCACTCTCACTTGTATCCTTATATACAGATGAGGAAGGACACCACTTTGGTGCAACACATCCATCCTAGGACAAGTCAAATAGAGATGTGCACGAGAATTCCTGGAAAATTGGTATTCTAACTAGAACTCTATCAACAAACACATTGACTTGGACCCCATTTACCACCCTCCAAGAAAAAGAACAGGAAATGACATTACCTCAGGAAATGACATCACCAACCCAAACCTAAACACATAAATAGAAAGCGGGTCACTAACACCAGTGCTTCAGTGGAGGCTCACTGATGATGTTACCTAGTATGGTGAGGAAATGTTTGAAAACAAACCTTTCAGCTCAGCGAGCAAACTTACATCCAGAACCTCAATGTGAGCTACAAATCTTCTCAAAACTCACTAACTTGCATAAATACAATTAAAACATTGCCACATGGTTGCTTTCAGCATGTAAACTGGAATCCCACTTCTGTCATCGTAAATCACTAGAAACAGTGAAGGAATTTAAAGGAAATTTCATGTGTTGGAAGGGATCAAAAGGATATGGTGGGCCTTTTTCAACAATGTGTCCTTATTACAGGTAGGTAACATTTTACTGTAAAGAAAGAATGACAAGAAAATATAATTTGCAATGTTTTGAAGCTTGCAGTGTGATCTGAAGGCTGAGATTATTCTTGCTGAAGTTCAAGAAATGGCCAGTAATAATCATCATTGTCAAGCCTGTGTGAGAGGAGCGTGGAACATTTGTTAGAGAGACCTACAGGAAATAAGTTGGTTTACAGAAGTTGAGATGATCTTTGTGGCAGACATCCTAAATAGTTAAGTGCATGGGAGAGGAGTTGGAGAAGCTCTAACCAGAATTAGATAGGCAAATACGAGCAGGACTTGGAGAATCAACAATGTAACGTGAAAGGACAACAGAGTAAACTAGCTATTGACTAACCTGCTAGTCTAAGCTGCAGATGAACTCTTAGATCCAATAATTCAAGATAAAGTTACTGAATACTTAGAAGAGAGTGGGATAATTATGACAGCTAGCATTGACTGCTTAAAGACAAAATCTGCTTCTCAATATAATAGGAAATGTTTCTGAAGAAGTGACACTCTGACCTGAATTTAGCAGTCAGCGGCAAAGGACTAACCTCAAAGAAGGATACTCATAGGATTTAACTGTTTGTTATATGGGGTTCTCCTTTCCAATGTTAGTTTGACTTTGGTGTTAAGTCAAATGGATCTCCTGGCATCCAGCAACGATGGTACCATTAAGTAGCTAAGTAGCTATTGCAATCAAGCATTCTTAAAGATGGAAAACCAGGATGTTAAAAGCACTGATTTATTCACAGCTTCTAATATAATTTCATACAAAAGAAAATAAATTTTGGATCATATACATGGGTTTAAGTTTGAAGCGAAAATATCATAAAAACATATTGTTTTAGAATTAGTTGTAGTTGTTTTAACATAATGAAGAAATTTGGCATTCCACAAATATAAGATTATTTTAGTGCTGGTGAGGCTGTTCAGTAAAAATTATGAACTAAGAACACAGTCAAAAAGCAAGTTGCATCTTGTCCAACAATGTTTAACTTCTTCAACAGATTTTGCAATAAGTCTGATGGTGTCAAAATGCATGTTCACATACGTTTAATGATTTCAATTTGTTTGTAATGTGTGGATCTTTTACAGCGTACCCTGCGGAGAAGCATAGAATCATTGGCAGCCTTTTTCAGATTTCCATTTATCTTCTGCAGATTCCAGAAATCACTGTCAGTTTGAGAGGCGTAATTAAAGCAAGCACTGAACATTTTGCCATCATTACTACTGCAAAGTCCAGATCACTTATAGTTCAAGTTCAAATAGTTCATCTAATGTACATGCATTTTCAAAAGGAATTTGAAAAGATCTCACACTGAAGGCCAATAAAAAAAAAAGCTCACCAAGTATCTATGGAGAAAGAAGGCTATTTGGCCTATCTTAATCTATTCTCAGGTTAGCACTGCATTCCGACATTGTTGAATAACACAGGGATAAAATGTTTTAGGCTGCAACATGAAAGGATTTGGTAAAGGATCAAGTAGGTGAACTAATTTTTACTAGATAGAGTCAGAGAGATGTACAGAATGGAAACAGACCCTTCGGTCCAACTCGTCTATGCTGATCAGATATCCCAAGTCTCATTTGCCAGTACTTGGCTCATATCCCTCTAAACTCTTCCTATTCATATACCCATCCAGAAGCCTTTTTAAATGTTGCAATTGTACTAGCCTTCACCACTTCCTCTGGCAGCTTATTCCATGCACACACCACCCTCTGCATGAAAAAGTTGCTCCTTATGTTCCTTTTATATTCTACCCCTCTTGCCCTAAACCTATGCCCTCTAATTCTGGACTTCCCCACCCCAGGAAAAAGACTTCATTTATTTATCCTATCCATGTCCCTCATGATTTTATAAATCTCTATAAGGTCACCCCTGAGCCTTCAACATTCCAGGGAAAACAGCTCCAGTCTGTTCAGCCTCTCCCTATAGCTCAAATCCTCAAACCTTGGCAACATTCTTGTAAATCCTTTCTGAACCCTTTCAAGTTTCATAACATTCTTTTGATAGGAAGGAGACCAGAATTGCTTGCAATATTCCAAAAGTGGCCTAACTAACTCCTGTACAGCTGCAACATGACCGCCCAACTCCTGTACTCAATGATCTGACCAATAAAGGAAAGCATACCAAACGCTTTCTTCACCATCCTATCTACCCATGACTCTACTTTCAAGGAACTATGAACCTGGACTCCAAGTTCTCTTTGTTCAGCAACACTCCCTAGGACCTTACCATTAAGTGTATAAGTCCTGCTAAGATTTGCTTTCCCAAAATGCAGCACCTCACATTTATCTAAATTAAACTCCATCTATCATTCCTTAGCCTCACTGGCACATCTGATCAAGATCCCGATGTAATCTGAAGTAACCTTCTTCGCTGTCCACCACACCTCCAATTTTGGTGTCGTCTGTAAACTTATTAACTATACCTCCCAAGTTCATATCCAAATCATTTATATAAATGACAAAAAGTAGAGGACCCAGTTCCGATTTTTGTGGCACACCACTGGCCACAGGCCTCCAATCTGAAAAACAACCATCTACCACCACCCTCTGTCTTCCACCTTCGAGCCAGTTCTATATCCAAATGGCTAGTTCTCCCTGTTTTCCATGAGATCTAATCTTGCTAACCAATCTCCCATGGGGAACCTTGTCAAACGCCACACTGAAGTACATATAGATCTCGTCCACCACTCTGCCCTCCTCAATCCTCTTTGTTACTTCTTCAAAAAACTCAATCAAGTTTGTGAGACATGATTTCCCATTCATAAAGCTACACTGACTATCCCTAATCAGTCCTTGCCTTTCCAAATGCATGTAAGTCATGGCCCTCAGGATTCCTCCAACAACTTGCCCACCACTGACGTCAGGCTCACTCGTGTGTAGTTCCCTGGCTTGTCCTTACCACCTTTCTTAAATAGTGGCGCCACATTAGCCAACCCCCAGTCTTCTGGCACCTCACTGTGACTATCGATGAAACAAATATCTCAGCAAGGGGCCCAGCAATCACTTCCCTAGCTTCTCACAGAGTTCTCGGGTACCCCTGATCAGGTCCTGGGGATTTATCCACCTTTATGCATTTCAAGACATCCAGCACTCCCTCTTCTGTAATATGATCATTTTTCAAGATGTCAGCATCTATTTCCCCACATTCTATATCTTCCATGTCCTTCTCCACAATAAACACTAATGCAAAATACTCGTTTAGTATTTCCCCCATCTCCTGCGGCTCTGCACACAGGCTGCCTTACTGAACTTTGAGGGGCCCTATTGTCTCCCTAGTTACCCTTTTGTCCTTAGTATATTTGTAAAAACCCCTTGGATTCTCCTTAGCATTATTTGTCAACACTATCTCATGTTCCCTTTTTGCCCTCCTGATTTCCCTCTTAAGTATACTCCTACTGCCTTTATACTCTTCTAAGGATTCACTTGATCGCTCCTGACATATGCTTTCTTCTCTTTCTTAACCAAAACCTCAATTTCTCTCGTCATCCAGCATTCCCTATACCTACCGGCCTTTACTTTCACCCGAACAGAAATATACTGACTCTGTACACTCGTTATCTCATTTTTGAAGGCTTCCCCTTTTCCAGCTGTCCCTTTACCTGCGAACATCTGCACCCAATCAGCTTTTGAGATTTCTTGTCTAATACTGTCAAAATTAGCATTCCTCCAATTTAGAACTTCAAATGTTAGCTGTGGTCTATCCTTTTCCATCACTATTTTAAAACTAATAGAATTATGGTTGCTAGCCCCAAAGTGCTCCCCCACTGACACTTCAGTCACCTGTCCTCCCTTATTTCCCAAGAGTAGATCAAGTTTTGCATCTTCTCTAGTTGGTACATCCACATACTGAATCAGAAAAGTTTTTTGTACACTTGTATTTGTAATATAAGGATATTATTTATAAAGATATAAGATTAGATATTATTTCATAATATCATATGTTCTGTGCATGAAAATAAATTAATTACTTCCAGAAATCATATTTCTTTTCAGTTGGAAGAGAGTTTATAAAACACACCTTGCCCGATGCTACAGAACAACTTGCCCAGGTATGTATTGCTGAAATACAAATTCCCAACATTATTCTGGTTATAGAGCCCATTTTGTTGTTCATTTTAAGCAGTTCCCTTTTATTGATGTAATTGTGATATTAACTGATGATTCTGATAAGTATTTATATAAATTACTACTAAATCACCTGTGGCATTGCCAACAAGCAGCTGTTTTTATAAGGTCCAGGCTGTTATTCCATTTCAAAATATGCCTGTTTGTAAATGGTGTGGCTTTTAAAGCATCTAATTAGTATTAAAAATGCAATCTTAAAATGCAATTTGAGAAGAAGCTCAGAAAAGAACTCATTTTCTACGTAGACTGATTAAGTGATCATTATTGACATAATAGATTATTCAGCATGGTCCCACAAGGCAGATTGATTTTTTTTAAAAAAGCCCAAGGGATCCAGGGTAGTATAAGAAGCTGGATACAAAATTAGCTCAGTGGCAGGAAATAATGATGTGGAGGTGCCAGTGTTGGACTGGGGTGGACAAAGTCAGAAGTCACATGGCACCAGGTTATAGTCCAAATGGTCTATTTGAGATCAAAGGCTTTCAGAGCAGTGCTCCATGTACAGGTGAAGTGAAGGGAAGCACAAAGGCACAGAATTTACAATCAGAAAGATCAAAAGCTAGTATAAATGGTGTGAGTGGAGGAAATAATGATTGTTGATGGGTGTTTTTGTAACTAGAAGGGTGTTTCCTGCAGTTTTGCAGCGTTCAGTACTAGATTCCCCATTTTTTGTGGTATATATTATCAATTTGGATAAAATATAGAGCCAAAATCAATAAATTTACAGACAAAATGATATTTGACAGTGTAGCTGATAGTGAGGAGGATTGCCATAGACTGCAGGAAAATATCGATGGACTGGTCAAGCAGGCAGACATGACAAATGGAATTCAACCCAGTGAAGTGTATGTGATGCATTTGATGAGGTGAATCAAGGCAATCAAAGTAGATAATGTCACACTAATTCACACCTGATTCCATTTGCTATGCATTTTCCCCAATTATGTTAAAAATCACACAGGTTTAATTGGAAGCACGAGCTTTCAGAGCGCTGCTCCTTCATCACAACCACCTGATGAAGGAGCGTCGCTCCAAAAGCTAGCGCTTCCAATTAAAACCTATTGGACTATAACCTGGTGTTGTGTCATTTTTAACTTTGTATACCTTAGTCCAACACCGGCATCTCCAAATCAGGGATATTTCATTTCAGTGAAGTTATCAAATAAAATAACAATACTTTGTAAGATAGCAAGTTATGAGCTAGTCTCGTAGCATATTTAAATAACCATTTTCATGGATGCAAATGGAACAATTTAGCTTCATCAAACATACGAACGTTAAAAAGCTCCTGAGAGGTTGCATGCCATGTTGAAAGCTATTAAACATCCAGTTTGTTAACATCAGATTTACACTAATCCATTTTTTATTCCATCTGCTATGCTCTTGCCCAGTTATAAGCCTGATTAAATCCACCTGAAGCCTTTTTTATCCTCCACACAATTCCCATTTCCACTGAGCTTTATATCATCTGCAAACTTGGGAACACTACAATTGGTCCCTATATCCAAATCCTAAGTAAATAGACTGTAAAAAAACTGGGGTCTTGTCACTTAGCTTCGAAGTACCCAACCAGCCACAGCCTGACAACGTGAGAATGTCCCATTTATTTGTACGAGGAGAAAGTGAGGGCTGCAGATGCTGGAGATCAGAGCTGAAAATGTGTTGCTGGAAAAGCGCAGCAGGTCAGGCAGCATCCAAGGAACAGAGGAATCGACGTTTCAGGCATAAGCCCTTCTTCAGGAAACCTGAAGAAGGGCTTATGCCCGAAACGTCGATTCTCCTGTTCCTTGGATGCTGCCTGACCTGCTGCGCTTTTCCAGCAACACATTTTCAGACCATTTATTTGTACCCACTGCTTCTATCCAATTCTGAATCCATGTTAGTATATTAACCCCAATCTAATGCACTTTAATTTTGTTTTCTAAACTCCTTTATGGGACTTTGTCAAAAGCTTTTTAAAAACCTAAACAAACCACATCCACTGACTTTCCCTTATTGGCTCTCCAGTAATATCCTTTTTAAAAAAAACAACTCTATCAGGTTTGTCAAACATGATCTCCCGTTCATAAAATATTGTTTCTGTCGATCAGATAATTATTCTCTAAATCATCCTTTACAATGGATTCCAGTATCTTCCCAACTATTGATGTCAGGTTAATGAGCATGTAGTTCCCTATTTTGCCTCTCCTGTCCACTTTTCTTCAATAGGAGGGTTACTTTTGCAAACTTCCAAACTGTAGACACCAATGTTGAATTAATAGAATTTTGAAAGGTAATCACCAATTCATGCAGGATATAAAGAAATATGTACATGTAACTTTTTATGCTATGGACATATTATTTGTGATATCTTATAATCTTACTAGCTTGCACAGTTAGTTGTTGTGGCTCTGTATCAACTATTTCTAAGATGCTCTTTTAGAGATGTTTGTTTATTGTTGGTAATGGGTAGTAACAGTGAAAATCTTAACAATGTTTACCTAAAATCCTCAATAGATCCCTGTGATTCACAGCCCTGTCAATTTGGAGGCACATGTATCGCTGAAGACTTTGAAAAGTACCACTGTGTGTGCCCCACAACATTTGGAGGAGATGCTACTTGTGGTAAATACTTAGATCTTTTCATTACTTAGATACTTTCATTAAATATGTGCATAGATGTCTTCATGCAGTCCACTTGCTCTTTCTTTTGCTTAAAATTGTGCTTCATTCTGCATTGTGGATATTTAGTGCAGCATACAAATTTGGCACCACCAGTTTTACATAAATGCTCAGTCAATTCATCATTGTGTAACAACCGGCTGAATGCTGTTAGTTGCATACATAGTTTGCTACCTGGAGCCTATACTTTGGACAAGTTTTATGAACTGAAGTTGATAAATTGAGAATAGTACATTGGAATTACTGTAATTGTATTCAGTGAGAATCATTAAACTGCAATAGAATGTAAGCATTTCTGAGACTGAACTGGATGTCTGATAGTGTGTTGCTGGAAAAGGGCAGCAGGTCAGGCAGCATCCGAGGAGCAGGAGAATCGACGTTTTGGGCCAGAGCCTTTCATCAGGAATGGTGACTGCTGCTCCTCGGATGCTGCCTGACTTACTGTGCTTTTCCAGCACCACACTCTCGACTCTGATCTCCAGCATCTGCAGACCTTGCTTTCTCTAGGATGTCTGACACTCCTGTTCTTATCTGTCAGCCAGGGGTTCCTGACTTGACCAGATTAACAGCCCCATGAGGTTTACCTTGCTGACTTTGTTACTATCACTATATCCACCTCAGAGAAGGATAGGTGCCTGTCCTCTTAGTCCTGGAATGATGCCAGGCTTGTAAGGTCTATATTGTTGCAGTGCAATTGGCAATCAAATCAATATATCATTCCTGAAGAAGGGCTTATGCCCGAAACGTCGATTCTCCTGTTCCTTGGATGCTGCCTGACCTGCTGCGCTTTTCCAGCAACACATTTTCAGCTCTGATCTCCAGCATCTGCAGACCTCACTTTCTCCTCAATCAATATTTGTCTTTGACTAGTAGCGAAAGTGATTGCAGATGTAATACAAAGTTCAGTAGATTATTCACTTTTTTTTATTCATGGGATGTGGGTGTTGCTGACTGGGCCAACATTGATTGACTATTCCTAATTAACCTTGAGAAGGTGATGAACTGCCTTGGTGAGTCACTGCAGTCCATTAGATGTAGGAAGATCTACAATGCCTTTAGGGAGGGAGTTCCAGGATTTTGTTTTTCAGTGACAATGAGGAAACTCCTGAATCTTAAAATTTCAGAACACAGCATTTGACTGGTGCCATAGTTTACATTTTCTGACTGTTGTATGCTATGAGGGATCTGTCAGAGTGAAAATATGGCTCCACATTTCTGAAAGAGCCCTAGTCAGAATCTCTTGTCAGAAATGTGGAACAAAAGGAACAGAATGGCAACATGTGTGAGATTGTCACTCCTTGAAAATCCAGCCCAATTATCCTAAACGTAAGATGGATTCTTTTATCAGGAGCAGTGGTACAGCTCATCGCCATTACCAGTGTTCTACTAAGCTGCTGCATTACCGACTATAGTTAACATAGAGAGGAGCTGGTCATGAGATTATCATTAGTACAGCAAAAGATTTAGCATAGTATTAGCAGGAAATGTCCATGAGGGATTATTTTCTGATTTCTATTTTGTGTTGTTCATACCTGAATTTTCATCATGCAGTGCCAGCGGATGATGGCAGAAAACTGCCCCTATTGTATTTTTCAGTTTAGTAATAGACTGTGCACTATTGACTGTCACTAGACCAACTAGTTTCCTTTATAGTTTAGCAAAATCCTTAGCCAGGTCTGATCTTTATCCATTAAATACGATATTCTTCTTTGCAAACAAGCTTGATGTTTTATCATTTGTATTTACCGATTATAAATGAGAATACAGACTTACTAACTGCATCTGATTGTCTTATCTGCTTATCAGCCATTATCTAACTGCACTGTGCCTGTATGTCTGCCGTCTGATTGCTTTTCAACGTTTGGTCTGATACCATTATTTTAAACAGTCATAGGAGTTTTGTTGGTTTGAAAGCAATCACACTAAGGATTTAGGAAAAAATGTAAAGTTATGATGTTTTGCCTATTTAGCTATCAATCCTTTCCTTACTGATTCTTTTGAATAAAAAAAATGCACACTTCTATTCTCAAAATATTCTGTACGATTACACAGGCTAAATATTACAGCGTAATGCATAAGACTGCAGTGTAGTCAATAATGTGGTGTTTAACCTCAGCAATTTTCATGCAGGACCCTGAAGAAATCTTTCACAATCCTACTCTAACTACTGCAGAATTTGATGAATATTAGAATGTCCTGTTATGGAAAGATTAAATTGGAGATATATGCAACATTGTTACAATTTCACTTTAACCATATACAACCATCATAGAATATAATATTCTGAAGCTATTCTGGAGTACCACCTGATAAGCATGGCAATTTGTTGTTGGACAATTCATGGATGCAATATACAGAAGGCCTTCCAATCCATCAGGTCTATGCTAGCTCTCTGTATGGTAATCCAGCCCGACCTATTCTATTGCTCTATTGGCATCATTCTGCAACTGTCTGAAAGTGTCTACGGTGTTACTGGAATGATTTAAAGGTTTGTTCATAAGATAATTTCATGTTAATGTATTTGAAATGTTTTGTTTATTTTAACAGCTCCACAGCAAGGTCTGGACTGCAATGCGGATCTTTTATTACTTATCGATGGCTCTTCCAAAGTGACAGAAGAAGGATTTCTTCAGCATAAATCATTTGTGAAGCGATTTCTCCAAACTGTACTGACTGTAGATGGTCAAGTCAATGTTGGAGTGGCACAATTCAGTGATGGTGTCCAGATGGAGTTGCCAGTGGGTCAGCACAGTGATGTATCAGATGTTGTTAAAATGATCGATTCAATACGTTTTAAAGGGGGCAGCACAAAGACTGGCAAAGCTCTGCATTACCTGACCCAATTTGGATTCAAAACTAGCTCAGCACTTGCAAAAGTTCAGAAAGATCATCCCCGTGTTTTAGTTCTGCTAACTGACTCGAAAGCAGAAGATTCAGTTGTTGAGTCAGCCAAAAATGCGAGTGATCGAAAGGTCTTCCTTCTTGCTATTGGCAGCCAGAGCCGTCAATCCGAACTGGTTGGAATTACAGGAGATCCACAGCGTACTATCACATATTCAAATCCACGGAGCCTCTTGAATAAGATTCCTGAACTGAACAAGAAAATCTGCAGCGTTGATAATCAAGGCATGTACACTTTCATAACTTGTTTTTCACTTTTACCTTTTCCTCAGATAACAGTGTGATAGAACATGGATGCACAGATATAGTGTGCTATGAACTCTGTATGAAAATGCAGTCCCACATGGTAAGTTACCTAGCTCCTCGAAGTTATTAGGTGAAAGTACCTTATATTGGAGGTAAGAGTTTGTGCACAGATGCAGAAGACCCGGTGTACAGGGGAACCTTGATTATCCGAACTTGATGGGCGGGCAATATTTCGTTTGGATAATCGATTATTGGGTTAATTGATCAAATGCGTTTTCTCTGGGGCTTGGAGCTTTTAAAGTCTGTTCCCCGTTCAGGAGACTGCAGCAGGACACAGTGCATGAGCCCGCCCACAAAATGGCTCCCCCCCGTTCCCGTGCAACACGACCTTTGCCCCCAACACCAGCCCCAACACCCTCTCGCCCCCAACCCCAAGGTGTGAATTAATCCAGTGCTATCTCCCATTGTCAGGTTTTTAAAGGCAAATTCTGAAATTAATGCTGAAAATTATATTTGAGGATTTAAAAAAGCGAGCAATTTGGAATAGGCACAGGATAGTACTGTGTCACCACTGTAAAACATAGAATTTATGCTCAAAGGTGATGAGCCAATGTAATAACAAAAACACTCCTGTCCTCAAATTTTGCTGGAACAATCCAGGTGTTTGAGTGAATTAACCCAAGTAATGACACAGGTCGACAGAGGAGGAAAGGATGAATCAAGTACATTTTGTCAATTAATTGTCCAACAGCACAACTCAGCATGCACTGATGGATGGACAACAGCAATAACTTTTGTATTAGGAATATACACTCAAAGTCAAAATTAAGAGGTTACAAACTAACTTTTGGTAATTTAAAAAAGATTATAGAATTAAATTAACTTGTTGCGGCAAGACTTAAAAACTTGGTAACATGGCAGATTAGAAACCTTTCACCTCAGAGGCTCAGTACAAATCAATCCAAAATACTAATTAGACAAAATATTTCAAATTCAAATGAATTACTGGGCCATATTCAAATGATTCAACTAGAGAAATGGGTTTAAAAAATTCGAGCCCCATGTAAGTCATTAGCTGGGTTCACTTGGTTTCATATTGCTGCAACTGCACTCGATACACAAAAGCTATTTAGTCTGGAAAGAGAAAAGGCTATTCTACAGATAATTCAGTTGAACTACCTGAACTGAATACAAAATCATAGCACATTTTGAACCATGTACAGCACCTAGACTATTCCTATTAGACTATTATAACTAAATATTAAAACAAATTTTTCTCATTTTGAAGGGGTGATTCAGCTTCAACTTATTCACTCTCCAGATTGATTTGCTTCAGGTCAAACTCTCTGCATAATATGGTAAGTTTGTAGTACAGCACTGGAAACTTCGCATTCCGTTTGCTTCGGTCAACAGATGTGCTCCAAATGAAAATTTACTAACTATAGGGGAACCTTGATTATCCAAATGTGATAGGCGGGCACTATTTCGTTCAGATAATCAATTATTCGGTTAATCGAGTAGATGCCTTTCCTCTGGGGCTCAGAAATGTTAAAGTCTACACCCTGCTGAAGGAGACGGCAGCCCCCCGATCCCCCAGTACCCCCGCCCCAACCCCGTGCAACACCGCACCCCTGCTCCCGACCTCATGCAACAGCCCCCACCCCAACCCTATCCGGCACCCCCTCCGCCCGCTCCCCAAACTCCATAGACACTCGCCCCTCTCTGGAGTAGCTGGATTGGACACCAACAACCATACTGCTGCAGTTTTCTTTGTGGGGTAAGTCTCCAAATAGCACACACACACACACGCACGCACGCAGCCACACACACACGCACACACAGCCACACGCACAACTTTTTACTGCAACTTTTTGACAGGTTCTACCTTTGCTCTGTACAGGACAAAGGTGGAGAGAGTATCTGGGGAAAAGGAGTGGGGTTAGGGTACACCCCTTTGTATAACTCCAGGGCAAGTGTGGGGAGAGAGAGAGAGAGGGCGGGCAGACAGTCATTTGGAGACAGTGTCTGTTTAATTACTGTAAACAAAAGACACATCACTGGTGGAAACATGTCTTTGATGTAATGTTTCCATCAAGACCTCGAGATCTCCTTCGGATAATCTGATTTTCAGATAATTGGTATTCGGATAGTCAAGTTCCCTCTGTATATCTGGGTGCTATAAAGAGCTTTTTTTGATGAAACCCAAAGAGCCAGGCTTCCATCTATCCTGTCTAGCAGGGAGTTATACAAGATGCAGGGCTAATAAGACAGGACTTAAGGGAAACATGATAAGTCATAGCTTTTATTTAACACCACAGAGATAACTCTTTTCTATTTCACATTAAATAGGCTAACACACCATTTATTGAAAATAAAAAATGAGGATTTTCAAAATTGCAATTCTCATCAAAACTTTAGGAATCTCTCAAACTCTGCATAATGAACATTTTTTGATTGGTATCTCACCTTGTCTCTATCAGGCAAAATATGCTTTCTGTCAGACAAAACATCCAATGCTTTGTCGCACCCACATTGTTGGAAAATGCCAGGAATGCACTTCACTGTTTTTGTTGCAAACTCCAAATCGAACAGTCCAGCGATAATATTACAAACATCCTGAAGAAAGAACCAATTTGTTTTTACAATTGGGCTGAGGACTAAACTTACCCTTCAAACCCTTCTAAAAAAACTCATCCTTGACCCTTCTACTAATGTTGAAAACCGATTAATCTCCAACAGTTTTTTTACACACTGAGGCCCTTTTACATGTCATTGGCTCCCAGCATTCCCCTAACTTGCTGCCTGAGTCCTCCAGTTTGTTTTTTGACCTCCTCATAGCATCAAAATAGCCCTGACCAACGCCACTATAAAAGGATCTGTTTCAGTGTGGTGTGTGTCCTAACTTCTCAGCTTCAGCAGTATTTGTGCATGTTTGTTCCTTGTTCTACATTTGCCATTATCATCTACTTTTCAATGATTAAATGATTAAATTAAATATTAACCTGAATTTTACTCATTCATATCCAGCAAAAGGACGTCTCTTTACACTCCCATAACTCCCTGCTTGACAGGATAGGCAGAAGCTCTTTGGGTTTCATCAAAAAAAGCTCTTTAAAGCATAAGACTTACAATGGGTCTTCTATGTCTGTGCACAAACTCTTGCCACCTCTGTCCTTTTCTTTATCTTGGTGACATCAACCATTGGCTGCACTCAGCCCTCAAATGGATCTCTTAATCCTTCAAACACTTTGGAACTGATTAAACATTGAGTCTGTATCCAACTTTGGTTAAATCACAGCTTCCTCCAGCGCAGCAATGGAATAGGAAAGACATCATCTTAAGACCTCACTTCATTGCCACTAGTTCTTCTCCTTTCCCTTGATACCATCTGAAACAGTTAGTTTGCAGTCTTGGATTCCTGTCTGACCTGAGCTTATTTCCAGATGCCATGACAGAAACCTTCACCTTCTCAGCATTGGCCTCACTTCTGTCGTTTAAAAACTGCAACGTTGGTATATGCCATCAATATTTCCAAATTTTACTCCTCCAGTGTATCTCCCTAGCCAATACTATTCATAGCCATAACTTGTTGAAAACTCTCACATTTATCATCTCACCCATACCTCTATCTAGATTGATTATACCTATCCTTGGAAATACTTTAAGATTTCACCTCATTTTATCTCTGCCATGAATCTTTAATTCCTCTGACATTCTGTGCTTTCTACTTTCTTTCCACCTTGAGATATTGGCGTCAAGCTGTCTGAAATTTATTCCCTAAGTGCTCCCTCTCTTTTTAAAATCCTTTTTGAAATCCATCATTTTGTCAAAGGAAGTTAGATCTCCTTATCTTTCTGTTTTCTGGCTTGATGTTTGCTTTCCTTCTGCCTGAGTGGAAAGTGCTGTGAGATAGGTTTTTTTTAGATGAAAGATATTGTCGAAAAGCTATTGTTGTTGCTGTCCAAATCCATACAAGCAGAAACTGATGAGAATTCTCTCCAATGCATTCACTTCCATCTTGTTTCCTTTTCCCTTTGGAATGGGAACGTCATTGGAAACCAATACCTTAGAGGAATTTCTAATTCTGTATTTATTTCTCTCCACTGTGCAGGATGCTTATCCCAGCCTCTAGATCTGGTCTTTGCTTTGGATGCATCTGCTGGAGTTGGAAAGGACAATTTTGATAAGGTGAAAGATTATGTGAAGAGCGTCATCACACAGTTTGAGATTAATCGTGACATTACCCAAGTTGGCCTTGTAATTTATGGCAGCAGATCTAGGACAATATTTGGCCTCGATGCTTCTGATTCAGGTACAAATCTCCAGAAGGCAATTAGCCTGGCCCCTTACCTGGGTGGAACTGCCTCCACTGGCAGTGTTCTCCTTCACATTTATGATGATGTCTTGAGCATCCGACAAGGAGCACGACCTGGTGTGAACAAAGTGGCTGTCGTGCTGACAGATGGGGCGAGTACAGATGATGCTGCCGTACCTGCCCAGACCCTGAGGAGTAATGGTATCACAGTCTTCACTGTAGGAATCGGTGATGCACAGAAGGAATCATTGGGAAAGATCGCTGGTTCTGCGTCTCACATGATAATGGTACCGTCCTATGAAGATTTGAAATATTTTGAAGATACTATTGTCCACAGATTGTGTGAAGGTAATTGCGCGAATCCTTTTGAAAGCATTTGGAATGTATTTTTCCTTGCTCCACATATCAAATTAATGATTATTATTCTTTATCTGATTCAGAACTGACAAGTGACAGGTTTAATTTAAAATAAAGTGAGTCCAACCTGTGACGGTGAATAGTTGCAGAAAATTCTCAACTTGGTCTTACTGTGAATGGAAATGATATAGTGGTACAGGTGGGAAGCTCAGCTCAGTTGGTTGGATGGCTGGTTTGCAATGCAGAATGACAATAACAGAATGGGTTCAATTCCAGCACTGGATGAGGTTACCATCTTTTTTCTTAACTTCATCCCTTGCCTAAGGTATGGTGACCTTCTGGCACCCGTCATCTCTCTTTAATGAAATCCTCTGGAATTATGGTGACTTTACCTTTTTATGTTACTGTTACAATTAACCTCATGGTATCTGCAGTTAAAGGAGTGAAATATTGGGTCACAATCCAATAATTCTTTTTGCAAATATTCATAGTTGGACAAAATATTGACAGAGTATTAGGTTAGGTTTTGATGCCTTTCCCCCACCCAATCAGTTAAATTGCTGACTTTACTGCAGTGTATGAATGAATAATGGTCAGTGAAGGAAGTATTGGAGTTCACCTGACACCCATGGCAACAATCTCCTGTAAAACCTCAATGGCTTCAGTTGGAGAATGGAAGAGAATTCACAGTAGTGAATATACTTTACAGGAAACCATTGGAATAGACAGCTTGGAGGTGATTTTCATTAGGAGTGTAAGTTTTAACCTGTAGTTTGCAGGAAACTACAAGTGTATTGAGTAAACAGGTCTTTGAGTGTGTAGTTGGAAATAATAAAACAAATGAGTCATTCTTTGCCTTATTTGTGGCTTTATAAGCAGAATGGTAACTCTCTCAGACTAAAAACAGTTTTAAAAAAAATTGAAGTTTGAAAGAATTTTTTTCATTTTTTTCTCCGTACTTTTCAATTTTTGTTTTTATGCTTTTATACTTCTGTTACTCAAGGTAGGACACTTAATTTTAATTTAACTTCAAAAAATTATCTGATTTTTTTTCAACTTATCTGTTTTTATTATCCATTTACTGCCAGCATTTTTGTGTCACTGTCATCTGCATATCCTTCCTCAGTGCCAACCTTTCTCTCCTTACATACTTTTTCATTTTTAAGTGTTGGGCACTTGCAGTCTGCCTAGCCCCGTGGCACTTTGGGCCTATTGCCTTGTAATGGTGTCAGAAAATACAGAAATCCTCAGTGGATAGGATAATATTAGGCTTTAAGAAACTCAAAGCTAAAGAAATCAGAGACACACAGCCACCTAAATGTCAACATTGAAAAGAGAGAATTTGTCATCAAGACAAACATATAAATTCCATAGACCATTTCCCCTAAAACCACATCAGTGCACAATCAAAAGCAAGCACAAAGAGAGAGAGTAGCAGATGAAGATGTTGTAACAGAGATCCATCTTGCTGAACAAAGAGACAAATTGGGGAATGGGAAATAGACACAGATGAGCCATAGTTAGTAAATGGTGCAGACAAAAATCATGCAATAAGTTAAGTCAACATGCTCAACTGCATCACTAATCAGTAATAATTACCAAGAAAAAAAAAGAATTACAGATGCCAGAGATCTGAAACAAAAACAGCTGGAGAAATTGCTGGAGAAGCTTCAGAACCTTCAGAAAAATCACCAGATTAAAACATTAACTCTGCTTTCTATCCAGAGATGCTGCCAGACCTGCTGAGTTTCTCCAGCAATTTCTGGTTTTGCTTAAGTACTGAGGGCTTCATGTATCTTCAGTAATGCCATCTATGAAAACTATAAGCTTCTGTAACTGTCTCCAGCTCCACAACTTTCCAAGAGCTCTGAGTTTTCACAAATTTGAACTGTCATGTATTCCCTTCATCCCCCCATATTCTTTTAGCTATCCAGGCTCAAAGTTCTGAAATTACAGTCTGAGGCTTCACCACCTTCTTTAAACTTACCAAGTCTAACCAAGTTTTCAATTTGTCAATTTTTGTTTAACAGTATAGCACCATGGATGTTTCTTGTCACAAAAGGCATTAAATAAATGAGTTATTGTTGTGAACGTATCATGTTACAGGCCATAAAGAGCTGCTGGATGTCATGATTCAGTAATTATAATCTGAATAAATGTAAAAGAGATGGGTTAGTGAGAAGGGGTGAAGGCTAGATATCCTCAAAGCAAATAATATTATTTACTCCATTGAAAATACAACAGCTTGAAATGATAAGACTACAGAGGTCCAGTCTGGCATTTATTTTCAAGATTGGAAACTGGATCATATATTTGGGCTTTCTAAAACAGGAACAAGTTTGATTTATTTCAATACAAATCACTTTTTTTGTGACGCTCATTACAAATGAACATTTGGGAACGGATAAGGAAGGTTCATCTCAGCATGGAATAACTTGCATATAATATTTCAAATTCCACCTTCCTCACCCTGTATCTGTGCAGTTTCCTGGGGTAAGCTAAAAAAAAAATCAAAGGGAAGAACTCTACTCAATTTTGGGAAAAGAAACAGGATGTTCCTTTCTGACCTGCAAAGTGGACTAAGTTCACTCCAGGAGATTAGCAACCTCTCACATTCATCATCCCCGGTCCACTTTCTTTTAACATTTAACTGTGCATGCCAGCTCCCTTTTGAATATTTGCAATAAGTCCACACACACACTGAGCACTTACTTGAGACATTAACTGCACTCTATGAAAAGTTCCACCTAACGTTAACTTGGCTTCGTGCCACCTTTGGACAGAGTCTAAATAAATATATTTTAAAAAGTGATTAGGAAAGGGTGAGACAATTCCACTCCACCACATTATAACATCAGCTAATATAAACACACTTATCTTGCATTTTCAATTTATCATATTAAAGAGTATTCTTTAATATATTAAGTTTCAGGTAAGTAAATATAAACCAGCCGCAATGCTAACAAAAGAGATTGCAAGTATGTTAATTAATATACTGTAAACACAAATATAGAAAACAATAGGTGCAGTGTAATTATGTAAGTTAGTACAGATGGAAACTTGTGAAATTTGATTAAAGTTCTGCTAAAATACATTGTTGAATAAAGAGAGTACCAGTCAGTTCCATTGCATTCTCACATTGACCTGCTACCTTTCATGTGTTCTAAGGATAATTAAACTAATCATTTCAAAGCACTGCATCTCACAGAGAAAAAAATAATCAAGATCTGTTTCTCTTCTCTACATCTATTGGAAATTACCATGAAAACTTTCCTGGGATCAACTGTAATTTACTTTTTAGCTTTGATCAATTAGAATGTCAAGCTTGATTAAGAAATCCTGTCTAAAAAAAAAAGTGTTTGAAAAACTAAGCTGTGAAACCTGCCCTTTTAAGACTGTTTATTGTTTATTCATTTTGTCTCACTTTAGTCTGGAGGTCCCATGTGAATAAAGTATACAATGATTTCTTTCAAAGATGAGCTTTGATAGCTTATTTTCATTAAAAGAGTTCTTATCAGAACTTAGATTAAGGTCTCATCAAGAGATATTTTAATTGAGCATGTTACGTTTTTGATAATTGACAGCATTGCTTCAGTATGAAAAGTGCTCAATTGATTGTAAAATGCTTTATATAATCCACCAAGCAGGAAAGGTTCTACATAAATGCATGTCTTTCTTGATTTGGCTAGGCATGGGAAGTTTGAGGTTTATTTTCACCTGCCAACTCATGCATTTAGATAGCATTTGATAGTTGAAATTGAAAACAAAGGCAACACTGGCCATCTAAGATCTGCATGGAAACGTCCTTTGAGCCAAGTGTCATCTGAACTTGGGAAATAAATTCTACAGCTTCCACTGGGGAGTCCCATTATGAATGAGAGTGGAATTCTGCTAAGATAAACTACAGTTTAGACATCTAGACAGCATACTGACTGCTTAAAAAACTTTACAACATTTGTAAGAGGACAGGCTTCCTCAGCATATGCACACACTCACATTCCTTCAAATCCTGGGCTATCACTGACCTCAGGATAATACCACTTGCCTGAGCCCAACACTTGGTCCACAAACCAAAATTCAGATGGAATGTCTTTCGACACATGTATCTTCTGATTTATGCAGCACTAGCATAGATTATCCATGGAGTCAGACGCACTCACAAACAAAAACACAAATTGCTTGAAAGGCCCAGCACGTCTGGCAGCAGCCGTGGAGAGAAGTCTTAATTAACGTTTCAGGTGCAGTAACCCTTCCTCAGAACCAAAACGTTAACTCTGATTTCTTTCCACAGATGCTTCCAGACCTGCTGAGCTTTTCCATCAATTTGTGATTTGGTTTCTAATTTACAGCATCCCCAGTTCTTTTGGTTTTTATTGAGTCCGACACACACTCTGTTGCATATCATCTGAGACATGTGAGGTGGTGATGGGGAGATTGCAATGTGATTGTGACAGCATGGTGCACCTCTTTTCTATCTTATTGTCCCCATGTCCATTGAAAAATCATGTTTGTAATATTACGCTGTAGATAATAAAGAAACTGTCAGATCATGTTATAGTTAATAACAAAACTGTCTAAGTCAGATCATATCAGTAATAGGGTTCATTTCTGAGGTAAAAAGAAGTCAGTGTTCGAATGGGATGAAACAGAATCTTTCATACAGGACAAATCCTACAATAAATGCCTTGATTCAGTCAATCTAAGATGCATCACAAACTTCCTATCTCCCCCGCCCCGCACTATCTTCATAATTGGGCACAATTTCATGGAAGGGAGACACTGTCAAAATGCTTCAGGCAGGTTGTGTAAATTGACTTGTGTAAAAGGTAAGATAATGGCTGTTGAGCTGGAAGGTTTGGATGCCTGCAACATGAAGCAAAATCTTCCACACAATTCATAATGTGATTAAATCTGATAGATTGAGACGTGAACACGATGTCTGCAGCTGTAAATGGGGCTAATCCACTCACTGGGTGTGGAAAGGTTTGTAGGTTTCCATCATCTATAATTCGAAAGAACACTACCTACACCCACCAAATCTGAGTATTCCAATAATGTCAACCTGGAATTGAGGCTTGAGCTCCAATTCCCACTCACTGGGAGCCTCTGTAGCAGCATTGCATCCCAAAACCTGTATTCCAGATTCTGGAATATGACCAGTGAGCCAAAGAATTACTTTAGTGTGAAGTTATGTGGCAAAGTGTGTCTAGATGGAAAGTAATGACCTACGTGGGATCAGTTGTTCTATCATGTTAACTTATCCTGTGCAACTTTAAGCCATGAGTTGCATTTTGATCTGTTTCTTTCACTCATTTATTTATAATGATTCTGTAATAACATAGTGTATGACGGCATAGCAGTGTTCAAAAATTATTTGATTTATATGAATCTACCTCTTTGATCTGTCTTTGCAACAAAGCTAAATGAAGCACATCTGTTTGTACTTCAGTAAGTACTCATTTGTACTTCAAAATGTTGGGTTTGTATTTGAAATTTGAGCATTTACTAAATGAAATGACAAGAATATACAACCCACATTATTAAAGAGAACTTAGCCTGATTAAGATCTACACACATGTTACCATCCTCTCTTGAGTATTCAGAATTATATAGCTTAATGTTGTAGAACTCCAAAGCTTCTAATGTTGTGATTGAATTGTGAGAACAATACTATTCATCTTCTGCAGTTTGGAATAATATTTAATTGTAGTCTTATATGCCTTGATTTTGTTACTTGAAAGCTAGGACAGTTTTATAGAAGATCTTTGAAGACATTGGATGAGAAATTAGGTGCAATAATACCATTTATTTTGACACTACAAATGTCCTTCAAGATCTAAAACTGCATTATTGTACATGGGGCACATTTGTCTTGGTGTTGAGTTAGTGCTGGCATTAGTATATATGGTGAACATTTGCTGAAAGCATACAGAGATCATAACATTATTGACGATGATTGATTATTGCAGCACTTCCTTTTACTATTCAGCAACAAGTAAGACAGTAACCATGAATGAATTGTTAATGATTTAGTTGCTGGTTTTGCATCTTCTGGCTATTACAACATTTCATCAAGGACTCAACGCTTATTATAATTGCTTAGTGTTGAAAAATTATACAGGGGCTGAAATGACAGACTAAAGGAATTTATTGCTGACCTCTAGGCTTCTACACAAAGCAGTTGCTCCCAGATGTGGTGCAATAGCAGACCTTGTTTTGGAAATAAGAATATTGGGAGAATCAACATAGGCTAAACTGTTGGGAGAGGGAGGAAGAAGATGTAGTGAAGAGGTCGTAGCAGGAAGCCACATCCGCCCAAAATGTTGAGAGATTGATTCTCCTGCATGAGTAGGAAACAGTAGCACAGTTGGGATGTCACTGGTGGAGTAATCCAGAACCCTAGGCTAATGTTCTGAGGATGTGGCTTCAAATCCCACCATGGCAGTGAAAGAAAACTCTGGAATTTACAGCTGCTGTGATGTCAATTGTGTAACTGCTGTTAACAGGCATTAAAAAACCCATCTGGTTCACTAATGTCTTTGAGGAAAGAATATCTGCCATTCTTCCCTGGTCTGATTCCAGATCCATACCAATGTGGTTTACTCTTAAACAGCTTTCGGAAATAGCCGAGCAAGCCTCTTAGTTTATGGCCAACAACTATGAGCCTTGGCCTCTGGTGAAAGAATAAAGAAAAAAAAGATACAAATTTGTAAGCCCAACTTCCAAGCATCAACAGCACTGTACCTATCAGTCTTTCAATAACAGACCAGCACTGTGTCCATTTGCAATGCAAAAATACCACTGCAAAATATTCTAAAAACAATTAAGCATGCAAAAGTTGACTAAATTACTATTATAATTAACTCAACTACTCCACAAGTCATGGTATAAAATAAAATTTCTTAGCCTTTAAAAGATTATCAGCTTTTAAAATAAAAGGATATGTCAGCAAAGTTTCTTAATGAGTATAATTATTGTTTTATTACCAAAACAAAATGTTGTCCCTCTAAGTATCCCCCAACACGCACACACACACACTCTCTCTTTCTCTTTCTCTCTCACACACAAATTCACTCACTCACTCATTCTTCATGAAAAGGGAAGAAAAGGATTTCTTTGTAGAGGTTAACTTTCTGAAAAAATACTTTGGAAAATAAGTTATTCTTGAGGGCAAAAAGGATGAAGTGTAGAATGTTTCAAAGTGTGTTGATCTGATAGTCTTGCATGTGTGATCAAATCACTAAACAAACACAGTTTTCCCTGGAGTATTTCTGACAGTTTGTTCAGGAAATGCAATATTCAGAAATTCATTCAGTCATTCTTCCAGAACAACAATTACTTTCTACTCTGAACTCGACAGAAAGATTCTTCTCTCAGAAATGAGAGAGTCCAGTTTGGCAGGTCCTTCCTTGCAGGCTCCTTGACCCTAACTGAAGACCAGTTACCAAATACTCCATGCACTCAATGTTCCCACAGCCCTACTAGGATCTACATCAAAGCAAGCAGTTATGACCAGTCTCGTGACTTCAGTGAAGCCTTGCTTTCAAAAAAGTCTCCAATAACCACAAGATCTTTTCACAATTTCTTTTAAATAAACCACTCCAGTTATTTACAAACAACTTCAAATAAATCAATCTTTCGACAAACCTTGAAAACGTAAATCTCCAGGAAACATTAAATGTGAAATGTCTTCCATACTGCAGCATTCTGCATTCCCTTAGTGCTCTCTGGATGTCTTTGCCTGACCTACTGCTCCCAGGCAGTATCACGCCTCTGGTTGCAGCATGGATGGTGGAAGGCCGCTGATATGCAGTGGAGGCAACTTGAGACAATCTTGGATAAACAATTTCAAGCAGCTCAGGACCCAGGTCAGCATGTATGGTAGCAGGCTGGGCTAGTTCATTGACAGGCAACAGTAAGGGTAATAGATACAGTGGAAGTCATATGTGACCCATCCTTCCAGAAAAGTGGCACCACATTGCCCTAGCTGCTTCCCTCCTACATATGGCTGGTGTCTGACCACATGCCCCTCACTGATGTTTTCCACTAATGAACAGTGCAATTAGCAAAACTGAATGTAAACATCATTCAAATAGGCAATAGGCAACAGAAAGTTGCTGTCCTGTCTGTATGACAAGCACTGGGTGCAGGTTTAGCACACATTGCATTCCCCACATCCATTTTTGGAGACGATTAAATTTGTCCCACAACAGATTGTCTCCGGATGTACCAATGTAATTGGGAAATTGAAATTGAAATGTTCCTCTGTGGATTCTATTTCTTGAATTAATAAGTGGTCTGACATCATCACACACTATGGACATTTCCTACTGCCTGCCCACTTTTCAATATCCCAAGCAAGACATTTGCCTCTTTTTAGTCCATTTATAACCCTATTTCTTACTTTGAATCTAGTTTGTACTTTTCTTTAGCAAAAAGCATTCACATCTCATTTAGGAAAAGCTAACACTTCAAAATCTGCAATTTAACATTTATAAAACTACAGTAACCAAATATTGACTATTTGTTTTATTACAATGCAGGACCAAATCACACTGCATTGTCTGAAGGTCTATGTGCTTAGGCCTAAGGGTTTTTATTTGGCTAAATCCCTAGATTTTAGTTGACCTATATGGTCTGTGTAGCAACCATTCTGATTGACATCGGAAAAGACCAGTCTAACATAACCTCCCTATGCTTTAACTGCAACTCCATCATCTCTTGTGTTTAACAAACATTGAATGAAAAGACTAAAAAAAAGTTGGTCTTTATTTCAAGACCTAATGAACCACAAAGAATAAAATGTAGTGCTTATGTTTCAGGAATTGAGTGATTATGTTAAGGACCACGTTAATGGATGATATTCCTTTTTTTTAACAAATCTCTGGCATTGTCTCAACAGTGGCCAAGGTACCAATTAATCTGTGCAAACCCAATCCATGTATGCATGATGGAGAGTGCATACTGCACAATGCAAGTTATCGTTGTGAGTGCAAAGGTTGGGAGGGAGTCCATTGTGAACACAGTATGTATTTTCAGTTTTTTGTAGTTATATGTAGTTTCTTTGTTTGAAAGTTAATGTCAGTGAACCAAACTATTTTTTAATCATTACCATGCCAGTCATACCTCTTAACCTTAGATAAGGTTGAGGTGAAGCCTTGTTTCTTCCCTGCTTCCTTCAGCACCAACCACCATCTTCAAAGGTGGGATTGTCCTTTATAAATACTCAATCTGGTCTGTTGATATTATCTGTGGCATTGTGAACACCTAGCACAACAACTCTATAGATAAAGTATTAAGAATGTACAAACCTTTATAGAGCATGGAGTCAATGGGAACAAATCGATGCACCGTGGCCCTCCTTGATTGGCAAAACTGTACCACATTTGTACTGTAACTTGTGGAGGGTTCAGAACCAGTCATACTAAACTGAAACTGGCTCTGCAGTACAAAAATGCATAAAGACACACTTGTATTTGATCCTCAGTTCTAATTCATGAGGATATAGTCTATAGAAGTTAAGCTCTCACATGATTTCTTTTATATATATTATGATTCAGATTATTTTTAAGTAAGATTTTACAGTGAATGCTATGTAGTGATTTATAAAAAATTACTTATAAACAGGATTATAATTTTGTTGCACATATGACACAGATGAAAGCTTATTCTTGAATTTTCTTTAAACTTTCATCTGTAGTTATTTTTAGCATTAGCTTTCAGCCCTAATTTTAAATCCACTTTGGATTATCATTGGAATATTCATGCAGTTAACTCACTAATTCTTCCACTTTAAACTTATTTTCCTCGGGTTGTTTGAAATCACGTTCATTTCCTCATTGAGAACCAGAACAACGTCCCTATCCATCTTATCAAGGCACAAGACAGTGTCACAAGTTTGGAATTTCCAGATTGTCTGGCTAAGCTTTTGCTGTTTTTCCTATCCCATCTTCCTTTCGCACTTTTAGTACACTGCATCATGTTGCATCCGTGCCTTGTGTTACCTCCCCTTGCACTTTCGTGCATTGGCCCCTCACACAGGGATGCCAGGCTCATGTTACTACTGCCTTGCCATGTAATGTAGTGCAGAAACAAAGCCAGGAAGCTTGCCGCAAACATCAGTGGGTGTCGGGCCTGTCTAGACTTTTGCGTTCTTGTGAGTTGCTGCACTTGCAAATTGTCCATACCCTGTGTAGGAGAAAGTGAGGACTGCAGCTGCTGGAGACCAGAGTTGAAAAATGTGGTGTTGGAAAAACACAGCAGGCCAGGCAGCATCCGAGGAGCAGGAGAATCGACATTTCATTTCCTGAAGAAGGGCTTAAGTCCGAAACGTCGATTCTCCTGCTCCTCGGATGCTGCCCGGCCTGCTGTGTTTTTCCAGCACCACATTTTTCATACCCTGTGTAACCAAGTAAGTCTCAATACCTGAAATCCATTGACCCTTGGGGTCTCTCAGCAAAGAAAGGAAAGGTGCAAGAGTTCTGTGATTCTAAACATATAAAAAATCTATATAAGAAACAACGTTTGGGGCTTATCCCACCCTCCTAATGGGAAAATTGTTCATAGGAATCAAGGAACCAAGTGTACAGACCTGTGATTGCCACATCCCCAGAAACTGCTTCTTTGTACTACCTTTTATTCTCAAAAGCAGTATTGCTCTGTGGAAAATTGTACAATTTTTATGGATAAAAAATAATCTGGTTTTGATTCAATGCCTTTTATGTGTACCAAATAACCACATGTATATACAGCACGTAGGAAGGCTGTAGTGTCTATGCCAGCTCTTTGCTGCAGCAAGTTATATACAATAAAAGCTCTACACACCCCTGCTATCCTTTTCAAATATTTCTCCACTTTTCTTATAAGCTGCAGTTGTCTGCTGCAGACAGTCCTGGTGACAAAATGGTCTGTAATCATTTCACATTGATGATCCATCAACACTAAATCCCCAATTTAAAGAACATTTCATTTCTTCAAAGTAAAGTACATTAAATCTCTGATTCTTCATCTCTGTCTTGCCATTTTCATATCTGTTATCATCCTTGGTGTCAACCTGGTGAGTTTACAATACTGCACCTTCTATGGTTTTAATGTTATTTCTATATTAAGTGTACAATAATGTCATTTTTCTAATTTTTATATTTTAAAAAAATACATTCCTTGCCTCTTCTATATTGTATCTTTTATGATCTCATAATTTTTCTCTTATTCCCTGAAGTAATTTCTCACAGTTTCTTTCAGATAAGCTTCAGTTCCAATACCTTTATTCCACCTGTCATTCTTTTCCAATCTCAAGGTTGACCTTGCTGAAATCCGCTATATTAGTTTGAAACCAGGACTCCATTCATTCCTTCCTTCAATGAACATTGGTCCTGTTTTAATTGAACTGAAAGCTCTGTTTTGCACGACCTTATTCCAGAGAACTTTCAAATGGCATGTAAAACCTTGCTTCCTGCACTAGTCCTAAAGCCACATACTTAGCTTTGTTTAACCTTACAGCCCGAAGTTATATGCTAGAATATATATGGCAGAAGTTAAAGGATTGGAATCAAGGGAGACTGATGGAACCCAAAGTGTTAAACTTTTTTTATTGTATTCATAAAGAAATCTCCAATCCAGAACCACGTGGCGATTTACCCAGGATACATCGGAAACGACGTCGCAGACAGAGGAAACAGCGGCGCTTAAACAGAAGAGGTAAAAGAAGGTCTCGTAAGAGACGCGGACACCGAAAGAACAAAGAACCATTACTTTAAGAGGAGTCATGTAATCCTGATTTACATAAACTCCTTATTTCAAAGTGGGCTCATGAGTCCAAACACAAAAATACCAAAAGAATTGAGTTTCAAGGTTTTGTCAATCTTTTAAAGTAATGTGGATGCCACATTGCTCTTTTCCCAGTTTCACAGATAATGAAGCAAAGTGTTTTCGTTTTATTTAAAAATGTCTCATATGGTACCTACATTTCTCAAAGAACCATTGTTAGTGAACTATGTTTTGACTGTGCTATCAACTGTCTGCATAGGTTTTCAGTCAAAGATCCTCCTAGCCTATGGAAGCTACAGCATAATTGCAGAAAGCATTCAATATCACATTGCCTTTTCTGAACTATGATTACACGGATCTTCACTCAGAAATATAGTCATAAGACTGTTGCACAGTTATATTGACTGGGTCTTATAAGCTATCAAACCAAAGAATTTGTTTTACTAGCAACCACCATAGAGATTTGTGATTCAAAGCATAGAGTTGTGACATGTAACATATTTATCCTCCATCATGTCCACTCTTAAGAAAAGTTAGACATTTTCTGCCCTGCTGTATTAAATAAGCAGATTTACCATGAGTGATTTCCATGTCCAGTGATGTGTTAAATATATGAGAAAGAAATTAGTATGCAGGCTAATGTGGAGATCACTGAAGTAAATCTGATTAATTAACTGGATTGTTAGTATCAATCAACTGATTGGCTTAGGCTTCATCACCAAAAGGAGTGAAACTGACTGAAAATTATTTTAGCCTATGCAGTTATGATATGTTTTAGGAGATTGGTTAAAATAGAGTGCATTTTTTAAAAATAAGAAGGTGGACCTTGGTCTCTGTTTACTAATTTGAACTGAGTATACAATTAATTACAAAAATAGTTTATAATTAAATATATCTATCAATGGCACAAAATCTATGTAATTTTTGATCATTTACCCTCTTCTGGGACAGTATTCCTTTTCCAGCAAAACCAATGACTTTAACTCAAGATTACTCTTTCTGAAGTGCTGACTTTCAGCAACTTACATTTCTGGAATGGAATTGTAAAACACCGAAATTAGCCTAAATATGGCAGAGCCAAATTTTTGAACCATTGAGCTTTGATTTAAACAGCATACTTTGCATCTTTATGTGAAAATATTACTTTGTGTTAGAAACACTAGGATCTAGACATAATTGGAGCAAAATCTTGCATTCTGACTTGAACTGCAGTCTGTATATCTCATTGTTTTCTCTATATATTTGTTGAAAATACCTGTAAGTCTCAAGCTTGAACTAGTGTTCATTTTATTTAACAACACAACATTTGTTTATCTTGTAATAGATATTTATAATAGGCCTGAGTGAATTGCATTCTGAACTAGGATGACAGTACTACTTATCATTGCTATGTAATTATCGTACAGACTGTATATAATCGTTATTTGGAGACAAGCGTGTCATTTCTAGAACTACTTAGGAGTGTGCATGCCTGAAATCCACTCTAATCGCTTGATGTCAGAAGTTATATCCTGGGCTGTTCCCTGTCTCTTTCTTGGCTGTATTTATACTTGTTTCAGGTCCCTTCTTGTCTTAGTCTCCTTGGTTTCCTTGCTACAAACCATCCTGTTCTTTATTTTGACTGGATTTTCATCAGTGTTGTAACATGAATAGCAAGACCTAGGGATACTGATTTCCAGGAGAGTGCAGCACAAATGTTGCAATAACTTCAACTGCAAGTCATTCCTCCTCCACAGATTATACACCTTTTAATTTTATGAACCAGTTTTAGACATGAAGATAATTTTAAAAATAAGATGTCAGATCATTAGCGATTTCTATACAGTAACTGTGTATGGGTGGCTGAGGGAAATCATTCACTTGCAGTACTTGCATTTAATTTACATGATCTCTCAAAGCAGCTTTCTTAAAATCACATTGCTACATAGTGCTGACTTCAGTGGTGTTAAATGATAACAAGTAATAAAATGTATAAGTAATAAAAGCAGCACCTGGTGGCATGGTGGCTTAGTGGTTAGCACTGCTGCCTCACAGCACCAGGGGCCTGGGTTCAATTCTAGCCTCAGGTGACTGTGCAAACTCCACACAGACATTCTCCCTGTGTCTGTGTGGGTTTCCTCCAGGTGCTCTGGTTTTCTCCCACAATCCAAAGATGTGCAGGTTAGGTGAATCGGCCATGCTAAATTGCCCATCATGTTCAGGGATGTATAAGTTAAGAGTATTAGTCAGGGGTAAATATAGGCTAGGGTAATGGGTCTGGTTGGGTTACCCTTTGGATGGTTGGTGTGGACTTGCTGGGCCGAAGGGCCTGTTTCTACACTGTAGGGATTCTGCCTACTCTCTGAGTAAACATAAAAACTGGACCATATTGTTTACAATGGGTATTCTTTGGATACTGAGCAAATCAGCATATGATTGTTGTGTAGCCTTCCACACATGCAAAACATGTATCTTTGCTGTTTTACCAGATGACCACTGCTAACACCTTGTGGTATTTGTCACCTCTACCAGTTTGTAGAGCTAGGTAAGGGTTGTGTCAACAGTTCACTTTCAATTGGATAGACAATTTCATTTAAAAGCAAAGCACTGTGGATGCTGGAGATCTGAAACAAAACAAAGTGCTGGAGCATCTGTGGAGAGAGACACCGAGTCCGATATCACAACTTTCAACCTCTGTTCTTCTAATTCAGTCTCTGTTTTAGGAAATAATTCTTGAGCTTATTTTTATACATTACTTGGTTTGATATTGTTATTTATTATTACATACTGCCGCAAACCAAAATCATTGGGGCAATTAAGGAGCAAAGTGGAGTTGGTTGGAGCATAAATGTATTCTGGTGTACAGGTGTGATACTAAAAAAGCAAACCCAAAGTGATATTGCACCTCCACTGGGTGAAAGATGTAATTTTAACTGGACAAATTTATGTGGCAGTTTCTATTATAAATGTAGGGAAATAATTTAGAATGGAAAATTCACACAGAATAGTGACATAAATGTGATAACAGGAAGTAAGGTTTTATATAGATTCATAGATTCATAGAGATGTACAGCTTGGAAACAGACCCTTCGGTCCAACTAGATATCCCAACCCAATCTAGTCCCACCTGCCCGCACCTGGCCCATATCCCTCCAAACCCTTCCTGTTCATATACCCATCCAAATGCTTCTTAAATGTTGCAATTGTACCAGCCTCTACCACATCCTCTGGCAGCTCATTCCATACACGTACCACACTCTGTGTGAAAAAGTTGCCCCTTAGGTCTCTTTTATATCTTTCCCCTCTCATCCTAAACCTATGCCCTCTAGTTCTGGACTCCCCAACCTCAGGGAAAAGACTTTGTCTATTTATCCTATCCATGCCCCTCATAATTTTGTAAACCTCTATAAGGTCACCCCTCAGCCTCCGACGCTCCAGGGAAAACAGCCCCAGCCTGTTCAGCCTCTCCCTATAGTTCAAATCCTCCAACCTTGGCAACATCCTTGTAAATCTTTTCTGAACCCTTTTAAGTTTCACAGAGTAGGACCAATGAAATAGTTCCTCGTTTTAACTTACAAATGACCAGTCTTTACAGTAGTGTAATAAATACACTCACTTATTTAAACTTTGCATTAGACTATATCAGTCAGACAGGTCCGTATTAATTTTTCACACTAATCTAGTTGTTCTTCTCTTTTACTCTTTCAGTTAATAAAATTATTGGCTATAATTTAAAAGTAAACAATTTGCTCACTTTTCTCTTTTGATTTTTATTCTATTTCCTACTGTTAGCCTTCTCTTCTAATCCAGAGGAGGGAACGCAATTTTCTATGGTCCTGTCAACAGCTAATTTCATTGCTATTCTACTCACCATCTAGTAGGAGGTGACCAGCAATGATGACAGCACAGTGTTTCCTTCCTCCCATCAACTACCAAATGCAATGAGTAACATGGCTGAATTAAAATAGTGACCAAAATGGGGTTTAATTTCTACTTGGACCTGCAGTCAAAGTTATTTGTCTTGCAGTTGGACAACTACTCAGATTTTTAATTTGAAGTGTTAAAAATGAAGATACTACAAAACAATGAGCAAAGTTGAAGTTTTAAAATAGGAGTTATAAGTTTTCAAAAAAAAATACTAACTACTGACTTGTGGATTTTCACAGCAAGATTTTAAATAAGCTACATTTAGTATAAAATGAGAATGCATTGTTATTAATTACAGTTCATTGTATTCTTAGAAAAATGATGTGATAGTATTTTATATATAAAATCTGGTATCCTCATATGCACATGATGTTTACCCAATAGTGTTAGATGTGCCACATCAAGGATTTTTAGAATAGTTTGTATTTTCATGAATTTCAGAATGAAATTAAGCAAACTTGTAATAAGTCTAAATGACACAATGGTGCTACATAATATTAGAAATTAATAAAATAAATTGGCCACCAAACTGCTCTAGAGTTTTGATTTTAGCACACTTTTGGTTACATTCATTTAACAAAGTAGGAGCAGATGTAGACCATTCAGCCCATCGAGTCTGCTCCACCATTCAATGAGATGATGGTTGATGTTTGACAATCTTCAGATTTCCTGCCTTTACTCCATGACCCTTGATTCCCTTACTAATTCAAAATCTCTCTATTTCAACCTTGAATATACTTAAAAACTTGACATCCATAGATTCATTAGAGAGTGGGAATTCCCTATTTCTGTCTTAAATGAGTGACACCTCACTCTCGTCCTAGACTTTCCCACTTAGAGAAAGATCCTCCCTGATTCTATCCTGTGAAGTCCCCTAAGAAACATATGTTTCAGTAAGGTCACCTCTCATTCTTTTAAAATCCAATGAGTACAAGCCCAACCTATTTAATCACTCCTCATAAGACATTCCATCCATATCTGGATATCCCAAAGAATGTTGTTTATTATTAATGCAAGTTTTTTTTGTTTCTAAGACAGGTTCCCTTGTAGTATCTATTTATACTGACCCAAGCAGCAAGTTATTAGTAACTGAACAGCTTTTTAAGTGTTAATTAAAATTCCTTGCAGGTATCACAAAGAGCAAAATTGAAGATTGTCTATTTTGGACATGGTTTATGCCAATAGGAAGGGCCCAGATTTGAAACTCAATGTTGATATAAATAAGGCACATTACAGTGTGCCATCTTGTCTGATTTATTACATGTAACTTAGTTTGATAACTAAAACCTTTTTAAAAATAATTTTAATAGAAGGAAAAGATATTTTGTCAAACAGTCTTATCCTGTTTTAACACAACCCCATTTACTAATCTTCTCATTTATGTTCCTTGTTATTTAAATTTCACCATATCAACAATTTGCCTGGATTTGTTAAATTCCCTTAAGCTTGAAATCTTTGTAAGGAAAGGAAGTTCAACCTCCACAAACATACGATCAGAGCTTAAATCCTTAACGAGCAATTCAGAATCAGTAAGCAGAATGCTATGGATGTGGAAATCTGCAATAAAAACAGAAAATGCTGGGAATATTCAGCATGTCAGGCAGCATCTGTGGAGACAGAAACATTGGGCAGAGTCTTCCCAGCCACTGACTATGGGCAATGAGGAGTCAGTTGGGAAAATGAGGAAAGATCTGAAAAATGAGATTCATGATGCCAAGAAAAGTCTGGTTCTGCAATCAAGTATGGAACACAAGATGAGAATTTCACAAGTGACCAGAGAGAGACTTATTTACATGCATTAAGTTGCAGTTAGTACCAAATCTCACCTCATTGATATATATTTTCTTGTTCACCCACATACTGGAGAGAAACTAAACAGTGGCAATTCCTGAACGAGCAGGTACCTGGAGCCACAGCTCCCCTGGGCCTCCGCCTTGGACAGCACTCTCATGGTGCATTCCATGGGTAACAGCTGTCTACACCACCCATCCACAGTGGGTGGCATCAGATGAGTGAGCTTCTTTGCATTCTCATGGCACATCTCTGACCCACTTGCAAAACAGTTTTGCATTTTGGAGTACACTGTTACCTCGCATTGTCCTGCTACTGGCAGGACAGTTTGTGCACAGGAACAAGAATGGACTAGGATGCACTTCAAGGCTCCTGGCTTACTCTCAGCATCTACCTGAATGCTCAGACTATCTCTGCCTTGCCTTAACATTTTGCACTTGTGGAAAGAAAATGTAATTACCGATGCCTTTTTCTAAATGTAAACAGTTGTAAATTGAAGAATGTGACCCAGAAAGTTAAATCATGGATAAGAATCCAGTGAGAGGAAGAATGAAAGTTTACAAATGAATAGTTTAGAGTAGTCATTTATTGTCATTTGTATTTTTTACAAAAACAATAGTGACAAGTGTTTAGGTTGCCATGCCACAGTGCCTTATTAATGACAGAAGACACAAGAAAAAGGTTTAGAAATTAAGACAAACTTCACCTTAGCTTAATTCCCAACTCCTAGGTTTGGAAAAATGCAGTACTGCTGCAAGATTGCCATGTCAGGTCGCTGAAATACCTGGGCTCCAGCCAATGCCAAAGCTGCCTCAAGGACTAATCTTCTCACCGATCCTGGGAAAGAAGATGTCACAAAAGCTTCCCAAAAGAATCCCAGGCTGAAATCACCTCAATGCCGAAGGGACCGCTGATCTCCGCCATGTAGCAGCCAATACTAGGTCTGAATGCTCAACCCTCCACCAGCTGCCTCACACTGCCCTCCATGTCCTACTCTGAGCTCACCACCACCTCGCTGTCATCTGTTTGTGAATTTTGTTTTGTTTGTTGCCTAAGTGTTACTAATCTTGTCATGAAACTCACTTTCCATAAAAATGGCACTTTTTAGGGTGGAGGCATGAGAGCACCCTTAATGATTTTCATTAGTTTTATTTTATTGTTTTGAGTTATGAACTGGAAATGAGTGGTAGACTTTGGGTCAGCTTGGGTTAAAACGATAATAACAGACCAAACAAGCTTTGCTTGTGAGAGCAGGCCTGGAGGCTAATTGCAGGCTGAACCTTGGTTATAAGATTCTAATAGATGCCACGCCCCCAGGGAAGAGCATTGTCTTTAACAGATAAAAGAAGTTGGCTACTAGTGAGGGAATTGATTCTGGCAAGTCTGAGAGAGACCCTGGCAGTTTGTTAAATATTGATTGAGGTCTTGGGAGGAGCTGTTCAGTCTATCATGGCAGAAATACAGTTAAACTTTTTTTGAAGTATATTTTCTGAGAGATAGTTCTGGGCTGCTGCTGAAACAACACGAAGATTTGAAAGATCCCTGCCCCATCTGATATAGCAGGTTCTGGAAGTTCAAAGAGTAGAAAACGGGGTTAAAATTATTGCTGCCTTTGCTTGAATGAACTGAAAAGTTGACCCTGATCAATGTTTCAGGAAAAACAGCCAGGGATTCTACATTTTTGCCTGTAAACCGATGTGTTATGAAGGACTTTAAAATAATTCACCAAGGAAATGGATGACGGTAAGATTAATGAGGGGCATTTTGATATTCAATAGCATGTTGATGTTCAGAAGGTTGAGGTGTTGGGTGGTCCTGAACAACATTATAAGGTAAATAAGCCCCCAGGCCTGATGGGATCTATCCCAGGATAATGAAGAGGCAAGGGAGAAAATTACTGGGACTTTGACAGAGATCTTTGTATCCTCTTTATCCACAAGTGAGGTCCTAGAAGACTGGAAAACAGACAATGTTGTTCCTTTGTTTAAAAAGGACAATGGGGGTAATCCAGGAAATTACAGGCAGGTGAGCCTTACTTCATCAGTAGGGAAATTATTGGAGAAGATCGTTAGGGACAGGATTTACACTTCAATTGGAAATGAATTGACTTATTATGAGAGTCAGCATGGATTTGTGTGGGGGAGGTCTTGCCTCGTGAATTTGATTGAGATTTTTGAGGAAGTGATCAAGATGATTGATGATGTTAGGGCAGTGGATGTTGTCTACACAATTTCACTAAGGCATTTGGCAAAGTACCTCATGGTAGGCTGCTCAAGAACATTAAGTCACATGGGATCCATTGTGAGATGATAAGTTGGATACAAAATAGGTTTGGTCGTAGAATACAGCGGGTAGTTGAGGAGGTGTGTTTTTCTGACCAGTGGTATTCCCCAAACATCTGAGATGGGACCACTGTTGTTTGTAATATATATAAATTATTTGGATGAAAATGTAGGTAATCTGAATAGTAAGTTTGCAGATGACAAAATTTGGTGGAGTTATGGGTAATGAGAAGGTTGTCAAAGAATAGAGGAGAAGGTGGATCATTTGGAAAGTTGGGTGGAGAAATGGCAGATGTAGCTTAATCTAGACAAATGTGAAGAGATGCATTTTGGGGGGTCAAATGCAAACAGAAAGTGTACAGTAAATCGCAGAACCCTTAGGAACATTGATGTACAGAGGTATCCTGGGATGCGAGTCCATAGTTCCCTGAAAGTGGCAACATAAGTGGATAAGGTGGTAAAGAAGGTCTACGGCATGCTTGCCTTCCTTGGTTGGACAACTGAGTATAAAAGTTGTCGAGTCATGTTGCAGCTGAATAAGACTTTAGTTGGGCCACATTTGGAGTATTGTGTGCAGTTCTGGCCACTACACCATAGGAAGGATGTGGAGGCTTTGGAGTGGGTGTAACAGGGGTTAATGGGATGTTGCCTGGATTGGTGTGTATTCGCTATGAGAAGAGGTTGGATTGGTTTTACAAGAGTGTCGGAGGTTGAGGGGGCAACCTAATAGTATATAAAATTATGAGAGGCATGGATAAGGTGGACATTTGGAGTCTTTTCCCTCAAACATTATGTGGTGTAGGTTCCAGATGAGAGGAGGAAAGTTTAAAGAAGATGTGTGAGGCAAGTTTTTTTCATGAAGGTTGTAGATGCCTGGAACAAGGCAGTCAGGAAAGGTGATTGTTGCAGATATGTTAACAACATTAAAGAAGGAATAGGGGGACATGGACCATAGAACATAGAAAAGTACAGCACAGAATAGGCCCTTTGGCCCACGATGTTGTGCCGAGGTTTAATCCTAGTGTAAAATGTAATAACCTACGCACCCCTCAACTCACTGCTATCCATGTGCATGTCCAGCAGTCGCTTTAATGTCCCTAATGACTCTGCTTCCAGCACCACAGCTCCATGCATTCATAACTCTCTGCGTAAAGAACCTATCTCTGACGTCTCCTTTATACCTCCCTCCTAATATCTTCAAACTATGACTCTCGTACCAGTCAATCCTGCCCTGGGGAAAAATCTCTGGCTACTGACTCTATCTATTACACTCATTATTTTGTACACCTTGATCAGTTCTCCTCTCTTCCTCCTTCTCTCCAGAGAGAGAAGTCCAAGCTTATTCAACCTTTCTTCAAAAGGCAAGCCCTCCAGTCCAGTCAGCATCCTGGTATACCTTCTTTGCACCCTCTCCAAAGCCTCTGTATCTTTCCTATAGTAGGGCAACCAGAACTGGACACAATATTGCAGGGACTTGTAGAGCTGTAGCGAAACCCCATGGCTCTTAAACTCAATCCCCCCTGTTAATGAAAGCCAAAACACCATATGCTTTCTTAACAACCCTATCCACTTGGGTGGCAACTTTGAGGAATCAATGTACTTGCACATTCAGATCCCTCTGTTCTTCCACACTGCCAAGAATCCTGTCTTTAATCCTATATTCAGCATTTGAGTTTGACCTTCCAAAATGCATCACTTCGCACTTATCCAGGTTGAACTCCATCTGCCATTTCTCAGCCCAGCTTTGCATCCTGTCTATGTTGCACTGCAGACTACAGTAGCCCTCGATACTATCGATGACACCTCCAACCTTTGTGTCATCTGCAAATATGCTAACCCACCCCTCAACCTCCTCATCCAAGTCATTTATAAAAACTACAAAGAGCAGAGGCTCAAGAACAGAGCCCTGTGGGACCCCAGTCAACACTGACCTCCAGGCATATGCAAGCAGATGGGATTAGTTTAGAGTGGCATCATGGATGACATGGTTATGGTGGGCCAAAGGACCTGTTCCCCTGCTGTACTGTTTTATGTTCTAATCTGGCCAATTTTGTTTTCTTTTTCTTTTAAATCCCTTAACATGTTTTCTGTGTATTTTTTGAGAATGAAAGCTGAAAATAAACATTTCAAATTTAAAGCACAGATGTTAGTCAGTTTACCATGCTATTTAATTTTCTCTCTGCTAATGTTATTTTGTATTTCATAAATTGTTATGTTGCTCACTTAAGGTACAAAGCCAGTTTCTGGAAATTAACTGTTTACAACGGCTGGGATTGGTTAATCAAAAGTCTGGTTAGGAACCATTGAAGTGACTGTTTAGGTAGAGGTAGAAAGGCTGCTTTGGTTCAGCTGTCTGTCTCCATCTTGTAACGGTAGTTCTTCACTATGTCAAGGGAGGTATGGTCAGTCAGGTCCTGGTTGACTGAACGTTGCCTGGTGCATGGTGCCTGGTGCCTAATGTCCCTAATGACTCTGCTTCCAGCACCACAGCTCCATGCATTCATAACTCTGCGTAAAGAACCTATCTCTTGGGCGCTAATTGTAATGCCAGCTCACAAAAGCCCAGGAACTTGGTATTGCCGAGTGTTTTCACGATTGCTGAGCAGATGATAACACGAGCAGGTACAAAGAGGCGTGCTGCCTCATAGCTAATGAGACAAACAGCAGAGAATAACATGGGCAAACTCACTTGGGCTCACGAAAAGCAACCCTCTGAGAAATCTCTGGTAAAATTCAGCCATGTTTGGTGAAGATTGATTCAGTGTGATGATTGAAAAGTTAGAAGTATAATAGGTTTATGAGCAAGAAATGGGTGGGGCCAAGGGCAAAGGGAGGTCTGTGATCGGAACGAAGAAAGAAGGGAAAGATTGAATGACAGCAAAGTTCATCTTGTGGGGCAAAAAGGAATGCTGATGAGGAAAGAAAAGCAAAAGGTGTCTGAAGCAGATATGGTACTCTGAAGATGAAAATAAGAGGAAACCTGTAACCAGCAAAGAAAAATAATTAAAATAGGGGACAAGTTTATGGTCTGAAATTGATGAACTCAGTGAGTCTGGCAGGCTGTCATGTGCCATTCCTAACATCATTAATATGTTACCTTTGGGATGAAAGAGAAATAGTTCAGCATCCTGTCTGTTGATTCAACTCTTTGAATTTGAGTAAATTCACCCTGAATTCCATAGTGCAAATGAACACATTATCCAGCTTATGGTTTCTAGGGGAGGTTCTAATCTGCTTAACAATGTAATGTTTGCTGCAAAAAATCAAAAGTAACTTGGCTTCAAAGACAATTCATTGGCTATGGAATATGTTGCAATGTCCTGGGAACAGAATTAATGCAATATAGTTGGAAGCCTTTGGGTCTTAGTAATATTTATATATTTGTTCACAGGATGTGCATGAATTCATTGCCTTTTTCTTTTGTAAATGTACCCCACCTTTAAGAAGATCACATTTGAGGGCTTCATGTGCTGTGTATATACAATATTGTGACTCTGCCTGACAGTTACTCTGCAGTGAGTCTGCAGCTGGACAGACACACAAGTCAGTTACTTGATGTAGTTACAGCCACAGAATTACTAAATCTATGATTGAGTGATTATTAGAAAAATCATCATTAACAAGACTTTGGCTAGTTTCTTGCAAAGGTGTTATTGAGCCTTTTCCTTGCAAGCCTGTAACCTTTGACGTGTTTGTGCATTCATGTCGGTTTGCTAAGGAATTTGAGAACTTTGACTAAACACCAATGAAGGAACAGCAGTGTATGTCTGGATTAGAACTATGCATGACTCAGTGGTGAGTTTTGGGGATAAAAAGTTTCCATAATATTATTCGTATTGTTTTTCTTGTTAGTAGAGATCACTGGACAGGTAGTGGTTCTTGAGGTAAATTCACTTTGATACAATGCACATTGTAGTTGTAATGTAAATGGCAGCGAGAGTGCACTGATAGTAGAATCCAGTGGTAAGGGCATTGAGCAAGTGGATTGTTCTTAAACAACATCACGTTTCTTCAGTTTTGTTGCAGATGCAGCCATGTGGGTAAGTGGTGAATATGTTATCACATATTTAACTTGAGCCTTATACATGGCTTCAATAATGATGAGGCCAGCAACTCATTCCTAGACAAAGAGATTAACCATGTTTCAGGTGAGAACCCCAAGATGGTGATGGTGGTGCTATTGAAAGTTGGAGAGAAAGTGAGGACTGCAGATACTGGAGAGTCAGAGTTGAAAAGTGTGGCGCTGGAAAAGCATGGCAGGTCAGGCAGCATCTGAGGAGCAAGAGACTCGCTGTTTTGGACATAAGCCCTTCATTCCTGATAAAGGGGTGATACCTGAAATGTCGACTCTCTTCCTCAGATGCTGACTGACCTGCTTTTCCAGGCTCATACTTTTCGACTATTGAAAGTTGGGTTTGATTTTCACTATAATGGAGTGTCTACATCATGCCAGTAGAAGTTGGGAATCCAAAGTTCCAGTCCAGAACCTGGCATTTCTCACTTCCACAGGAGCAGAAATGCGGCTGAGCCAAAGTTCACACAAGCACATGGTTCCTAGAGGCAGCTGGCCATTCAAATGATTAAATGCCACCACTGAATTTGATTCTGTTCCTGGAACTAACAGCATGGATGTAAGACGAGGTAAGATTAGATCTGTTCTGAGTGCATTTATTTTGGGTAGACAGGGTAACCCTTTGGAAAGCTGAGGTACTGCAGTGGATGTGATCCAAAGACATCTTGGCAGCTAGGGGTCAGGGATGCTTTGAGTGTTGCTTCACTTGCCCTTTGGTACCATTAAGTACAGAGAAGATTCTGCACTGGAGCTGTGTTTAGAACAGTCCGACTTGACAAAATCTAGCAGGAACTGTCAAGAAATTTCAACAAGTATTTATTTGTCAAGAACTGACAACTTGTCAATGAATGTCAAGAATACCAATGTGTCAAGATCAGTCAAATTTATTAATGGGTGCTTTTCTCAGTAGAATAAAGAACTTTAAGTAACAGAACTATTTTTTTCTCATAATTGTGCATACTTAATGCGTTGGCATGGTGACTTAAGGGGGAAAGACTGATTGATGAAGGAAAGCACTAAGTTAGTCGAGAGAAATGAGAGGCCATTGGAGATGGGTATAACCCATGAGGTTGCATGTGTTAACATGAGGTGGGACATGGAGTGTGAGGGGTGAGAGCTGAAAGAATATTTTGTATTTACCCCCTAGGGTGGGGTAATGTACCCCTTTGTTTGAGTTCAGGGACATTTTTGGTGGACGTAAAGCATCCATTGGAATTGGGAAATGCATGTTTGTCCATAAAAAAATGCAAAAACTCGTTGAGACCAGCAATGTTTTCAAAGAATGATCCAAGAAAAATGTGTGGACTTAAATGAACAAATACTAGGTATTTTGAGGTGCCTATTCACATAAAACCACGACAGGCTTTATAGGAATGAAAGTCAGGGCCTTGGGCTTTCTGATGGAGATGATCATTACTTGATACTTGTGTAATGTGCTTTTTTTCAGTCGAAGTATGTATGTGGTCCCAGTCCAGCGATAAGCTGGTGTGTTATTTAACATAGTCATAATGTTATGGTGATGAGATTTTGCTAATTGAATTGGATACTATAATATTTATGGGAAATTCTCTTTAGATGGATACATGCCAGTGGATAGATGCACACCCGTTTTAATTTTTTAAAAATGATACACTCAAGAAATGTTTTATTTACAGATCTTATCAATTTTTTTCTGCATGAAGTCATATTTACTCAAGTATTTGTTTCAAGGAAGTAAGTTTGTTTTGGAACTTTCCTTTAATCAATATTACGGGGAAATTATTCAGAGGAAATAATTCCTTACTCATGTTAGCACTGACTACTTGTTGGGTGTTAGTTATTACAAATAGTGTTCAGGATAAAAGCTAATTAGGTACGTCTGAAGTATGTTTCGGCATGTCAGGAATGGATGATTATCACTTCCCTATCTGAATTAATATGTTGACATTTTCAATTATAAGCCATAGAAATTAATGCTTCGAAGTTATCATTTTGGTTTGTGGTTTCTCTTTCTGCTCATGCACTGATACCTCTGATGTTCCTCCAGAATCTATCCTTCCTATTTCTCACTTAAAAGGCTTCCGCCACAGGGAGTCAAGAAGCCCATCTTATTCCTATCTTGGGGGCTAGGTTCTATCAGAATCTGGGGATCTATGTCCGTGCAGTCCAGGGTTTGGATTGCGGTCAAATGCTACCATTTGGGGATTACAGATAGGTCAGTTTGAGTGTTGTTCAGATATCAGTCTGGAGTGTGGGCCAAGATAAGTTCGGAGCTGTCTGAACAAATGAGTCTGCGCTGTGGGCTTTTGTCAGTCCTGTGGGTTTGGTCAATAATAAGGGGCCAATCCATGGAGTCTTGGGGAAATAGGCAGCTCAGGTGTAGGGATAGGCATCATTATGCCAGATCACTGAGGTAATGGTACAGTGATAGGGGACAAATTGAAGACAATAGAGAGAGACCAATTAGTAAGCAGAAAAAGACTGGGAGCTCTGCATGGAAGGTTTCAAACATGACATGGTAAGTCCTGCATCTTTGCAGGGAGGACAGCGAGGACATGGGAATTTAAAAAGTCATGGGCATTGGGGTTAATTAATGGTTATAAAAAAGGCTTAACAGAAAGGGGGGGGAAGGAGATTGAAAGGTAATGGTGATCAGTGGGAACATCAATGCAAAAAGGAATATAAGAATGGGAGGGGCATTTGCATCACAGACAGAGCCTGCAAGTCAGTTCTATGAAACTAAGTTGGAACCTTGCCATGTTGGATTTAAAATAACGACACAAAATGGCTGGCATGGCCTGCAAACTGAGCAGAGTTCCTAATTTATTTTTAGGGTTTAGATAAGCCGGCATTACCTCAGAGATCCTTGTGGAGACACAACACCTCCTTGGGAAGACTCCATGCTGCACAATGGGAGGTTTGGAAAAAAAATCTGTGCTGCACTACAGAAGTGATGTGGATAAGGGTTGGATAAGGTCAGAAGTCACATGACACCAGGTTGTAGTCCAACAAGTTTATTTGAAATCACAAGTTTTCGAAGCACTGCTCCTTCATCAGATGGAGTGAACAGAAGCATACAGGTACAGATAGAGACATCAAAAGATTGTACAAATGGTGTGAGTAGAGTGTCGACAGGCTGAATGATAAGTCTCTGCAGGTGATCAAAAGTGTCAGACGGTGTGAGTAAAGCAGTAACCGCTGAATAGCAAGTGAAGGAATGACCTATAATCCAATTAATTCCGACAGAGATAATTACAAGAAACTAAAAATAAGGTGGTGCTGGAAACAAACTAAATAGCTGGAATAACATGATTTGATAGCTTTGTTGATCATCTTGCATAGATACGTCTGTTACAATGGTGAGCCAGGTAAAGGAAACAGTCATGGCGAAGTTCATAATGTTCAATGGCTCTTGAACTGGATGATCAGCCATGGTCATAATGCAGGCTTGAAGGGCTGAATGGTCTACTGCTGCTCCTATTTCTTATGTTTCTATGTACTTACTGAATTGTGTGCAGAGTCCAATCTATAAAGATTTAACCCTGAGGTGACAGTCTCTGAGTTGGTGGAGGGTGCAGGCGAAAGACAAGGAAGCTTACTGGTTTGGTTGAACATTAAGATCATCCCATTGCCACGTGACTAGTCGGGGTCTTCTCCAGCTTGGTCAAAGATTTTCTCTTCTCAAGGAGTGAGAAGATTGATATCCACCTGTCCTGGACCTCTCAGTCAGTTATTGGTTCCTGAGAGTCATATCCATTAGCCTTGGTGAGATGTGTGTTGAGTGGAGAGTATGAGCAGTGCGAAGGTGGTAGCATTTACCTTGTGGAATGCAGATGAACATTGACCTTCTTCCTACACTGCTGAACATCCAGCTCCACCTGGGACACAGCACTGACTGGGTGCAATTTGATTCCAGGCTGGCTTGGTCTCATGGTGTAGTGGTCAGCTGGGGAGAAGAGGCTTAACCAGTGCCTCCAGGTTCTGGATTAGTGGTGCTGGAAGAGCACAGCAGTTCATGCAGCATCCGAGGAGCAGTAAAATCGACGTTTCAGGCAAAAGCGCTTCATCAGGAATAAAGGCAGAGAGCCTGAAGCGTGGAGAGATAAGCTAGAGGAGGGTGGGGGGTGAGGAGAAAGTAGCATCGAGTGGGGAAGGGGATAAAGGTGATAGGTCAGGGAGGAGGGTGGAATGGATAGGTGGAAAAGAAGATAGGCAGGTAGGACAAATCATGGGGACAGTGCTGAGCTGGAAGTTTGGAACTAGGGTGAGGTGGGGGAAGGGGAAATGAGGAAACTGTTGAAGTCCACATTGATGCCCTGGGGTTGAAGTGTTCCGAGGCGGAAGATGAGATGTTCT